>NC_044562.1:14845534-15153971 GCF_007565055.1 Rhinopithecus roxellana | reverse complement strand
GAAACTATTATCAGAGTAAACAGACAACCTACAGAATGGGAGAAAAATTTTGCAATCTATTCATCTGACAAACGCCTAATATCCAGCATCTACAAGGAACTTAAGTAAATTTACAATAAAGAAACAACCCCATAAAAAGTGGGGCAAAAGACAATAACAGGCACCTCTCAAAAGAAGACATACATGCAGCTAACAAACATATGAAGGAAAGTTCAATATCACTGATCATTAGAGAAATCCAAATCAAAACCACAATGAGATACCATCTCACACCAGTCAGAATGGCTATCATTAAAAAGTCAACAACAGATACTGACATGATGGTGGAGAAAAAGAAATGTTTTACACATTGGTGGGAGAGTAAATTAGTTCAACCACTGTGGAAGACAGTGTGGTGATTCCTCAAAGACCAAGAGGCAGAAATACCATTTGAATCAGCAATTTAATTACTGGGTATATACCCAAAGGACTATAAATCATTCTATTATAAAGATGCATGCACCTATATGTTCTTTGCAGCACAATTCACAACAGCAAACACATGGAATCAACCTAAATGTCCATCAATGATAGACTGGATAAAGAAAATGTGGTACATATACACCATGGAATACTATGCAGCCGTAAAAAGAAATGAAATAAATTATGTCCTTTGCAGGACCATGGATGGAGCAGGAGGCCATTATCCTCAGCAAACTAATGCAGGAACAGAAAACCAAACACTGCATGTTCTCACTTATAAATGGGAGCTGAGTGATGAGAAGACATGGACACAGAGAGGTGAACAACTCACAGTGGGGCCTGTAGAAGGTTGGGAGGAGGTAGAGCATCAGAAAGAATAGCTAATGGATGTTGAGCTTAATACATAGGAAATGGGATGTTCTGTGCAGCTAATCACTATGGCACATGTTTACGTATGTGACAAACCTGCACATCCTGCACATGTACCCCTGAACTTAACATAAAAATAAAAAATTAAAAAAAAGAAAAAATCCATTTTAGATTTGCAAATGTTTCACATACCTCAAATTTATACTGTAAAAATATATGTTTAATTGGATGTTACCTTTACTAATTTTTATTATTTTAAATATTTAATGATATTTTTATTTTTGTGTTGGCTATTTTCCTCAATTTCAAAAAAATTAACGTTCTACTTCACTCAGTAATGGTTTAAGAAAATATTGTTTGCAGGAAAATGTAAGTAAAAAAACAGAAAGAAAGCTGCTGTCTTTTAAAAAGCAAAACACAATGCTATTTAAAATATTCAGGGTGGAGAGTTTTTTCCAGTCAGGTAGTATAGAGGGTACTATATATTTAAAAATTGCTGTTTCCTATTACACTGAGGGGAGCAATCTCTCCTCTACTCTGGGTGAAGATTTTCAGAGGAAGTTGGTTGAGACAAGAGCACAGTTAGGCGGTAGCTTGAGGCCTGCTCTCTGGTTCTCCCTGAGGGATTGAAACTGGGTGTGAGTTGGGTGGATATGGATACAGGTAACAAGACAGATCTTGGAAAACACAGAAAGGTACTGCCTCCCAGAAGCACCTATGGCAGTGATGGCTGCAAGCGTGTTAGAGCCGTCTCAGGTTCAGCATGATCCCAGAGAAAATCAGCTGGGGAGGAGAAGACAGGTTAGCAAAGGCTGAGGAAGAAGCAATGCAGAAAGGCTTGAGGGGTTCCACAGTGACCTGGTCACTCTAGCACAGTGCAAGGCAGGCTACTGAGGGTCTCCAGGACCAGAAGAGCAGGTTGAGGGTACAAATGGGCTGAAGCTCTCAGTAAATGTATTAAGGGCCCGTAGCTGGATTTGGAGGTTTGGGAGAGTCCTAGTGACTACACCTCACCCCCTTAGGCCAAGTGTGATGGCTAATATTAAGTGCCAACTTGACAGAAGGATGCAAAGTATTGTTTCTGGGTGTATCTGGGTGTTTCTGGGTGTTGCCAGAAGAGATTAACATTGGAGTCAGTGGACTGGGAGAGGACTCCCCCTCAGGAAGATCCACCCACAGTGTGGGTGGGTACCATCTAGTCAACTGCCAGAGCTGCTAGAAAAAGCAGACAGAAGAAGATGGAAGAAGCTGACGTGCCGAGTCTTCTGGCCTTCATCTTTCTCCTGTGCTGGACGCTTCATGCTCTTGAATATCAGACTCTGAGTTCTTTGCGTTTTGGACTCTTGGACTTAAACCAGTGGTTTGCCGGGGGCTCTTGGGCCTTCTGCCACAGACCGAAGACTGCACTGTTGGCTGCCCTATTTTGAGGTTTTAAGACTTGGACTGAGGCACTACTACCTTTCTTGCTCTTCAACTGGCAGACAACCTACCATGGGGCTTCATCTTGTGATTGTGTGAGTCAGTTCTCCTTAATAAACTCCCTTTAATATGTACATGTATCCTATTAGTTCTGTCCCTCTAGAGAACCCTGATTAGTATACCAAGGCAGGTCCTACTGACAACAGCAACAAAAGCTGTCATGCAACTCTTTTGCCTCCAAACACGTGGGACTTGTGAACGGCATGACTCCCTTGATGCAGCACAATAAACAAACCACCCGTTAGTGATCTGCCGAGGGAAGAGGAAAAAAGTACAGAGAGAACATCACATAACCCAATATATACCCAATAATGCACTACGTTTTAAATAATCATTAACTAATTATTATTCATCATCAAGGTTAGATTTTTCTATCATTAGAAGCAACAGAGGCTGATGAGCATATTGAATCCAGTCAGGGAAAAGAAGCAAAACCATTTTTATATGCATTTGAATATGAGTGTGAATTTTCAACCTGATTTAGATTTTTAGATGTTTTAAGTAGCTGAGAATTGGAAGTTATAATTCTACTATTGAATTATAGATTTAGTCCATTATCAGAGTAAATTAGACTGGAGACATTTGCTTCATATAATGATGTTTTTCCTTTCTGAATATTTTATAAACACATAGGCTACACACTTTCTTAACTCTACATTAATAAATATATCCCTCAGATCATCTGTTTTCACATTTTTGTCTGATTTACCAAAACTTTGATAATAAAAATTAAAATCTTCCTCTAAGCTGTTTCTCTCCGTCAAGCCCTCCATATAAGAATTACCACTATGGAAGACTTGGGCTGGCCGAGTTATTGTAACTACTCTTTGCAAAAATTGAATACGGATCATCCTCAAGCTATTCTCCAGCTTAGTTCTGCTGGCTTCTGATTGGCTCCCTCCAACGTTCCCAACCTTGGCTTTTCCTGTTGAACTCTGTCCATTAGTTTATTCATCTGGCAGCATAACTGGTTAAACCAACAACCATCTTCCTCAGCCTGGCTCCAGGGCCTCTGCATGTTGGAACTGCAACACAGGTACTCACATCAGGGCACTATTAACCAATATCTACATAGTAACAATCAGAAGTCTTTTACTTTTGCATTTATTGATATTTTATGTGCTATACACATAGGGTTAGTACAAGCGTTTTTAATTAGAGACCATAATGATTATTTTACAACGGCCTCTTTTGATCTTAATGTTTACTTTCAAAGGTACTAGTTTTCCACTTCTGCTTTCTTTCTGTATACATTTAATTGGTGTAACTTTGTCCGCATTTCAAACCTGTTTTTAATCATTTTTAATTTTCTTTCACAGATTTCATTTCCGAGGATGCCAAAGATCTGATTATGCCTTTCTATTCAGATTCTAGAATATTTCATTATTTGGCAGATGTGGATGATACTGAATGGAGACTGTATTTCTGAGTACATAGTCTGTATGATATGGCCCAGGGCCTTCAAGATATGGAAGACTGAGCTGGAAATCCTGCTTCCATTAGATAATGTGCTCATCCATTCATTGGCAACTTACAGTTGTCATAGACTTTCTGAACAAAATCTGTCTTATCTGACCAGTAATTTTCAGTGAATATTGGTCAAAAACTCTTTTATTCTTATTATTCTGTTACCAACTCTTAGAAACACTTGAAAAAGTTAATTCCAATTGTTTGATACAAATTCGATTCACTTAGTAGTTGCTGATCCCTTACTTTTTGTGAAGCATGATTCAAGGCCCTGTGATGGAATTAAGGAAAAATCACACATTGCCTCTATCTAAAAATGTAGGGCCAGTCACTAAAGACAAATTCATCCTCCAACAGACTGATGGAAGGCAAAGTATAATAGAAACAATGTAAGCATACTAGTGACCAAAAACTATAGGAAACCATCCAATTTTAAGTCATAAATAAAGTAAGCAAGATCAGTTGGTGCCATGGAATAGGATATTTGAACACTAGGCTGAAAAGAATAGACCATTATTCTATTCTCTGAAGGATTTTCAGAGAATAGTTTCTCTATTGTGCTGAAGGATTTTCAGAGAAAAATAATAATCACCTTTACAGAAAATTATTTTCTTGAAGTAAAAATGGAAAAATAAATAAATAATTAAACAAAAAGGGCAAAGATCAGATCAAAGAGGTATAGTTTGGCCTCACGTGAGAGGTGGTGGAAGCATGAGAAATGGAGCCTCGTTGTAGTAGGTAAAAGAGATCAATATCCTGAGCAAGCACTCTCAGACAGCATCTTGGAAAACAGACTTTTTTTGTCTCTTCTCAAATGGCACCATCTCAATGATGCCTGCCTTGACTGACATATCTAAAATTGCAATCTCGTTTCCTCCAAGAACTCCTAGATCCATTACTTTCCTCTATTTTTGTTCTTCTCATAGCATTTATTATCTTCTTACTTACTATAAAATTCATTTACTTGTGTTTATTCTTTATAGTTTGCCTCTCCTGCTAGAATGCAAGCACTCTGAGGGTAGGAATCTTTTCTTTTACATTGAGACATTTCTCCTACTTGAAGGGGAATTGATACACAGTAGATGCTGAAAGAAACATTTGTTGAATGTTTTGGGATACCTCCCTAACATTTTCTCAAAGGCACAGATAATATCTGATTCATTTTTGAGTATGTAATTCCAAGAGCTATGATTAAACCATTAATACATGCAACAGATATTTGTTAAATTGGATTTTAAAAAGAACACTGGCAATTTGCTTCTAAATCTGCTTTTGTCTTATTGTCCTTTTTGGCAGATCGGTCTCTTTCTTTTCTTACTTTTCTGGCTTGCTTGGTCTTGGCATATTGAATAGGTGCCTTTCATTGATCTTAGTGGTCATTGAATGGTGGGCCTTTCATTGATCTTAGTGGTCAACATTGCCAGGTATTAGATTGCAAAGTTTCACTCACAGTCTCAGTGTCTTGGACAACATGGTCCATCTGGTAACTTCCTGGATTTGCTGTTGTCACAGGTGAGCTCCAACAGGATAAATCCCAGGAGAGAGCCTGCATTGATGTTAAACGCATGAGGTCCCAGAATCTTCCACTCTCTTTTTCTTTGATATTATTATGTTTTTTGTTTGTTTGTTTGCTTTTTTTTTTTTTTTGCGAGGCGGAGCGGGTCTGGTATCTGCTTGTCTCTTTTTCAATCTCTGATGTTACTTCCATGGCAATGAATTCATTCCTCCCTTGTTGGCTTTTTCTCTGGCCCTGTTTAAATTTGGAGTCTTCCTGTTCTAAAGATCCCACTTTGTATCTGACCTGAACATCTGATACTTTTGAAATTTCTCAGTTGTAAATATTTGTTTCACTTTTGTTCTGACAGTGCACTTCTTAAAGAAACAGGTATAAAAAAGGATCCAAACTGCTGTCTTCTTTTACAGCTTTTAAGACTTACACTGGTGGCCGGGCTCAAGCCTGTAATCCCAGCACTTTGGGAGGCCCAGACGGGCGGATCACGAGGTCAGGAGATGGAGACCATCCTGGCTAACACGGTGAAACTCCGTCTCTACTAAAAAAAATACAAAAAACGAGCCGGGCGAGGTGGCGGGCGCCTGTAGTCCCAGCTACTTGGGAGGCTGAGGCAGGAGAATGGCGGGAACCCGGGAGGCGGAGCTTGCAGTGAGCTGAGATCCGGCCACTGCACTCCAGCCTGGGCAACAGAGCAAGACTCCGTCTCAAAAAAAAAAAAAAAAAAAAAAAAAAAAAAAAAAAAAAAAAAAAAAAGACTTACACTGGCTGGGTGTTTGCTGAGATACATGCAAAGCTCATGGCCCTTCAGAAGAAGAAGCCCACCATCATCAACCTTTGGGATACTAGTCAAGGGTTAATTTCTGCCATTACAAATGAGGACAGAAATTCCAATTTTCTGGTTAAATCTCTTGATTTTTTAAATTAGCCTGAATGTTGGGTATTTAAAAAAGAAAGTAAAACAGCATATAGGCAAAATTGGACAATGGTTTTCCAAATCTTGCCCAGGGTCATCATTTCATAGCTTCTATTTTACTGTTTGATTGAATGAATGACTCAGCCTGTCCCATCTTTGGAACTTCTGATGTCTGTAACTTTAATATGCTCGTAGTACACATCATGTCTTATTTTTGCTTCTACTTTGGAGCCAAATAATGAGTGGAGGCAATTGCTTACATTTTTACCAACAATTACCTCTTCCTTATTGGTTTTATAATCTATTATTTCACAAGTTTCCAGTGTCCCCCTTTTTTCTGCAAAAAAATTTATCCTATTTATTTTTTGCCAGTGATAGAGAGTGGGCGATTTCTTACCCAGACCCAGCCCAGCACTGAATAAGAGAAGCACTGTTCTTGATAGTGCTCCTCATTTAGAAAGTGCCTGTGCTCCCTCACTTCATCCATGCCCTGGCATCCTGCCCCAGTGTTCCAGGCTCACATCCCTCTTATTACATTCTGTCTATGACTTCTGACCCAACCCCAATAATTGCCCTTAAATTTCACCTGGATTTGGTCTCTCTTGTTCAACCCTCAGCACTCTCTCAAAGTATTGTTTTAGTAATAGCAATAGATAGCAATAGTAGGACTTATTGATCATGTTTATATATTGGGCAGCATGCTTAGAGCTGACTTTCATCTTTTCTCTAAACTTTGAGTTGGCTACTCTGACTTGCTCCATTTTACAGCTGAAAAAAATGACGGCATACAGAGGTTTAGCAGCTTGAATGAGATCTCACAGCCACAAGGTGAAGAGCTGGAATTCCACAACCTTCAATCTAGAGCCCCAACTCTAAGTGCCACACACACAGTCTCCCCCTAGATTCTTCTACACCTGGTTCCACTGAGTAGCCTTCTCAATGAAAAATCCCAGGCTAGGGTGACCAAATTCTCCTGGTTTGCCTGAAACATTGCCATTGTTAAAACTAAATGTTCAATATCCTCACAGCTCTCTCTGCTCTCGGAAACCTGGCACAATTGCCCCTTTGTCTCAGGCAAATTGAGCAAACTGGTCCATGCTATTTGGTGAGCCTTTTGCAGCCCTGGAGGAGATGAAAAGCAGAAGTGGGGCACAGTGATAGCAGCAGACGCCACCCATGTTTTCTTAATGGCATAAATCAGCTCCTCGTATTTTCTGTCTGACAGGGCAGCCCTATCTTCTCAAACTACCTTCTAGTTTTGCACCAGGGGTATATTCAGACCATTTTTTCTTATTGTTTTGGTTGTCCTTATTGCTCCTGGTTTAAATCTGATCAATTGCCAGACCTCTGGTTCCTTTCTCTAAATAGGTATTTTTCACAGACTGACAGACATCAGCTGCTGACACAGCCCAATAGGCTTAACATATATTTTATAATTTTTGTCTGAATGAATTTACTATATTTTTACATTAGATTTTTTGGCCAATGAGGTAAATTATGTACGTTTTAGTATTCAAGCAAAGAGTTCAATGGAAATCCTCCCTTCACATCCCCCTTATACCCATGCCAGTGGGGCTTCCTGCCCTGAACTGGGTTCCTAGAGGGTCCCACTGTGGTCCTCCTCGGTCATATCCTGTGTCACAAGGGCAAGGCCTTATGAGCCCAGGGGAGATGACTATAGGAAGTTGCCACTGCCTTCCAGAACACGATCTCCCCACACAACACCCAGTTCCCTGCCTCAACAGCTCTGATAGTCCTTCGAAGGTCTTCACTGTTCTCTTCCCTCATCTGCCTTCCTGAGGGGTGGCCAACAGGCAGCTGTTTGCAGTATGGGCAGAACTTTGACCTGTGGGATGTGGACGTGAAGGGATGTCTATCTGTCAGAGGAGGGGAGTAGAGCATATTTGATTCATTAGTTTTTTAGCTTGATTTGTAACTCTTTAGATTCATATGTGGTTCTCTGTACTCTTGCCTCAGGCTTACAAACACCCTAGAGGGGCTTGGCTAACTTTATATGAGTTTATTGAGGATTACAGTAATTTAGCCCAAATTTAGCCAGTCTCCAAATATCTTCCTAGCTACTTCCAATAGAAGTAGCATGCTAATGAAAAGCTACTAGCATCCCGCTAATAGCAGCTAATAGAAAACAAGATGTTACCATTTGCTCCTTTAGTTCATGTTAATGAAAACAATGCATTTTTGTATAATACTGGTATTAAGATATTCCCTTCATCATATGCAAAACAATTAATCTACTTTTAACACATTTAAGAGAAGTCTTTATATCTTATTTCACTCATATGAAACTTGAAGAAATGTAAGATTAGCAAGTCCACAAATCACAATAATCTTAAATTTAAAACTAGAAGGAAAATGGCACTAAGTAATGTGATTTCATGTCTTATACACAGGCAGAGTCCAGGGCAAGCCCCAGAGTCTGTGTTTGTATCTACAGACATCGATTCTCTCTCCTCAGAGGGAAAACCTGCTCCCCAGATAAACCTCTGGTCAAACGGTGACACAGACCTGGGCTCGAATCCTGCTTGTTTTACTCGGTGGCTATTGAGGAATAGGGATTAAAGACTTCTTCAACTTCTCTGTATCCTGTTTTTATATTTGTGATATAGGAGATAATAGCCTTTCTCACAGGGTGTTTTGGGTGGTTAAACAAAATTTTAAAATGCTGTACATAATAGTAACTCTTTATTTTATTTTTTCTTATTTTCCCTTTGCATCTACTTGCTTCGTTTTTCTTTATTTCTTTTTCAGTTTATTTTCCTCGATGTAGGCCTTCACTTTTAACCCTGCAGCTGCCTTTCCAAAGGAAACAAAGGATCTATCATTATTCTATCATAGGATCACCAAATAGTTTTATTATACCTGGCAAGTTTTCAATTCGGGTCTGAGTTATTAGAGAGATGTCCATTAGGCAATGCCAAGTAAAAGTAAGGAAGGCAACAAGGCGGCCTCTGAGCATGGAGAACTTATTAGGAACTTATTAAAGGAAGAAATGTAGAACGTACATTAGTACCATTTATAATTTACAGAAATAAAATTCATCCAATTACTCAACAACTTTTTACAGAGTGTATTTTATGTGTCAGGCATAATGCTATAAATATAAATGAAAGTAAAGAAGAAACTCTCATTCTTTATGATGAGCTTAAATTCTATGGCTGGGCTAGAGATGATGAGATACACAATTTAAAAAATAAGTTTATTTAATTATGTATTATAAAGTAATACGTGTTTTTAAAGAAAGCTATGAATAAAAATAAATCAGTGGATGCAACTTTAAAACAAATATAAGAACTGTCTTTTAAATGATGTATTCTTTCTATTGCCTCAGTTTCTCCTTAAAGTACTTTTCTGGATGGAGTAAAACATTCAGAAAGTTTAAAGAGGGTATGCAATAAAAAGTAAGGCTTTCTTCCTTTTTTGTCCTACTCTCTGAGATTCTAACTTAACTCTTGCTTTAGTATCCTTTCAGAAATTTCTATGCCTATATGTGCTTTCATGTTTATATGTTCTCTTCTGTTTCTTAAACACAAAATCTGTTTACACTGCATTGCACATTGATATTTTTTCTTTTAACAATTTATATTGGAGATGATTCTGTATCAGAACATATAGGATTGCCTCATTCTTTTTAATGAGTACATTACTCTTTCGTAGAGGTTTGTCAGGCACCAATACATAAGGTGAACCTAAGACCCAAACCTGACCAATAGACTGGTAAAGATAAAAGGGTCATTTAGATTCAGACAGTTTTTTATTTGCACAAACAGCCAAGCAAAGAATAGCCATGCACTGTTGCTGTAGATACCAAGAAGGATGACATCTAAACAAAATGGGTTAGTTGACCACAACATGGGCTGTGGGATTCCCATTGCTAAGAACACAGGTTTGTTGGTTTTTGTTTGTTTGTTTGTTTGACAGAGGAATTTCACTCTTGTTGCCCAGGCTGGAGTGTAGTGGTGTGATCTCAGGTCACTGCAACCTCTGACTCCCAGGTTCAAGAGATTTTCCTACCTCAGCCCTCAGCTTCCCGAGTAGCTGAAATTACAGGCGTGTGCCACCACGCCCAGTTAATTTTTGTGTTTTCAGTAGAGATGGGGTTTCATCATGTTGTTGGTCAGGCTGGTCTCAAACTCCTGACCTCAGGTGATACACCTGCCTTAGCCTCCCAAAGTGCTGGGATTACAAGCATGAGCCACCGCACCCAGCCAAGAACCCAATTCTTGATTGAGCTAAACAATTTTGTGTTATGCAGCTCTATTCTGAGAGGAGAGGGCAGAGAATCCCACCCTTTATTACAATCTGAGAGGTGATGAGAAACATGGTGGCCTCCCACAGGGGTGGGGAGACAAGTGATATGAGTTTTTGGAGCAGCCATTTGCTGGCCCTCACCTTCTTGCATTTCGAGGTATCCTGCCAAGACTCAGATCAGCTGCGGTGCAAGCCTGTGGCTGAGTGGACTCTAGGTACCTGCAAGGAGCACTGTGGCAAAGCTGTTCCCATGCAGGGCTGACCACAATTTTTAATCAAACCCCTTTTTGATAAATTTGTGGGTAATTTCAAATCTGGTATTATACCTAGCATATATTCCATTGCAAACATTTGCTAATAGTTATAGGACAAATTGCTGGAAACAGAATTATTGGGTTGAAGAGCATTTGTTTCTAGTTTTGAATAACATCGCCCTTTATTTTATATATTATTAAGTGTAGTGCCATCAACAGTGTATAAAATATTTCCATCTTCTTCCATGTCACCATGGTATATTATAACTGTTGGTCTTTACAATATGAGTTAAAAATATTTTAGTGTGGGTTAACATTTCTTTTTTCATTAGTGAGGTTGAGCATCTTTCCATACATATGAAAGTCATTTGTATTTTTATGTGTTCCTTTTCTTTACCTATTTTTTTCATTGTTACCTGTTTTTTTTAAAAAATTGTAGAAACTTTTAGCTTATTATTAAAAGTATGATTGTTTAGCTTTATTTATTTATTTATTTATTTGTTTTTCTTACTTTCGTAGGTTATTGGGGAACAGGTGGTGTTTGGTTACGTGAGTAAGTTCTTTGGTGGTGATTTGTGAGATTTTGGTGTACCCACCACCTGAGCAGTAAACACTGCACCCAATTTGTGGTCTTTTATCTCTCACTCCCTTCCCACCCATTCCCCTTGAGCCCCCAAAGTCCACTGTGTCTTTCCCATGCCTTTGCATCCTCATAGCTTAGCAACCACGTACAAGTAGGAACATATGATGTTTGCTTTTTCATTTCTGAGTTACTTCACTTAGGATAATAGTTTCCAATCTGATCTAGGTCACTGTGAATGACATTAATTCATTCCTTTTTATGGTTGAGTAGTATTCCATCATATATATATGATATATATATATATATATCATATATATATGAGATATATGTATATATAATGGTTTCTTTATCCACTAATTGATTGATGGGCATTTGAGTTGGTTCCATGTCTTTGCGATTGCAAATTGTGCTGCTATAAATATGTGTGTGCAAGTATCTTTTTTGTATAATAACTTCTTTTCCACTGGGTAGATACCTAGTAGCAGGATTGCTGGATCAAATGGTAGTTCTACTTTTAGTTCTTTAAGGAATCTTCACACTGTTTTCCATAGAGGTTGTACTGGTTTACATTGCCACCAGCAGTACAGAAGTGTCCCCTGCTCATCACATCCATGCCAACATCTACTATTTTTGATTTTTTGATTATGACCATTCTTGCAGGAGTAAGATGGTATCGCATTGTGGTTTTGATTTGCATTTTCCTGATCATTAGTGATGTTCAGCAGTTTTTCATATGTTCGTTGGCCATTTTTATATCTTGTTTTGAGAATTGTCTATTCATGTCCTTAGCACACTTTTTGATGGATTGCTTGTTTTTTTCTTGCTAATTTTTTTGAGTTCATTGTAGATTCTGGATATTAGTCCTTTGTCAGATGTGACAAAAATTGTGAAGATTGTGAAGATTTTCTCCCACTCTGTGGGTTGTCTGTTTATTCTGCTGACTGTTCCTTTTGCTGTGCAAAAGCTCTTTAGTTTAATTAAGTCCCAGCTGTTTATCTTTGTTTTTATTACATTTGCTTGTGGGTTCTTGCAAGCCAATGCCTAGAAGGGTTTTTCCAATGCTATTTTCTAGAATTTTTATAGTTTTCAGATGTGACAAAGATTGTATAGATTGTGAAGATTTTCTCCCACTTCGTGGGTTGTCTGTTTACTCTGCTGAATTCCTTTTGCTGTGCAAAAGCTATTTAGTTTAATTAAGTCCCAGATATTTATCTTTGTTTTAATTACATTTACTTTTGGTTTCCTAGTAATGAAATCTTTGACCAAGCCAAGGTCTAGAAGGGTTTTTCTAATGCTATCTTCTAGAATTTTCATAATTTCAGGCCTTAGATTTAAGTCCTTGATTCATATTGAGTTGATTTTTATAGATGGTGAGAGATGAAGATCTAGTTTCATTCTCCTACAGGCAGTTTGCCAATTATCCAGAACCATTTATTAAATAAAGTGACATTTCTCCACTTTATGTTTTTGTTTGCTTTGTCAAAGATCAGTTGGCTGTAAGTATTACGGTTTATTTACGGTTCTCTATTTTGTTCCATTGGTCTATGTGCCTGTTTTTCTGCCAGTACCATGCTGTTTTGTTGACTATGGCCTTATAGTATAGTTTGAAATCAGGTAATGTGATGCCTCCAGATTTGTTCTTTTTGCTTAGTCTTGCTTTGGCTATGTGGGCTCTTTGTTAGTTCCAAATGAATTTTAGAATTGTTTTTTCTAATTCTGTGAAGAATGATGGTGGTATTTTGATGAGGATTGTGTTGAATTTGTATGTAACTTTGGCCGTATGGTAATTTTCACAATATTGATTCTACCCACTCATGAGCATGAGAAGTATTTTCATTTTTGTGTCATCTATCATTTCTTTCAGCAGTGTTTTGTAGTTTTTCTTGTAAAGGTCTTTCACCTCCTTGATTAGGTATATTACTAAGTATTTAATTTATTTATTTATTGCAGCTATTGTTAAAGGGGTTGAGCTCTTGATGTGATTCTCAGCTTGGTCACTGTTGGTGTATAGAAGAGCTACATTGATTTTGTATCCAGAAATTTTGCTAAATTATTTTATCATTTCTAGGAGCTTCTAGATAAGTCTTTAGGGTTTTCTAGGTAAACAATCATAACATCAGCAAACAGCTACAATTTTGACTTCCTCTTTACTGATTTGGATGCCCTTCATTTCTTTCTCCTGTCTTTTTACTCTGGCTAGGACTTCCAGCATTATGTTGAAGAGGAGTGGTGAGAGCGGGCATCCTTGTCTTGTTCCAGTTCTCAGAGGGAATGCTTTCAACTTTTCCTCACTCAGTATTATGTTGCCTGTGGGCTTGTCACAAATGACTTTTATTACATTGAAGTATGACCCTTGCACACCAATTTTGCTGAGAGTTTTAATCATAAAATGATGCTGGATTTTGCCAAATGCTTTTTCTGATCTTTTGAGATGATCATGTGGTTTTGGTTTTTTATTCTGTTTATGTGGTGTATAATATTTATTGACTTGAGTATGTTAAACCATCCCTGCATCCCCGGTATGAAACTCATTTGATCATGGTGGATTATTGTTTTGATATGTTGTTGGATTTGGTTAGCTAGTGTTTAGTTAAGGATTTTTGCATCTGTGTTCATCAGGGATGTTGGTCAGTAGTTTTCTTTCTGGTTAAGTCCTTTCCTGGTTTTGGTATTGGAGTGATATTGGCTTCATAGAATGACTTAGGGAGGGTTCTCTCTTTCTCTATCTTGTGGATTAGTGTCAATAGAATTGGTATCAATTCTTCTTTGAATGTATGGTAGAATTCTGCTGTGAATCTGTCTGGTCTTGGACTTTTTTTTTTGGTAATTTTTTGATTGCCATTTCAATCCTGCTGCTTGTTATTGGTCTGTTCAGAGTATGTAATTCTTCCTGATGTAAGCTAGGAAGGCTGTATCTTTCCAGGAATTTATCCATCTCCTCTAGGATTTTTAGTTTATGTGCATAAAGGTGTTTATAATAGTCTTTAATTATCTTTCGTATTTCTGTGGTGTCAGTTGTAATATCTCGTTTCGATTCTAACAGAGCTTATTTGGATTTTTTCTCTTCTTTTTATTGGTTAATTTTGCTAATAGTCTATAAATTTTACTTATCTTTTCAAAGAACTAGTTTTTTGTTTCATTTATCTTTTGTATTTTTAAAATTCCATTTCATTTACTTTTTCTCTGATCTTGATTATTTCCCTTCTTCTGCTGGATTTCAGTTGAGTTTGTTCCTTGTTTCTCTAGTTCCTTGAGGTGCGACCTTAGATTGTTTGCGTGTGCTCTTTCAGACTTTTTCATGTAGGCATTTAGGGCTGTGAACTTTCCTTTTAGCACTGCTTTTGCTGTATCCCAGAGGTTTCGATAGGTTGTGTCACAAATGTCATTCACTCAGTTCAAAATACTTTTTAATTTCCATCTTGATTTCATTTTTGACCAAATGATCATTCAGGAGCAGGTTATTTAATTTCTATGTATTTGCATCATTTTGAAGGTTCCTTTTGGCATTGATTTTCAGATTTATTCCCCCATGGTCTGAGCAAGTGCTTGATATAATTTCAGTTTTCTTGAATTTATTGAGGTTCATTTTGTGGCCTATCATTTCCTCTATCTTGGAGAACATTCTATGCACTGTTAAATAGAATGTCTGTGGTTGTTGGGTGGAATGTTCTGTAAATATCTGTTAAGTTCATTTTTTCCAGGGTGTAGTTTAAATCCATTGTTTCTTTGTTGACTTTCTGTCTTGACTACCTTTCTAGTGCTGTCAGTGGAGTATTAAAGTCCCCTACTATTATTTAGTTGCTGTCTGTATCTTAGGTCTAGTAGTAACTGTTTTACAAATTTGGGAGCTCCAGACTTAGGTGAATATATATTTAGGATTGTGATAATTCCCTGGTGGACAAGGCCTTTTATCATTATATAAGGACCCTCTTTGTCTTTTTTAACTGCTGTTGCTTTAAAGTCTGTTTTGTCTGATATAAGAATAGCTACCCCTGCTCACTTTTGTTATCCGTTTTCATGGGATGTCTTTTTCCATCCATTTACTTTAAGTTTATGTGAGTCCTTATGTGTTAGATATGTCTCTTGAAGGCAGCAGATAGTTGGTTGGTGGACTCCTATCCATTCTGCAATTCTTTATCTTTTAAGTGGAGCATTTAGGCCATTTATATTCAATGTTAGTATTGAGATGTGGGGTAACATTCTATTCATCGTGCTATTTGTTGCCTGTACACCCTGTTTTTCGTTTTTGTTTTTTTAACTGTATTTTTTGTTTTGCAGGTCCTGTGAGATTTATACTTTAAAGAGGCTCTGTTTTGACGTGTTTCCAGGATTTGTTTCAAGATTTAGAGCTCCTTTGAGCAGTTCTTATAGCGTTGGCTTGGTAGTGGCAAATTCTCTCAGCATTTGTTTGTCTGAAAAAGACTGTGTCTTTCCTTCATTTATAAAGCTTACTTTTGCTGGGTACAAAATTCTTGGCTGATAATTGTTTTGTTTGTGGAGGTTGAAGATAAGGCCAAATCCCTTCTAGCTTGTAGGATTTCTGCTGAGAAATCTGCTGTTAATCTGATAGGTTTTCCTTTATAGGTTACCTAGTGTTTTTGCCTCATGGCTCTTAAGATTCTTTCCTTCATCTTAACTTTAGATAACCTGATGACAATGTGTCTAGGCAATAATTTTTTGGTGATGAATTTCCCAGGCATTCTTTGAACTTCCTGTATTTGGATGTCTAGTTCTCTTAGCAAGGCCAGGGAAGTTTTCCTTGATTATTCTCCCAAACATTTAGACTTCTCTTCTTCCTTGGGAATGCCAATTATTCTTGGTTTGATTGTTTAACATAATCCCAGATTTCATGAAGGATTTATTCATATTTTCTTATTCTTTTCTCTTTGTCTTTGTTGGACTGGGTTTATTCAAAAACCTTGTCTCTGAGCTCCGAAGCTCTTTCTACTACTTGTTTCATTCTATTGTTGAGAATTTTGAGAGCATTTTGCATTGATTCTGAAAGTTTTGACTGTTTTTTATTTGTGTTATTTATTTCACTGAATATTTCTCCCTTCACTTCTCGTATGATTTTTTTTTTTATTTCCTTACATCAGGCTTCAACTTTCTCTGGTGCCTCACTGATTAGCTTAATACCTAACTTTCTGAATTATTTTTTAGGTAAATCAGGAATTTCTTCTTGGTTTGGATCCATTGCCAGAAAGCTACTGTAATTCTGGGGGAGGTGTTAAAGAACCTAGTTTTGTCATATTACCAGAGTTGGTTTTTTGGTTCCTTCTCATTTGGGTAGTCGATGTAAGAGGGAATGTCTAGGACACAAGGCTGTTGTACAGTTCCTTATGTCCCACTGGGTGTTTCCTTGATGTAGTACTCTCCTTATTTTCCTAGGGATGTGGCTTTCTGAGAGCCAAGCTGTAGTGATTGTTATCTCTCTTCTGGATCTGGCCACCCACCAAGTCTACCAGGCTCTGGGCTGGTACTGAGGGTTGTCTGCATAGAACTGTCTGTGGGTCTCTCAGCCACGGATATGGGCATCTGCTCCAGTGGAGGTTGCAGGGGGGTGAAATGGACTCTGTGAAGGTCTGTAGCTTTGTTTGATTAATGCACTATTTTTGTTCTCATTGGCCTCCTCCTGGGAGCTGGCATTTTCAAGACAGCATCAGCTATGGTAGCATGGGGAGGAACAGGTGGTGGCCAGGGCCCCAGAACTCCCAAGAGTATATGCCCTTTGTCTTCATTTACCAGGGTGGGTAGAGAATGACCATTAGGTGGGGGAAGGGCTAGGCATGTCTGAACTCAGACTCTATTTGGGCAGGTCTTGCTGCAATTGCTGTGGAGGATGGGGGTGAGGTTCCCAGGACAAAGAAGTTATGTTCCTAGGAAGATTGTGGGTGCCTTTGCTGTGTCATGCAGGTTGTCAGGGAAGTGGGCAAAGCTGGCAGTCACAGGCTTCACACAGCTCCCACGCAACACAAAGGGCTGGTCTCACTCTCAATGTGCCCCACCCTCAACAGCACCAAGTGTGTTTCTAAGCAGTGGGAAAGCAGGGTTGTGAACTTCTCCCAGGCTACCCACCTCCCAGCTGCAAAAATAAGTAGGGCTTTCCTGCTTCCCCTACCTGTGGATTCTGGACACTGGATTCATGCCCTCCCTTGTGTTCTGGCCAGGAGACTTCTCAGTGGGTTCAGATTGTTACGAAGTTCAGCTAGAGATTTCCTTCTCCCTATGGCCTTTTCTAGGTGCCTCTGCTAGCCCTCCTGAAGGTCCACTGTGAAGCAAGGCAGCAATTGACTCAGCAAGCCTACAGGGATTTTCCTGCTGCTTTATTTGGGCATTTTGCTCAGCTTTCTAAATTCAATGAGCTCCAAATAAGGTCAGAATCTTCTCCCGTAATCTAGACCTTCGGGTTGCCCAGTGGGGGTTTCTGTTCAGGGGCAGATGATCCCCCTTGTGTGGGATGATCTCCCTTTCCCGCCACAGTTTGGGCTCTCGCAGTATTTGGGGTGTCTCCTGGGTCTTCTTGTAGGAGCAGTCTGCTTCCTTTGGAGGGTCTGTGGGTCCTCTGGGCTTTCCTAATGTATTCCTGCACTTTTTCTGGAGCAAAAGTTCATGATGCAAGCCTCCACACGCTGTTCTGCCTGTCCGAGTGGGAACTGCAATTTAGCCCTGCCTCAAAAGTATGATTTTTTTTTTTTTGAAGTACTTTTTAAAGTTTTTGGGAGGATGATTATATAGATTTTTTTTTTTTTTTTTTTTTTTTTGGTGAACAGTCACATGGTTTTCAAAAATTTTACATAGACAAATTTTTTTTTATGTTTTAGTTCCAAGTTGCTGGATTTTATGCCATTCCTAGAAGAATCTCCAACACTCTTACATTTAAAAAATATGATCTCTATTTAAAACTTCTGTGAAACTTATTCTTAGAGATTAAACATCTATGTATTTTAAGATGTTCAGTTCAATCTAATTTTTTGTTTGTTTTTTTGACTAAGAATTTTCATTGAAAATATATTTTGCACTTTGTAAAATGCCTTTTCAGTATTTATTAAGTGATAATATATAAATCAAATATGTATGTGTGTATATATACACATTATGTATTTGTGTGTACATATATACATTATGTGTGTGTGTGTGTGTGTGTGTGTGTGTATATATATATATTTTTTTTTTTTTTTTTTTAAAGAAATAGGGTTTTATTCTGCTACCCAGGCTGGAGTGCAGTGGTGCTATCATAGCTCACTGCAGCCTCAAACTGGGTTCAAGCCATCCTCCCTCCTCAGTCTCCCCAGTAGCTGGGACTACAGAAAAACCACCGCGCCTGACTCCTAAATCATATATATTTTTCAAATATGTTTTCAACAGTTTAAGAGCTTACAAAATAGCTCTGTAAAACAAGATTACTGAACACTCTTGAGAAGAAAAGTCTTCTTGGATTACAAAAATGTTAGAAAAGAACTATTTTTTCTAAAGTCCTAAAAATATCTTTTTTCTCAAGCCCTTCTGCTCCAGGCTGGAAGTAAACTGAGCTGCTCCAGTGTTTCTCTTGCAGCATTTGGAGAAGTCACATGGGTTAAGTAATGTAAACTGAGAGGACATTGAGAAGACATTCTAATGAGAAGTAAAGGATCATTCTGCCTCTTTTGTTTATTTTTTATTTTTTATTGTTTTGAGAGCAGATTCTGTGAACCCTTGTCTGTTTGCTTTCTGGGCAGGAAGGGAAACAGACCACTGCAGACATCTTAGTGCAGCAAAGGTCACGCTAGTTGCTTTATAGAAAGTCACTGTGTCATTTGATTGATATCCCTAAGGTACTATAAGATGAGGAATGAGGCCAGGCGCAGTGGCTCACGCCTGTAATCCCAGCACTTTGGGAGGCCGAGACGGGTGGATCACGAGGTCAGGAGATTGAGACCATCCTGGCAAACATGATGAAACCCCGTCTCTACTAAAAAATACAAAAAAACTAGCCAGGCGAGGTGGCGGGCGCCTGTAGTCCCAGCTACTCGGGAGGCTGAGGCAGGAGAATGGCGGGAACCCGGGAGGCAGAGCTTGCAGTGAGCTGAGATCCGGCCACTGCACTCCAGCATGGGCGACAGAGAGAGACTCCGTCTCAAAAAAAAAAAAAAAAAAAAAAAAAAAAAAAAAAAAAAAAGATGAGGAATGAAAGCTACTACCTTTTCTTGCCATTATTACCACATCATGGTGAAGAGTGAAAAGGAACATAGGTTTGCATAATTATATTTGCTTTGGTATAAAATTAGATAGGGTACAGAAGTTTATATCAGAGTAGTACATGCTCCAAAAATTAGTCATTGGCACACAAAGACATGACGGTCTTCCTCTAGCTGGTGATATCCAGGCCTCATTTGTGCACATATGGGTGCCTGGCAGAAAGCAAATCAATGTAGATTCTGATTGATATGCAACATTGTGATAAAATAGACCTTAGATTTATATATCCTATTTAGCTCCATTCCTTCCAACAGGGGTGCGAATTTTGCTTCTGGATGACTGAAGTTAGAAATTTTTATTTCCTAGGTTTACACAGCCAGTTAGTGGTCATGTGGTAAGTAGAACACAGGGTTTCTACACCAGGGTCCTTTCATCTCCACACAGACTCTGGAGTGAATCTTCAAAGGCTGGAGGCTTCTCCTGACACATAACTCTTGTCTTCCAGTACAGCTAATGTCAAATGCCGCTATTACAACCAATCTGTCTTCTTTTCTGATCATTGGAGCAAGCTGGCTGAACAATCTGGAGAAGACTTGAATTCCCTAAAGCAGAGGTTGCTTTGGAGGAACGTTTCAAGGTGTCTCTTTCCTAGGGAGCACGTTTAATAAGGCACCAAGACATTCGTGCACGCCCTGAAGAAATCAGTTCCAGCTTCATCGGATTTCATTTCCCTAAATGCTGACTCTCACTGTAATGTCACTCGGCTGTGATTTCATACAGATTCCATACATAAGAGACAAAAAATAAGCAGACATGGGCTTGTAATAAACGTTAAACCTGGCAACAGAGTGAATTTTAGAACCATCTTCTGGGACATTAAAGGGAAAATATGTGGGGGGAATGACGAGATGATTTTATAGGTTTTTTTTTTTTTTTTTTTTTTTTTTTTTTTTTTTTTTTTTTTTTTTGCTGCTGTTGTTGTTCTCTTTGAGTTTATAAAAGGTATCTCTTTTCTTTTAGGTGGTTCCAATATTGAGTGTGTTCTTTCTTTTGTCAATCAATTAAACAAGTCGACAAAGGAGAGTGATTGATATTCACAGATTTCCAGTTTTCAGCAACTCAAAAATATCCACCTGTTATCTTGTATTCTGAGTCAAAGAGTGACAAATTCTTTTTTGAAGTTAATGAATGGCATATTTTATCCACAGTCTACTAAACTAAGGTTAAGATCAAAAGAGCTCTCTTATTCTCATGATAGTGACTGAAAAAATAAGTCCCAATTTTTCAATTATTCATCTCCACCTCCACAGTTCTATTATCTATCCCACTAGTGATTGAAATTGTCTCCTAGCATGCTGTCCAGGGTGGGACACAGGAACACACATACACACACACAGGTATGTATGTGTCGGTGTGCCATGACTGTGTATCCAAACGTAAGATTATTTTAATGATATTAACAATGTGTAGCACACAATTTATGAATAATGATAAAATATGCAAGAATCTGTTATTGTAAGTCTGTACAACCAGCTGAGTTTTATAGAAAGCTTTTGCTGACCTTTGTTGAATGATTTCATCTGTAGCACATAAAGTCTCTGTCATATATTCCTTTTGAAAAATTTCTTTATTTCCTTTACAACCCTTTCAAAATGTAAAAATTAGTCTTAACTCACGCATCATAAAAAAACAGGCCTCAAGCCAGACAAGCCAGGTAGTTTTCTGACCCCTGGTTTACACAATCCACAAAACAATAAAGCAGTCCGTGATTTGTAATGTATGTCAACCTCTGTGGTATAAGTATTTCCACTATGGTAGACTTCAAGCTGTCAAAATGATTTCACTGAACATGGAATTGGGGAGAGCTGTGTGGTAGCAGCCCAACATACAGTATCCCCACAACCCAGATAGAATAGTCATGCAATTCCTCCAGAGCACCTTTAGTTAAAAGAGACAGCAAATCAATATAATATAGTGAAATAATTAGAAATCAATGAGTTTATTAGGTTTTAAAACTAATTTCAAGTTTATATAACTTAATTATTATTAGTATTATATTTAATACAGAGTCTCGCTCTGTCTCCCGGGCTGGAGTGCAGTGGCACAATCTCGGTTCACTGCAAGCTCCGCCTCCCAGTTTCAAGCGATTATCATGACTCAGCCTCCTGAGTATGAGAGACTACAGGCACCCACCACCACGCCTGGCAAATATTTTGTGTTTTTGGTAAGGACGGGGTTTCATCATGTTAGCCAGGATGGTCTCTATCTCCCGACCTCATGATCTGCTGGTCTCGGCTTCCCAAAGTGCTGAGATTACAGGCGTGAACCACCACGCCCAGCCAACTTAATTTTTAATAATGGCTAGGTTAACCAAGAGCTCACAAAAATTTCTGAAAATCTACAACTTGAAACTCATAAACTGGTAGCAAGCTGACTCAAGCACACCACTGATGGCCCATTCTTTTGATTCCATAAATACTGGACTGTTTGACATTTTTTAAACCACGCTCTGGCATGCCTCCCCAGTCTTTTCACCGTATTCTTTCAAGACTTAGCAGCATCTCCTGCTAGAAAACTTGTGCCATTTTTCAAGGTTGAATTAAGTGGCCTGTTTCCTATAGAAATATGAAATTTCTATATTCCAAACCTTCAGTGACAGGGGCTTCATCCACTGTAGCCTTTACCTCCTTGTTCTGCAAGGGCTTATCTCAGTTTCTCCAACTCAGAGACTGAATATTTATGGCGCAGCAGAGCCTGGTGTACAGCAGGGGCACAATATGCATTCCTTGAACTGAACTACTAGCAAAAATGGCGAACTCTTGGCTGCCAGTTTGCAGAGCTTTGTGCAACTTTCTTTGTATTGTAGAACTGGTGCATTTCACTGTACCTCTTCTACAAGAGAGCAGGGAAGAAACAGCTCGCCATGGTATTAGTCAAAAGTTTGCATCGGAAGAGTGAAAGTCAAAGGGTAGTGTCTTGACTGCAGGTTTTAGATTCCATGGGTTTTGTTTATAATTTAAATATCTTTCATCACCACAGAGAACTGAAGTCTTTTTTTTTTTTTTGAGGAGGTACATAACCAAGAGACTAGGCAGTGGCACAGAAAGGTTACAAGCAGGAAAAAAAAAAAAATGAGGAGACCTGCTGACTTTAAAATGCACACACCTGCTGTCTTGTGGTTTAACCCTCATTCCCTCACTGGTCAGATTCTCTGGCTGCACGCCTTTCCATCTATCTGGCATAGATGGAGGAAGTAAGTCCCAGGGTAAGACTCCTGAGTGCCCCACCACTTCTCTCAGTTGCTCTGCTCACTGATTTTCTTGCTGCGTTCAATGAAGCAAGGGGCCTGGGAGGTGCAGGGAGGATCAACTCACCTCATAGTCAATGTCTAAGGCATCCGTCTCGCCCTTGGTGCGGAAGTGCTGTGTGTGCTTGTCCACCGTGAAGTTCACCTGCTTGCCCACCCGTTCGATGAGGACCGAGTGCCAGTGCTGGTCATCCAGGAGGCTGCCCAGGGTGGCAGAGGGCAAGCTGCTGCTGAGCCGTGCTTTGCTGTCATCTGTAAAGAGAGGAGGAAGGCAGGATGATGTCTGTGTCCAAGGGCAGCTTTGCACAACAGAATGCTCCACAAGCAAAGGCAGCTATCTCTGTTCTAAAGGCAAAGAATGATGCCTCCCTACAGACGAGGAACTGTGCTGGTCCTGGGAAGTAATAACAGGCTTTGCCCACAGATTCCAGAATCCAATTCAATATGCATACCTCCTTCCGGACAAAATAGGGCATGTTTTCAAGACTTGAAAAAATAAATAATAAAAGGAACTATGTCCTTATGGCTACAGAAATATGATTGAAAATGGCGATTGTGTTTTTAGAAGGAATGAATATTCTTTGAGTTTGAATGGTTCTTGAGTGGAGAAAGCCAGTTAGGAGCTGTGCCCAGGAGGAGTAAAGCTGGGATACGTAAAGGGAAGACAGCTAGTAAGTTTCTGGGCAAAAGCAGCGGCAAGGAAATAATCATCCCATATGCCATGGCTGAGTACCTACTGTATGCATGGCACTTAGGAAGAAATAACCTTCATCTTTAATCCTCTAAGGGAAAATTATCATCTCCATTTGACAAATAGGAACCCTGAGGCTCAGGGAGATGAGGCATGCATGCCTCAAGTACAGTCAGGACTTGAATGTAGGTCTGCCTCATCCTTTTTACTTTGACCACAGCTATGGATCATGGCTCAAGTCATATTGTTGAGGATTTAGCTTCTGTTGAGTTTGGAAGACCCCTTTGAGAAGACATGAGAGATGCAGCTGGAAAGGCATGCTTTGCAATCCAACCTGCCTGGTTCCCCCTCCCCCTCCTTCTCTCTCAATTTTATGGAAGTCCCTGGCTGTACCCTTCTATCAAAAATATTAGTTTTTATCTTCCCCTGCGGAAATTGCTTCAACCTTAGCAAAATGAACAATTAAATAGAACTAATGTTTGTGTATATATACATTTTCAATTTTTGCAACATTTTATACATTAAGTCCCTTAGTAACTGAAAGCTAAATGTCTCTCTCCTCCCTCTTGGGAAGTGTTTTCTCCAGTACAGCTGCAGCAGCCTGTTCAACAGTGTGACGTTCAGCAGGCAGGAGCTGCCACTTCCCCGAAGGCTGCTCACTCCCACCTCCAATATGGCCCAAAGCACCATTCCCTTCACTGAGTAACTTGGATGCTTCCTATAGGGCTGGGGGCATCAAACTTATTGTAATTAGAAAAGTGAAGCTGGTGAATTAATAGCTGACTTGGTTTCATGGGTTTATTCACTGTTTGTTCCACAGCTTCTTAGTTTTCATTCTTTAATGGATTATGCTGATGAATTAAAAGATATTTTCATTTTTTCTCCCTCCCTTTCTTTCTCCTATGGAAAGGTATTGTGAGTCAGGCACAGTGGCTCACACCTGTAATCCCACCAATTTGGGAGGCCAAGGCAGGCAGATCACCTGAGGTCAGGAGTTTGAGACCAGCCTGGCCAATGTGGTGAAATCCCATCTCTACTAAAAATAGAAAAAAAAAAAAAAAAAAAAAAAATTAGCCAGGCAAGGTGACAGGTGCCTGTAATCCCAGCTACTTGGGAGGCTCAGGCAGGAGAATCGCTTGAACCTGTGAGGTGGAGGTTGCAGTGAGCTGAGATCACAGCACACCATTGCACTGCAGCCTGGGCCAGACCACAAGAGCAAAACTCCATCTAAACAAGAAAAGAAAGGTATTGTCATCTACCTGAGCTGGTCACAGTGACAGGTAATGTATCAAGGAGACATGGAGTTTAAAGGTATACTGTCCTCTCTGAAGGTCTTAGTGTAGAGATGCTAATCAAATAAATCTATAAAACATATGCAGGTTTCCAGCACTTAGTGCACAGAGCCAGGGAAATGCAGAGTGTGGTGCTGTGCAACCCTCCTTATGCAGCAGAGACAGGTTGAAACCTGAGGGAAGGAGGAGCATGGTTGCAAGGCCAGGAGAAGCAGCAGCCAGGGTTAGAAATGTAGGGGAGCGTGGCCCAAGACTTCCAGCGGCTGAGTGCCAGGAGCTCGTCGACCTAGATCCCATTATCCAGGACTTTGTATGCTAGGTTACACAGTTTACATCTTTTTTAAGAAATGGAACGTTGAGTAGGCAGAGGTTACAAATGCAGATTACTGTGTTTTTTTGTTTGTTTGGTTGGTTGGTGGGTATTTTTTGTTGCTGTTGTTGTTGTTGTTATTTTTGAGATGCAGTCTCCCTGTGTCATCCAGGCTGGAGCGAGTACAATGACATGATCTGGGCTCACTGCAACCCCTGCCTCCCGGGTTCAAGTGATTCTCCTGCCTCAGCCTCCAGAGTAGCTGGGATCACAGGCGGGGGCCACCACACGAGGCAAATTTTTTATGTTTTTGGTGGAAACGGGTTTTCACCAAGTTGACCAGGCTTGTCTCCAACTCCTGATCTCAAGTGATCCGCTGCCCCAGCCTCCCAAAGTACTGGGATTACAGGTGTGAGCCACCGCGCCCGGCAAGCAGATTACTTTTAAGAAAGGTTATTTTGGCAGTTGTGTGGGAATTGGATTAGAAGGTAAAACTGGCTATAAGATTGGCCATAATCTGGATAGATGGGGCATAGTGGGGCTCAGGCAAGAAGAGTACAGGAAGAATGGGACCCAAGTAATGATGAGGCATGGCAGGAGGTGGCCTCCAGCTGATGGAGATAGAATAAAGAACACCACCACTGCCACCCCGCACACAGTTTTTAATTATAAGATGAAATGATTCAGGAGCTAACATTGGCTGAAGGAAACTTTATGCTTTATAAACGGTCAGTTCTAGATGTAACAAGGCAGGTAGATTTAATATTGGAGTTTTCACTTTGAAATTGAGCTGCATCTCACTTTTTTCTTAAAATAAGAAAGGCATTGAACAATAATTTATTAATAATAAGTCCAAATTCTAAACATTTGAAAGTTTAAGCTCATTATACATCACACACACACAAACACACACACACAAAACCACCACCACCACCACCAACAAAAAACAGGGCAAGGAATTACACCGTTTCTCCAACTTGTTTGTTCTATGTGCTGTTTTTGTGGTCTTTAATGATCTCCTGAGTTCTTTAATAGAGCCAATAATAATAATGATTAAAATAAAATATTTTAATATTTCCCACACTATCCTGCTTCAAAAGATAAATTTTATAAATATTATGAATCAGTCGAACTGATTTTATTTTTTATGTAACTTTGGGTATAGTAACACACCCTCCCTCCCTCCCTTCCTCACTTCCTCCATCTGCTCATCTTCCATAGCTCCAGGTAATCACTGCTGTTAACATCTTGCTCGTGCTTCCAGAAAAATATTAGGTGTATGCAAGCAGCAAAGATAGATTTTCTTTATTTCTACTCATTTAATTTTTTACCCTGATGGTAAAATAGAATGTGCATTTATCTCCAACTTTCCATTTCTATTTAATCTATCCTGAAAATCATTATCAAAATATAAAGAGCTTTCTCATCCTTTTTATAGCTGCATAGTAGTCCATGCTCTAATATATATATGATCTATATACATGTAATATGATACATAATTATATATGATCATATATATGATACATAGAACATCATATTTCACTTAATGAGCTCCCAGTGATACAAATTTAGATGTTTCTATTTACTTTAGATCTGTAAAACTGTTGAAGTACTTTATTATGTGGACATTATCTTGCTTGGGCACAAGCATATTTGGAGCATTCATTCTTGGATGAAGAATTGGAGGACAAAGGCTTTCATGTTGGCAATTTTGAAAAATGCTGCCAAAATGTCCTATATAAAGACGGTGCCCATTTAAATGCCTAGGATTGCCTTTACCACAGGCTTGTCAACAACATATGGTCTAGCATTAAAATTTTGCCTGTCTGGTAGGTTAAAAAAGTGTATTTCTGAGTAATTTTAATATGCATTTATTTTAATAAGAATGAGGTTGAAAAATCTTTTTATTTTTATTTCCTTTTCTTTAAACTGTCTCTTCCTATATTTTGCCTGTGATATGAATTTTGAAAATATCTTTTTGCCTTTCTTTGTTTTTTGATGTTGTTTTTCTGTTTTTGTTTGTTCGATTGATTTTTTTTAATTCACCACTCAGGTATTTGTGCATTGGGAACAAATCCATCATTTTTCTTATAAATTCCGGATTTGTATCCTAGTTTAAATGGTTCTCCTTATTCTGAGATCACTGAAGAATTCTTCTAGTTTTCTCTACTTCCTTTCAACTGAAATTTTTGCTGATGTACTGTATGAGGCACAGTTCTACCTTTATGTTTTGAGATGGCTACCAAATTGTCTCAGTTCCACTATTTTAAAATCCTTGAGTGGTCTTAGTGAAATAGATTGTATAACTTTCAAATGGCAGGAGAACACTAGTAAATTGGGTAGGGTGGTATTTGTTATGTTGACTGGATCAAGGCAATCTAAGTACATGATTGGGATCTTCAAATCCTAAAGCTTCCAGTAGTAGGTTATGTTGGTTGTTGCTCACTGTACCCTTCTTGAATGCACTGACACCATCATCACCACCATCTCAATGGACAGGAACATCTTCACAGTGTAGAAGAGTGGCAAGCACAGCCAGCATCAGTAACCTTACCTTTACCCTCTTCAAAGTCTACTGTCAGTCCTTTCTCTCCTGGGTCTTAACTTTGGCTCAGAAAGTTTGCTACTCTCATTGCATCCAACAATTCTGTTTCTTATAATTTTTAAGACTTTAGGAAAATAAAAGTACTTCTTCTTAAATAAATAGTGACTACCTTTCACTTACTGCATCTAATGAAACCATAAACTTAATTAACATACTTATCATTTTATGCAAAGTAGCTCATGAAATTTTTATGAATACTTAGAGCAATTTGTTGACTTTTTCTCAAAAGTGGATTAGCATTGCTCCTTGTTTACATTTTTCATTTACTTAGTGCATATATATATATGCCCAAAGATATATATATATATGCCCTTGTTTACATTGTTCATTTACTTTGTGTGTGTGTGTGTGTGTGTGTGTGTGTGTGTGTGTATGCCCAAAGATAATGCAAAATTGAGTTCCACCAATTTTATGGAGAAACATTTCAGTTAGTATCACGGGACTTAAACTAATGTTCACAACTTTTTGCCTAGTAATCCAATGTATTCTAAAAAATGTATTCTAAAAAAGTATTCTAAATGTATTCTAAAAAAGCAAGCTGAAATGTTGTGGAAAAACTTTTAAGTGGCTAGTGATTTAAAAATTGCACATAATATGCAATAATTTGGAAGGAGAAAAAAATCTGAGTACATTTAGGTAGACTCACTGGATGAAGTATTATATTAAATAGCCATCAAAATGATATTTATAAAATACTTACATTATTTCAAAAGTATACTCAGTAGTGACTGCCCTTTTTGATAAAATTAAAAGTAATATTTAATAAATAGAATACTCAATAATTAGACTATACTGATTTAAAATATACATGAGCAGAAGACAAACGTACAAAATATAGACCAAATACAAGTCTGGAAAAGGCACAAATAAGCACTATGTGTGGGTAAAATTGAATAATGCATTTACCACAATCATTTTTTTCTTTTCTCTGTATTTTAGAGTGAGCATAACTGTTTTGGATAATGAGAAAAATAAACTTAATTAAAAACACAATCCTGACACTGCATAGTATATTTGTTGAAGACTATATATCAGAGATGTGTAATTATTGAATCTCTTGGGAATTACAAGTTACTTATTAATTAACCAAAAAGGAGCACCTATGGATAAATCTCATCACTCCTTCTCCATTACATAGTTATTATATACCAACACTCAGATATCTTATATCAAAACAAGTTTAGTGAAACTTGGTTTGGTTAAAAAATTGGGAAAACAAAATTTCTGCTCTTCATTAAAAAAGGATGTTTAGAATTGTATTTATGAGAAGAGTAGGATGGTAGTCCTCAGAAACGTTTCATTTTCCATAAAAATTTCCATTATTAGAGATCACAAAACACTTAATTCTCAAGAAATTGTCAAACTCTTGATCTTAGAATATTGATTTTAAGTTTTATCTCAGTGGCATTTGAGGTTCAATTACTAGTTTTAACTAGTTTCTAATTTCTTAAGACAAAGATAAAAGTTTTCATGGGCAATTGTGAAGGACAAAAACAATAAAACTAGACAGAAACTAACTTTGGGATCAGAAATAGATAAGGGAAATAATTATTTCTAATGAAATAAAACTTGTTTTCATGTGGTTTAATATATAGTTAAAATAAAATAATATATATACTACCCAAGGCCCTAAGAAATATAACAATTTTTATAGGAAGCTTGAAATGTTTGCAAAACATGTTTAACTTGACCTATTTATTCTCTTCCCTCCACCTCAAGATGCTATGGATAAGCATGCCAATTCTTTCACCCTTACTTAGAACTCACATTTTCTGGTAAAGGGCATGCATGTTGCACTGTTTTCACCCAAATGCCTTGTTTGATTAAATCTTCTTGCTAGGTCTTATCTTAACTGTTCAAACATGGATACCACTTTAACTTTCATAATCTGTGAATTTCAGACAGCCTGGGAAAAAGGGGATGGGAACTCTCCTGTTTAAGATTGTATTTGAGCAAAAAAAAAAGTGATTCTTGAAAAGGGTTTGATTCCCTATTGATAAAACAGGTGGCCACACATGTGAATTCCCTCATGCCTGCCTCTATCAGATCATCAGAATCAACTTTTCCACCCACCTTTAATTTGTCAGATTATCAACACCGATATTCACTTGTATTTCTTAAGCTTCTCACACAAGTTAAACACTTCACATATGTTGTTCTAATTATTCCTGACCATAATAACCCTGCAGAAAGGTTAGTCTCCAAGAAGCCACAAGATTTACCTAAGGACTCAAAGAATTGGGGTTATAACTCAATTCTATTTGACTCCAAAGCTAAAACTCTCTCCACTACTTTTCGTGGAAAAATGGATACTCTCATTCTCCCTCATTTCTTACGCTCTTACTCTCTGTATCTCCCATATACACATGTAAGTTATGTAGCTTAGTAGGAAGGGAGGACATTCGTTTGCAAAGGAATTTAATGGATTGGAAAACAGAGAGCTGTAGAAAAGTAAAATGGGGCAACACTAAGAAGGGAGGACATGACACTGAATGAGAAGACAAATTGCATCTCCCTGTCCCAGCCAGTATTATAAAGATACTCCCTTTCAACTTGGTTTGGCAATATGCAAGGCTAGTGAATGGTCTCCTAAGTATCTAAGTGAGAGCCCTGGAGAAAATAAGAAACTGACAGGAAACAATGTGATTTCAATGGACTTGACCCTCCATCCAGAGCAAGTCTCTATGTTTCTCCAAAGCAATGAAACACATGTCCTTAGTTGTTAAGAAATTTCTAAATTGTATTGACTAAAAACACTCTCCAGATTTAGTTGTTGCTCTACTGTGGTGTCTAACTTGTGTCCATCTTCTGTGACTTTGCTATCTTTGAAAACACTATCTTAATACATTTCTTATACGATTTCGATGATGCATAGTTTTTAAATTTCCAATTAATATAACCAAGCTAAAAGGTAAGTAGAAATAACTATTTTACTAGGTTGAGAGCCTCTTGAATATAGATACTGATAAATCCAACTTTTAACCCCTAGTGCAGAATTCAGTGCCTTATTTACTATACTTGTTTTACCTATTCTTATTACATAATGACAGAATTTATGAAAAATGTGGTGCATTTTATCCCATTGATTCTTTGAATGAAATACCTGTTTTTCTCCCCTCTCCACAATAAAATCTCCAGATTGCTCAAGGTTGATCCTGGATCCCTCTGTTCCTTTTTGATCTCTCCATTCTCACAACTTAACACATGCATATTGTCTGCCTGATATTTAACATTTTTTAGAATTGTTTCATAATTTTTATTATTTGTCTTATAAAAGTTTATAACATTCTGGTGATTAACATCAGAGAACTGGGGGAGGATTGGATAAGGCTATAATCCCATATCTACAGCTATGCAGCTATGTGACCTTGAGCCACTTACTGGGAATCAGGGACCAGCACTTCTTCATCTGTTAATGGGTTTGGATATAGATTGTAGGATTGTCATGTAATTTAAATAAAATATGTATTTTAAATGTTTAATGCAATGCCTAAATGTGGGCTCTCAAAAAATGGCAACTGAAAAAACTTTTATAGTGTTTAGTACAATTTGAGAAACATGATAAACATTCCATAAATATGTGTGAGTTGGCTGACTAAAATGCCTGAGTTTCAAAAGAGCTAAATTGAATGTTCATTTGACTCTTTGGATAATGGAAAGAACTTTCTCTGGCATCTCAATGGTTGATTATGCAATCATGTGCTTTGGCGCCTGAACCCTGTACTCAGCTCCCGGGTGCTCCTCAGATGTTTGTTCTATTCTAGGAGCCTCACTTGAGTCTCACTTTACTACAGCCGTATGTATTGGGGATTGCATAAACATCCTGCCTCAGTCAAAAGACACTGGGCTCTTGCAAGGATGAGTGACCTGCACGTACTACTGATGTCTTCTTCATTCTTACAACAGTTCTCTTGTCACGTAATATCTCTGCTCTTTGATTCTCTACCTGCATGAATGGGTTCAGACTATTGTAATTCTGCAGAGGGCAGACTGCCACTGGCAATTTGAATGAGATGTGTAAAAAGTGAGAAAGGAAACATGTCTGACCCCCTTATGGATTGAGAGAAAAAATCTCTTTCCCATTTAGTAGTTCTGGGAAAATACCAATGTTCTACTCTAAGAAAGTAGGCAAAGAGGAACCACATAGTTCAATTTCTCCATAGAACTGTCTCTACCCAAGCCAGACACAGTAAGGGTTAGGGTAACCATGTAATGTAAATTGGATACTCATCAAAGAGCATCACTAGAAAAGAACACTATGTATGGCCACAAAGCCATCCTGAGCAGCTGACCATGGTGCTGGACTTCTTCACTCTTAGCCTGAATTTCTGAATTGCAAGTAACTGATTAGAAAATGATACACATTTGAATGAAGAATTGTCACTAAAAGAGACACGGCTGAAATGTCCATACAAACTGGAGAGGGAAAAACCAAAACTCTCTTTATTTGACCAGTGCTATTCTTTAACCCATTAACTTGAATCCTGCCTCTCTTTCTCTCTGTCTCTCAGCTCTCCTATATTTCTCTTGCTTTTCTGATTCATTTTTTTAACAGAACAAATCTGATCATGGATGTCATAAACTCTTTCCCCTTTGAGGCTGTGTGACAACAGGAAAAGAACAGTATTTTAAAATAATATTTAAAGAATTCATATAAATAACTAAGATAAATATTGAAAAGATACTAAAATGTTAATAAAAGAGATAACCAGGTTGTAGGATCTGGGTTTTTTCCTTTTTTATATTATTTTCAGTTTTTTTTTTTAACTGATATATATTTTATAATCTAAAATTAAGAGCAAAACAGCTGGTTAGATATAAGTAGATTGTAATGGTGGCTACACTAACCACAGTCTGTGTAAATGGGACAAGTAATTTATCCTCTTTGAGCCTATTATTTCATATCTGTAAACTGGGGCTAATGCGTACTTATGCCATAGGTCTTCCTTGAGGATTGGACTGGACCTTACCACATTGTGGATCCTCTGTAAACAGACCCCATTGTCAGAGAGAGTGGTGGGTCATGGAGGAGTCAGGAGTGCAGACTTGAAGGTGAGCAAGCCCGACAGGAATAATGAAATTTGTGATGAAAACCCTGTTTCTAATGTACTCGATTTGCCTCAAGCACCTACTTTAGGAAGGGGTTCTCTTAGAGGCTAGAGATACAGAAATGAACAAGGTGTTATCCTGGTGTTTATAAAACTTATATTATAGATTTTCCATTATGGGCAAAGCAAAGCTATTATCACTCCCGTTTGCTTAGTGCTTCCAGAAATCTTCTATCTGTAATGAGGTAGGAGGGGATAAAGTACTAATCTGTGGCAGTGTTTCTCTAGAAGAGGAACCTAGAAACTTATGCTATTTAAGAAGTGTCCTAGGTGACTGCTTAAAACAGGTAAGTACAGAAAACACTCAACTGTGGTAAACCGATAAAAAGGAAGAGCTGCAGAAAGAGATAAAAAAGATGAAGACATCTTTAAACTATGCAGAACATAGCTAAAATATATTCTTTTTTTTTTTTTGAGACGGAGTCTCGCTCTGTTGCCCAGGCTGGAGTGCAGTGGCCGGATCTCAGCTCACTGCAAGCTCCGCCCCCCGGGTTACGCCATTCTCCCGCCTCAGCCTCCCCAGTAGCTGGGACTACAGGCGCCCACCACCTCGCCCGGCTAGTTTTTTGTATTTTTTTAGTAGAGACGGGGTTTCACCATATTAGCCAGGATGGTCTCGATCTCCTGACCTTGTGATCCACCCGTCTCGGCCTCCCAAAGTGCTGGGATTACAGGCTTGAGCCACCGCGCCCGGCCAAATATATTCTTACTACTTAATCATTCACCAAGTAAGGTTTTACTTAATTACCACCATGGTTGGAAATATAGAGAAGACAGAAACTGGGCAGAAAGACTTATCCTGCCATCTATGTATCGTAGCAAGGAGTCAGTGCTATTCATCTTAATATTCCATTTATGTTCAGAAAAGCCAGCATAGTTCAGGGTGAGGCATTCAGATATTGTTGGAAAAAATGAGCAACACTGAGCTTCTATTTTTGGCATTTGTCCATGTTTACTCATTGCTACAGAAAATGTATTTATAGTGTTCTTGGTTTTCATGTCCATACTCCGCAAGACAAGTCATTAGCCCCAGATTAGAAATAAGGAAACTGAGGCTCAGAAGACATTCACCATAATAAATCACATAATACATAAAGTAAAATAACATAACATAATTTGATGGCACATCTGTAATCAAAACAAAACGTGTTACATGACCATACCTATGCTTTTTCTACCATTCACACCATGAATGAATCTCGTTTACAACGTTAGATTTTGTATGCGGGAGCAGAGTTTTGGATGTGAAATGCCACACGTGAATTGGGAATCTAAACAGTAGTAACTGAAAGATTTCTTAATGTTACCAGTAGAAGACACCTGCTTTACTATTGATAAGTAATAACAACTTTACCCACAACTCAAAATGCTGTGTGAGCCACTTGTAACTGGGAGGCTCAGCTTCATTCATCTGATCTCCTTTCTGGAAAACTGAAAACCAGTTAATAGATTGATGCATGTTTGTGTAGTTTTTGGACACCGAGCATTCAGAAAGTTCTGATGCTTGCTTCTTTAGTTATGGTAATTACAACCAATGAGGTTACCAGCAAAATTTTTTACCACTCTCTTCTAGGTGAGATTCTACTTTTAAAGGTATTCTGGTGTGTACTTAATCTAACATATTAGGTGTCAATTTTGAGTTAACTTGAAATCTAGAGATTCCTTCTGCAATCCCTGCCTACAGTCACCATGGGGCCCCAAGAAGACCCTCAGAAATGCCTCAAAATTATATTGTTTGGTTTGGGGGCACTAATATTCATTCTTATGTCTCTCCAGCTAATTGCTAAAATTTATTTAACATTTTTGTCAATTTTCCATGCAACTTTTTTTGGTCAATCTTCCATGCAACTTGATGTTACAAATTACATTTTGCAATTTCTTTCCTTCTTTACTATTTTATAGTAAAGACAAAAAGATAACTATTTTCCTCTCCCTTTAATATTAGGAAATATCAGATGGGAAGCAGGGAGTCATTCTTTTTTTTTTTTTTTTTTTTGAGAAGGAGTCTCGCTCTGTTGCCCAGGCTGGAGTGCAGTGGCCGGATCTCAGCTCACTGCAAGCTCCGCCTCCCGGGTTTTAGGCCATTCTCCTGCCTCAGCCTCCCAAGTAGCTGGAACTACAGGTGCCCGCCACCTCACCCGGCTAGTTTTTTGTATTTTTTTTAGTAGAGACGGGGTTTCACCGTGTTAGCCAGAATGATCTTGATCTCCTGACCTCGTGATCCGCCCGTCTCGGCCTCCCAAAGTGCTGGGATTACAGGCTTGAGCCACCGCGCCCGGCCTCGCAGGGAGTCATTCTTACGAAAAACAGTCATTTACTTTTTTTTCAGCTTGTCTCTTTTTTCCTTTCTTTCTTTTTCCTATAGAAGAGCGTTTTTGTTTTGTTTTGTTTTGCTTTGTTTTGTTTTTGTTTTTTTGTTTGCGTCCTTGGGAACTGTGCTCCTGCCTTTTGCACTCAACTTATCCTTCCTTCAGAAATGCCTTTGATCATGTACAGGAGGCTGGGCCTCTCTTCTCTTTCTCTGGGATAAGAAATTGGTCACAATGAATGCGACCTGCCTGTAGTGCAACAGGTCCTGATGGATGGCAGCCCACAGTGGGAGGCTGTGTCCTAACTGTGTGGAGGCAGGAGGGCATTCTGTACTAAGTTTAATGGAATCTGGTGAGTCTAGGACTTACCCTGGTACAGCAAGGGCACCTAAATAAAATAGTTTCCCTTACAAAGACATGGGAATGCCTAGAAACTTAGATTTTTTTGCCTCACACTTATGGTCCCCTCTTCCCCAACACAAAATAACCCAGAGCAACCAAAATGCTTCTCCTTCATTTTTCCTCTGAAACTTAACTTTCTTAAATGTACCTAACAGAATAAATTCTGAGCAAGCCTCCTTATAAAACGTGTGTATACTTAAACTTGTGAAAGATTGTTTAGAGTTTGAGTTACTAAGAGAATTAAATGGATAAATACGTAGTTAGGTCAATAAATACATAACGATGAGTTTGCAACTCTCCCTACATATCAATGTTATATTGTGTCAAAGAATGCTATACATGCCTTAAACATTTATATCCCCACGAATATTACTTAGATTGTGCTCCAGTGAATTCCACCAGATACACTGCAAGTGTCAGACACTGTGACCTGTGGAGTAAAGGGGCTCTCTATCCCTTGGCATTGGAAGGGGAAGTCTGAGCCTACCCAAGTTGAGGTGCAGGGAGAGCCTCCCTTTCTGGAGTTCCAAGGTGATGTGGTCTCCACGCTGACCTTCTCCATGGAACAGGACCCCATCTCCTTGCATGCTCTTGAATTTCAGGGAGATCACATCTTTGAGAGTACTCATCAACTTCTGATTGAACCTGTACAGAAGTGAGCTTCGGCCATCAAAGTCAGCAACGTCTGATTCTGGGAACAAAGAAGGAGCGGGAGAGAAAAATCAGTGCATATCCTCAGGACTGCTGTTCCTGTTTCCCATATTAGTTTGTGTCCAGTTCACAGAAATGTTCTTGAGATCTTCCAGGTCTAGTCTCAACAGGAAACATGTAGACTAGAACCAACCTAATTAGACTCAAGGGAATTATTCATTTACAAGCAGTCACCACACACTGAGTCAAAGTGAACTGATCATCAGTTTAGAAGTAAAAACTCTCATTAGTGGTATGTCAGCTTTTGCTGGAGGGGACAGGGTGAGAATACCGCAGGTACCTATGTCTGGCTTACTATGTCAGATGGCTTAGAATAATCTCTCATGATTTGTCTTCCTGACAGTCAGAACCACTTGATCTTCTCATCTCAGACACAACATTAGAGATGAAAAATAGATATAATTATGAAGCCAACTCCACATAGTACTGTCTCCCTAGAAGGCTGTGTTGAGGAGGATTCTGAGGCTTTTACGGGGTTCAGTGGAAAAAAAAAAAATACTCAGCAAAAGAAGACTCATATTTGAACCAAGAGGGTAAATGTACTACATTCCTGCCGTAACTGCCTTATCTGTGCTGGTGATATTTATCATTTTAGTGTTTTCATAACATTCAATTCATTATTGTCAAAGCAAAAAAAAAAAAAAAAAGGGGGGGGGGGACGGTCAAGTAACCATGATTTAGATAAACTTATGTAACAGGTATGTGCAAACATACCTGACAAATTATGTCAAAAATCTAACAGAGATTCTATTTGGAATGTGTTGTTCTAGGTTATTTTCATGGTTTTTTTTTTCTATTTTTTAATTACAAAAACTTCTATAATGAGCTTTTATTGTAGAAAAAAATGTAAGACTGTTTAATTATACATTGAAACTGATTCATTATATACCATGTTCTGTGGGTGGGATTGTGGTGATTATGTGGAGGGGGTGGGATTTTCTATTTAAAATTGAGTACCCAAGAAAACTCAATTTTTCTGTTATCCATCATGCAATTAAAATCCTCAGCCTGAGCATAAAGAAAGATAATGTTTTTTTCACCAAGGATCTAGAAACATTCTTTGTGAATCTGAGGTTCTGAAATGAAAAGGAAAATGAAATAATACTTTTCTGTAATTAGTTTTAAAACCCAATTTCACAATTTATTTATATGGAATGAAGTGGTCCCAACCAAAAGGTTGCTGATGGAAACCTAGACTTTAAAAAGAAACTGTCCAAGAGACTTTCACAAATGTCCACCTTTCTCGGCACCTCCCCTCACTACCTCATCAATGCATTTATGCCTGTTATCTCAGCTAGGATTCCACCCAGACCAAAGTGGGGCCACAGACCAACAGTTGCCACCACTCATGGAGTAGTGAGGTCTGTGATACAGATAAGATAATGGATTCTCAACTGTGATGACCATAGTTTGTTAGCTGGGTCACCTTGGTCTAAGGTGATTGTATTATTTATAAGATGAAGACAATTATATCCATTAGAGAAAACTGCTTTGAGAAGTAAATGTGCTAAGACTTACAAAGTGATGACACATCCACGTGAACTCATTGTGCATGGCACATTATTTGTGTTAAATCAATAATAGATAGGAGAGGTATTAGTAGTAATTGAAATAACGGGAATCCTTTAGTTCCTATCGAGGCTACTCTATTGGTTGGCACCCGACCTTCTTACCCCAAATGATGCTTTTTCAATTTTGATTCAGATATTTACTGCCCAAGGATGCCAAAGTAGCCCCAAGCTTCTTCTTGTGTCATGTTTTGGCTTCTCATACTCTAGTTGAAATTCCCGTGTGCACAGCGCGTGCGTCACTACGTACGCAATAGTGCACAGCGCGTGCGTCACTACGTACGCAATAGTGCACAGCGCGTGCGTCACTATGGACGCAGTATTAATACTCTCTTCTGATTGCTTCTACTCTGCCACTGCACCAGATTGTGGAGGAGGAATTGGGTCCTAGGTAGGCCCTCTAGTGCCCAGCAGTGAGTAGAAGGACCACATAGTGTTCCACAGAGGTTCTAAAGGCAAATGCAGAGATTAATGCTCACAATAATGCTCACTGAACTGACTCAGTTCAAAGGGGGTAGATTCAGACAGGGTTTCTTAGAGGAAGTGAGTGGTATATTGGCCTTTAACAATATGTAGGAGTTACCCCAGGGAAAAGAGGGACCCAGTGTCTCCAGGAGGGGGAACAGAGGCATAAGAATGTTTGGTGCATCTCAGTACTGCAGGAGGATAGCGTGATGGAGAAGGGGCAGAAAGATCTCTAGCTCCCAGTGTGGCATTTCTTGCAGGCTGAGACATACAGCACGTGGTGTGTCTTTGAAGCAGTAACTCAATCCCATCATTATTCATGGATGCATTTGTCCCACTCCCATAGAAGGATATCGCATCTGAACTCTGGGTTTCTCTAGCACTGGGCACACCCCTCTATTTTTGTTATCACATGCCATGTGAGAATCACAGTCCACAAACTGTATATATCATGTCCACTCACTCGTACCACTCTATCTTCCAGCCAGCACCAGCACTGAGCACAGAGTCTGAACATGGCAGGTGGGGTGCCGTGTGTGGTGAAGTAAAACCACATGGAGGAAATTTGCCTTTGGTTCCCTGGTAAAGACATTAAACTAAGGAGAGGAGCCCTCTATACAGCAGCTCTGCTACTCACCAAGTGTCTGACTGGGGGTAAGTTTATGTCAAAACTATGGGGCTCGCTTTCCATCCTTGTAAAATGGTGCATAACAATGTATTCATTTACACTTACAACTGATTGTAAGAATGCAGTGAGAGAATTTGGATTAATATTTATATAAATAAATTATATATTTATATAAATATATTTACATATTTATATAAATATATTTATATAAATATACATAAAGATGTGTGTATATACATACATATATATACACACCTTTGACACTTTTTTGTCCAAACAACGGTTATGGATAAATTTATGGAAATATAAATATTCATTATGTTTCTGCTATTTCCCCCATCCCTCTTCATTTTATAATGTCATATTCCAGTGTACTTGGCCGCCAGGACCCCTCATGGAGGCCTGAGTTCTTGGGTCAAGTGCTGAATTCCAAATGTTTCCTTTTTCCAGTCCACTCACTTACTCACCTCCCTCCCCATTCATCATCGTTACTACGATCTACATTTCATTCCCTCCAATGTCTGGCTAGTCTAGTGACTTAACTAAGGATACAAATGATGGCAAAGGGACATAGGTTATCTCTAAGAAAACACATCTTCATGTTGTCATAAGACCTAGAGAAAACGAAGCCAATCAGTAGAACAAGTCTAACAGAGCTGGGTTTCAATTCTGGTTTTGTTCCTTTGGGGGCGGGGTTGGTTGAAGCAACTTTGTGGATTTCTCTGAGCCTCGTCCTATCTGTGTGATGGGGCTTATAGCAACCTACCTTCAGAATCATTGTGAAAATTGCACAAGCTCAGACCTGAAAATACAAAGGCGTTCAATAAAAGAAAGTACTCGGTAGTGAAGATTTTCAAGCATGGCATAAAGATGTTATCAAGAACTTGGTGTGAAAAATTCTGTTTGGGTTTGGGATTCGGTAGCCTTCACATCACACTGAGTAGGCGTGAATTCACGCCCTCATCATCATTGCCTGCTTTTCATTTTCTATGAATAGTTTCAGAACTGCCTCCTGGATTCCACTTTTGCTATCTTCACCTGACACATTTTTTTATCTTTAAAAAGCATGAGAAACACACACTTCACCATTGCTAAAGTACTTCAGTGAACTTCCTTTGCCCTGAGAATTAATTCCAGTCTCCAGGACTGCACATGATCCTGCTCTGTTCACCTCTCCCACCTCATCCTCTGTTCCTTTCTTCAACCCTCACACTGCTCCAGGCATGCTGTGATTTTAGTGTATGTGCATATGCATGTATGTGTGGGGCTGGGATAATGTGTGTGGAGCCCACATCACAAGCCCTGAAATTCTCCAAGTATTTTTTGCGCATGAACTCATGTAATAACACCAATTAAACTTTGAGGATAATACTATTATTCTTCCCACTTTACAAATAAGAAAAACACGGCACAAAGAGATGAAGAGGTATATAATGTGCAAATGCCAGGACCAGGATTCAAACATACCCTGTCTGACCCAGCCATGCTGAGTCCCCTGAGCTTTTTCCCCAGTGCTACCCACTCGGACCATGATGCTCAGCTCATCAGTCAGTTCCCACCTGGTCCTTTTTCTAAGGGGTCCTCCAACCCTGTTAGTCTCCCTCTAAGCACCTTGCCATTCTCTTCGTAATGCACCTCGCAAATGGATTAGATGCTCATCTGTTTTCTCAGTGGTTTATAGTCCAGTTGTCCAACACATCAGTGCATGCCATGAGGACAAGGGCCAGATGTACACTGTTTGCCACATTAATTCAGAGCCTCACACTGGACCCAGAAAGGTATGCCATTCAGAACCACTTGTGAAATGAGCTGTGACCCATCAAGGTGCCTATGCCCAAGTGTGATGCTGCCCAACTGTCCCCTGAGTTCCTGCCACATCATCTATTTCACCATTCAGAGCCAGCTGACCATGCACACTGGGAGAGTTAGTTTCTTCTGCAGGCTGTGCTCAGCCACTGGAGCTGTGATCCACGTGTGACTCACACATGCTTATTGGTGCAGAGAGGATGCATGGCCTTTAGTGAGAACAGAATTAGCCTGGTGGGAGTGTGGGAGCTTTCCTCTGACCACCACCAGTACCTGATAAGGGCCAGACTTTGCTGTTCTCAGAGATTTCAGCCAAACACTCTGCACCTCCGCAATATTAATTACATTGCACACAACAGGCTCCAGTCATTTCCCAGATACAGAAACAGGTTTTTAAAACTTTCAAAGAAGGATCAAAGGTTTCCCCAACTGAATACTTCCTACCCCTTCCTAGACATTAGGAATACTCAACACTCCCAACTTCGCTTGGAAAGCAGATTTAAAATGATAATAATAAAGACCCACATGGTTATAAGGTTGCTGTTAATAAAAGATAAACTATTATAAGCTGCTTTTTCCTCATGAGGTAGTATCATAACCACTTTTTCTGGATATCTCTTTGGAACTTAATTTGCTGCATGGGGTCTGGTGATAGAAATCAAAATCTTTATTTGTGTTGTGCAAGCATCTTGGCAGATTCTCTTTTAAAAGGAAACAAAGAAGTGTGTTGAAAGGAATAAAAAGGGTAGACATGGGCTTTTTCTAGCAGATGGGAAATAGGTGATCACTTCATATCTAGTTTTAAACATACCAAAAACATAAAACTGAATATATCTCCCATATTCTCTATCACAACTTCTCTAACACACTTGTGGAGCTTTCTTTCTCTGAATCCATTCCCCAGGGGAAAGGGAACTAATTAGCACACATTACCTAATTTAATGTCCTTAGTGGCCCTGAAAGGTGCATATTTTTCCCCATTTGTAAAGTGGGCACACCAAAGCTCAAAAACGTGTGCCTCACTCAACGGCACACACCAGGAAAGGAGTTGTTTGACACTGAAGCCAAAAAAAAAAAAAAAAAAAACAAAAACAAACAAAAAAAAAAACTGATCACTGATTTAAAGAAGGGAAGGATGATGTTAAATAAGAAGTTTTCTTTTCCTTAAATGTTGCTCTGAATTTCCCTGGGGTCCCTGCACTTCTGCACTTGCTCCTTCACTTGCTCCCTTTCTGGGAGGGCAGGGAAACCACGTGGACACCTGGGAGGCTTCGTTATGGTGGAGGTACAATGCCTTCTCTATCCCCACCATCTTCGCGAAGCTCAAACCCTCTTTCCTTTTTTATTTTTGTGGTTTTCCTTCACTCATGCATTCTTGTATTCAAGCTCTACAGAGGTCCTGGCTCTCAAGGGCTAAGCTGGAGAGAGCAAGCACACAATTCTGCATCTACATCCAATGGAAGGAGGTGAGCACTGTGTGCTGAGGGAGCACTGGACTCTCTCCAGGGAGGAGCAGAGGGTCAGGAGGGTGTCCAGTCAGGGTCAATGTTTCTCCAGAGTCCTGAGGCATAAGGGGCAGTCAGGCTGGTGAGGTGGGGGAGTGGAGTGGGAATAGGAGAATAGAAGGAGGGATCTGCATCTACATCCAATGGAAGGAGGTGAGCACTGTGTGCTGAGGGAGCACTGGACTCTCTCCAGGGAGGGGCAGAGGGTCAGGAGGGTGTCCAGGCAGGGTCAATGTTTCTCCAGAGTCCTGAGGCATAAGGGGCAGTCAGGCTGGTGAGGTGGAGGGGTGGAGTGGGAATAGGAGAATAGAAAGAGGGAGTGGGAGCGGGAAGGGCAGTCCCACCAGAAGGAAGGGGTTGCAAGTTCAAGGCAAGGAGGAGAGAGAGAAAATGCAGGGTCCCATCTAGGATCTATCAGGAGTCAGACTTGCTGAAGGGAAGCACGCCCTGCGGACCAGCAGTGCTGAGGTCACCAAGGAGGTTTTTAGACATACTGAATGTAGGACCTCACTGCAGACCTAAGGAATGAAAACCTGTGTGTCGGAACCAGCAAGTGGTGTGTTAAGGAGCCCTCTGGGTGGCAGCTGCTCTTGATGAGGTTTGAGGAGCTCTGTGCTCAACTGTAGGGTGCCAAGGGCAGTGGGGAGTCAACAGGTCACAACTAGAGTCGGGAGTCTCATGGTGGAGGGGCAAATTAAAAATAAAATACTACGGGTTTGGCCGGGCACGGTGGCTCATGCCTGTAATCTCAACATGTTGGGAGGCCAAGGTGGGCAGATCACCTGAGGTCAGGAGTTTGAAACCAGCCTAGCCAGCACTGTGAAACCCCGTCTCTACTAAAAATACAAAAATTAGCATGGTTGTGGGCACCTGTAGTCCCAGCTACTCCAGAGGCTGAGGCAGGAGAATTGCTGGAACCCGGGAGGCGGAGGTTGGAGTGAGCCAAGATTGTATCACTGCACTCCGGCCTGGGCGACAGAGGGAGACTCTGTCTCCAAAAACAAAATAATAAAGTAAAATAAAATAATATGAGTTTCAATGTGACCCTGATATCAATGGAGAAATAACTACAAAAGCATATAGAGTAGGGAAAATGCATGATTGCTTTGGGTTTTTAGAAAGACCTCTTTGTGTTTTAGAAAATGCATCAGATTACTTGCATGGTCAGCCTGCATTCTAATCCTGACTACCTACCCCAATTACCCAATTTTGCTGTGCCTTGCCAAGCTAGTAAAAACCTAATGTGGTCCTTGTGGAATTTTTTCCTTCACATTAATACCTGATATCTGTTCCTCAGAGTTCTCTATTTTATCTACCATGCCAGTGCCCCAGAACACAGCTGTTAGATACTTACTTCCTGGAGTGGACAATTGCTTCCCCTTTTTTCAAAATCGATTTTTAAGATCCCATTATTACAAACTCAATTCAATTCAATTCAATGTGTGGTTTGTTAAGATGAAGATACATTGGCAGGCTTCTCTAGAGTATGAAGGATAGGCCGCTCATGCTCCAGAGTCCTTAGAATGAAGGCAGGCCCTACAGTGCACAGCCTCTCCTTTTGGGTCAAGACAGAGCCAGCGTGCGCTCCCCCATCCTGGAGTACTGAGAATGCCAGCACTGGCCGACTTCCCACCAGGCCCATAATTGCTGACCTGGCTGTCACAGCTTGCTTTCTGAGAAAGACAGAGTTCCGGAGGCATATGCTGGCACATTTGATGGATGTTGGTAGCTTGTCAACAAACCAGCTAAAAAAAGGGCTTCACTGAATAACAGATTCCAAGCTTGAATCCCCAAGTGGGCCAGCTGGGCTCCTGTGTGGGCCAGGGACAAGGAGCCAGCTTCCTCATGGGCCAGAAAGCCGAAGCTCAACATTGACAGGAGAAGCTACGGATTCACCCTGACAATCAGTCCCACTTGGCATCTTCGGTTGTTCACAGTAAACATGATTTTCAATACAATTACATTTTGAAGCTTATGTCATGATACGTTACATAAGAAAAATGATGATTATTCAGACCATACTCTTGCACTGAAGACTTGAGGGCTTTGGCCAGCAATCCACAAACCACCAAGGTTTCCACAGTCAGCTCAAATGTGCACAGATTCCTCCACCAATTCTGTGTCTTTGCCAGGCCTTATCAGTAACTCTGATCACCTCAGATGAACTATGAAAACGATGAAAGTTTCCAAAGCTAACTGTGACAACTCCTAACGCAGCTTTTCTTTCAAAATTTCTGACATTCCTATGCATGATAGCACATGGAAAACAGGATGAGTTTCAAGAAGAGAACATGAAAACAATCACAGTGCACAAAAAAATCAAAACTCTGAATTCCAGTCATAACCTCAGCAGAGATACATGCTAGATCTGACAGTGAGACTCGCCTTCTCATAATGCTTAGGTTTTTTGTTTTGTTTTTAGATATTTCAGATGTGTGGGTATCTTTCCGGGTGCACTTAAAATTTGTGGTTCAACTGGACTGTTGAATAACGACAAAGATTACACAAAAATAATGTATTCATTTTAGGGAACTCCCATAGTAGATCTCATTTTATTTGTTACTCCTAAATTCATTGGCAGGTATTAAGCATATTCTGTATTCCTTCTGGTCACTGTCCTGAGCTCTGAGATGCAAAGATAACAAAGACACGAGCCATGCCACCCAGCAACTCAAACACCCTAAAAGCGACATAGCAAATGCATCACTGCGCTACTCTAAGATGTGGTACAAGGAAGCATTATGGTGGTCCCTACAACTTATTACCCTAATGAGGACTTGTGGGATTGAAAAGGGGAGCTATAAATAATGAAATGGGGTGACAAGCATGGAATAGAACTAAGGAGCAAGTTGGGCCATATGGTCACCCAAGTAAGAGGTGCGTGGTGGGCAGTGAGAAGATAGTGATCACTAAGGTGTAGACAGGTTAGCAAAATGTTTCACTACGGGGATGAGGTTTCAGAAATCTTAGTCACAAGCTCACAGAAGGAAAGGAATGATCAACCCGTGTTGTGGTAGCAGCATCCTGCAATGACAAGCTGCTTCCTGACTTCTACCGTCATCAGTGGTCTTAAGCTACAGTGTTGACACAATTGCCCACTAAAAGGATGTTCATACAATGAGAGTCATTTAAATAGCAATGTCACAATTAGAGACAATTATTTTTCTCCCTTGCAGTAGTGGACCTGTTTTTTTATAAAAAGATTTAGGATGATTTTATGTTTAAGGGAAGGTGAACAGTCTTTAATGATTCTACCTGGGCACAGACTAAGCCATTTAGTGCCAGGAGGCAGAGGGGAGTCATGGTCAATCACTCCAGTGACCACCTCAACAGGGAGTAAATGCAAAACAAATTGTAGGAGGCAAGGCTTTGGAACTTTTGTGGAAACCTACTGCTGCACAAAGTGGTTGATCCAACTACTAGGTCATTTTTCCCTTTTAAGGTTTCCTTTTAAATCACCGCCATTACCATATGGGTCACAGGAATCACAGCAATATCGTCAGTCAAATCACACACTGAGAAGCAGGGCATTAATTCATCAGGAAACCGTGTTAGCTGTGTATTTTTTTTCTCCTTTGCAAGCCTTACCAAAGACTTGGTTTCCTAAACCTCCATATTTATGAGCATTTGTTTATCTACCTTTTGTAGCTTCTGAAAATCTGTGAGTTCCTAAAGGGCAAGGATTGCCTTATTTATTTTTGTATCTCTGAAGCCTAGTAGAGGGAGCCTACTGGGTAATGTTTGTTGACTATTGAAGGAGCCTTCAGATCCTCAACCAGTCAGAAAAGTTTATAAAGAAGTCATTGATTTAAGATGGAAGATCACAGGGTCTTTTATTTAAGTGTTGTTATTCCATGTACGTGTGTACATTTGTCTCTTCACAGAAGAGATTTTTCAGCCATTCCTATAGGAACTAAGAGAAAGAAAGGTAGGACATTTCATTTAAATCTAATGAGGGAACTGCAATGAATCTGGCATCTTGGAGACTTTTCCAACTCTTACAAATGCTATGATTTACAAAGTGGGAATCAAAGTTCATATTGGACTGCCAATGCCCCAGGTCTGACTGCTGCCATCCTGTCCCTTCCCACTTCGAGCGCTGACACAGCTGTAAACAGTGCCTTCTGAAGTTCCCTGTGATAGGGCTGTATGGGCCTAAGCATGCCAGAGATGAGATTTACAACTCTGTGGCCTGTACCGTGTATGACAAATGACCCTAGGTGATGAGAACAGCAACAAAGAGGGCAGCTGAAGCTGGAATGACAAGATTATATACCTGGGGAAGGAGAATACAACTTCAGTTCTGAGGGTGATGGATTTTGGATGATACCACTTGCCAGCAATTAACTGAATAGGAGCAAGGTCTTGTGTGGAATGGAGGCGACCTGAAGTATAAAGTGATGTTTGTAATTCGTAATGAGACTGGGAAGCCTGACAGATCATTATACTTTATCAGAATTTATAATGCTTTTTAAAGTTAATTAGCTTCCCATATTTAAAGAAATTCAAATGGAAGCCCCCAGACAGAACTTCAGGTAGCCTAGACCCCAGATGGCCTGACGAAGGTGCTGAAATCCAGCTTTTTTACCTACGATTCCTGAGCATAGGCAGCTCAGGTAGGTAAAAAAGCTGACCTTCCTTGGAGATACAGATGAGATGTGGTCCTGAATAATAATGGGAAAAAGAAACATAGAGAAGTTTGGTGAGCAGCCTAAATATCTGACGAAGGCAACGATGCTCATAACTAACACTTTTTGGGTGCTTACGTTATGCAAAGCACTATTTCACACAATTACATGCGTGAAGCAACACTATTATTATTATTACGTTTATTTTCATAGAAAAGGAAGCTGGTGTCCACAGAAGACCCAAGATTGCCCAAGATTATCCAACTAGTTGGTGATGAAGTCAAGTTTCTAGGTCTGGTGGTTTGAATTCAGAGCCCATATATTTAACATTATACTGACTTCTCAAGTTTTCAGATTTCATTTAAAATCCTTAGGATTAGCAATCACAGACATGGAAATGACAGTGCAGACTAAGAATGAAGTGATGTTTGAGATAACAACTTTAAATTCTGGTTCCTCACTACGCTTGCCTAGAACCAACAGCAACAAAATGCTTATATAAGCACTGGAGACCCTGCCCGGAGATCATGATCTAATTGAAGCACAGTTAGAGAAGCTTTGTTAAAAGCATGTATGTCCCAAGGTGATTCTTACACAGAACTAGGTCTGAGAACACAGGGAAGGGATAGAGGATTGGAAGCATGCTAGCCCAGAAGCTCTTGGCCCGGTCAACAGCTAAACTTTGTACCTGGAGTTGCCTATGCTCAGGAATCGTAGGTGGCTAACTTTGATTTTGTGAATAAAAAAATCATCTGAGTATTAGAAGTTTCATTAGGATGTATTCTCTCTAATAGAATTTCAGGTTCCAACATTTGACAATGTCGACAATCCAGGGCATTGTGGAAAGCGGTCTTGTCGAGTCAGGGGAAGCAGATGTTAGACAATCACACAGTTAACTGATGACATGTAATCACAAGAAAAGTGCTTCCAAGTACAAATACAAGACTGATAGAGTCCAGAAAAAGGTCTTGTTTTTTCTGATGTTCCTACAGCATTGCAAGATGTCTGGTATCTTAAAGGCTAAAAAAAGGTATCAACTGAATGAATAAATTAGTGGAAGAAATATGTTAATTTTTCCAAACTGTAAAGGGTTAAGTCTGAAGAAACTATAGAGCTGTAAAAATTCTACCAATCTTTAGCAACATACACAACTAAACTTTTGAAAAAATTACTAAGCCCATAGAAACAAAAGTAGTTTCTTAGAAACTACAACAGGTTTATTAAAACCAAGTAATTCCGGAAGAACCTGGTTGCCTAAGGTGAGAGAATGAGGCTGGACTGATAGATCTATATACCCATTCAACAAATACTTACTGACTGTCTTTTTGTGCCAGTTAAGTGCTGGCTGTTAGTAGACAAGGTGCCTGATCTCATGGTACATTTTCCTGTGCAGATACTAGAGTAGGCAAACAAGAAAGAAGTAAGCAAACCCAGCCAGTGAAATTCTGTTTTGTGGTGAACAACACAAAGTAAATGACAGCACATCACATATCCATGGGCATATAATAATGGGCTAATGGTGGGTGCACAAGAAGGAAGACAGGTAACTAGAGGAACAGTCAGGGGGGACTTCTCTGAAGAGGCGACATTAAAATTAAGAATCACATTGGTAGAAGGAGTCAACCCTGTAGATTCTGGGAACAATCGTTCAACAAGGACTTTTACTTGCCAGTAAGAAATCTCAATTTTATTTCACGTGAATCAAGAAGGGGAATGCTATGGTTTTATTCCTTCTTTATAAAGAACATTTTGTTGACTGTGTCAAAAATGGTTTTGGGGAGATTGTGGTGTGGAAGCAGGAACTCCAGACAGGAGGCTACTTAACAACTCCAGGTAAGAACCGACAGAGGCTTCTACTCACAAAGGTGGGAGAAGTACATGGATTTAGGATGCATTTCGTAAGAAGTAACTGATAGAGTTACTGTTAGCTGTAGATAAGTTGCATAAGACTTGAAGTAATAGAGAAGGAAGAACCAAGGCTCCTTCCCAGAGTTTCGCATAGGCAAGTTGATGGAGAGTGTTCCCATTTACTGAGATGAGGAGGAGTGTTACGGAAGAGCAGGTTGCTGAGGGCGCCACTAATCAAGGGTTCCATTCTGCTATATTCTATTTGATATATCTACTATACTTTAAGTGGAAATATCAAGTAGGCTGCTGTGTACATCATCTCTGAGGTCAAGTCATGAGATACAGATGTGGGGTGACCAGCACATAGACGTGTTTGAATTTACAAAACTCTATCAATTCAGCAAAGCATGGAGTGTAGATGGAAAAGTAGTAGAAGAACTAAGATAGCCAATTAGCAAGTGAGATAGGAGGGAAAGCGAGGTTTTAAAAATATGGACATAGCTTTTTTAATCAAATACTGCTGAGAGCTTGAGTGAATTAAGAAACATTAAGTGTCCACTGAATTGGGCTTCTTGGAAATCACTGGTGATCTTCAGAAGAATAGTTTCTCTAGAGCATTCTGTATTATTTAGAGTTTCCCTAGAGAAATAGAACTAGTAGGATACTTATATATATTAAGAGACTAATTGCAAGGAATTCGCTTATACAACTGTGGGTCTGGTTAAACGCTCCTGAAATACATATGGCGGGCCCTCAGGAATGGGAAGCTAGAAACTCTCAGGAAGGATCTGAAACTGCAGTCCACAGGTGAATTTTCATCTCTCTCAGGGAAATTTCTGTTCTGCTCTTGAAGCATTTCAACTGATTGAATTAGGCCCATTCAGATTACCTAGGATAATCTCCTTTACTTAAAGTCAAATGATTGTAGACACCAAGCATATCACAGCAGTAACTATGTTAGTGTTTGGTTGGATAACAGGGAACTATAACTAGGCCAAGTCGACATGTTAAACTGCCCACCAAATGTCTCAATATTGATTGGAATCAGTTGCAGTGTGAAGGGGGCTGAGCAGGTCGGGAGAGCAACTAAAGAGAAGCTGAGAGGAGAGAGGAGGAAAAGGAGAGGTAGTTGCTAAAGGGGGTCATGGGTTTTTGTTGTTTTGTTTGGTGGTGCTTACAATAAGATTTTATGTTTATAGAAACAATCACGTCAAACTTGGGTGCGGTGGCTCACCCCTGTAATTCTAGCACTTTGGGAGACCAAGCTGGGTGTATCACGAGGTCAGGAGTTCGAGACCAGCCTGGCCAAAGTGGTGAAACTCCGTCTCTCCTAAAGATACAAAAATTAGCCAGACATGGTGGTGCATGCCTGCAATCCCAGCTACTGAGGAGGCTGAGGCAGGAGAATCGCTTGAACTTGGGAGGTGGAGGTTGCAGTGAGCTGAGATCATGCCACTGCACTCCAGCCTGGGCAACAGAGCGAGGCTCCATGAAAGAAAGAGAAAGAAAAAGAGAGAAAGAGAGAAAGAGAGAAAGGGAGAAAGGGAGAAAGGGAGAAAGAGAGAAAGAGAGAAAGAGAACGAGAGAGAGAGTGAGAAAGAGAGAAAGAAAGAACAAACGAAAGAAAAAGAAAGAAAGAAAGAAGGAAAGAAAGAAAGGAGAAAAAGAAAGGAAGGAAGAAAAGAGAGAAAGAAAGGAAGGAAGAAAGGAAACAATTCAGTCAAATAAAAAATATGATAATGCTGAAAGGGAGAATTGGCTTTGGAAGGTATGCTAACCCATTGGCTTTAGATACAAACTGATAAATGTATTCTTTCTTTAAAATTATTTCCCCCAAATAAAAAAAAAAGTACCAAAGCATCAGCACTACTAATTGAAGATTATAGGGTTCCTACTTGAAGCACATCATAGAAAAAGACATTCTGTGTTCAACAGCTCCCCAAGGTTGTTAACTTCCCGTTACTGGCAAGGTTGACCTGAAGGCAGTTTATCCCATCATAGGACGCACTAGACCTGGAGCCTACATGGAGAGAGGTAGACTCTGTTATCACAAAGTCGAGAATTCTTCCCTCGGCTTAGAACTGTGCTTTAGCAGATCTCTGAACCTTCTTATACCGTAGAAAAGGTACATATTATCGTTATTATTTTTCTGAGTAGAGTGTTCCTTGTCAGATTCTCAAAGGGGTCCATCACCAGAAGATGCTAAACATGCTGCTCAAAGACATCTTTCAAGCCTGCAGCCTGTGATTTAACTTGATGCTGTGACTTTTTCTGTGTAAGCAGACAGTGTGGGTGAACAATGAGCATGAAAAAGAAGTACAACTGAATGGACTGAGAAAAACCAAAAGGATAAGGACATGTTAAAGAGTAGTAAGATTCTTAGATCAAAATAGATGGCTGGTATAATTATATTCACAAACTTTTAATTGTAGCATAAAAGCTTCATACTATATTTAAAAATAACCTCCTAGCAGTGACAAATTGTTATCAAAGAGGAGGTAACAAGAGAATCTTGATGCTCCAGAGATCCCAGGATAGGACACATATACCCTTGTAGGTGTTCTATGCTTTATCACACAAAGTTTGAAGTGTAAGGCAGTTCCTCCTGGGCCTAATGGTTTGTTGATGCATCTGTTCTAAACTACATTGTTTCTGAAGGTGTTTGTTCAAGATAAATACAGTCATTTTACCAGTAAATTCCCTGTGTGCAGGGCTTTATTTTTAGCAAACACTCTATGTCCATAGTTTACTTGGAGAATTTGTAAACATTCAGCTTTTTGGGTCTCCATTTTCAGAAATTATAATCCAGTATGTATGGGATGGGGTGAGGGAAATGCATTTTCTAGGCAACACTCCTATTGATTCTGATACAGGCATTCAGTTGATCTCACTATGGAAAACAGTACAAACATGTCACTCATTAGGCACTCCTACAGCCCAAAACAGGAATCTACTGAATTAGTTTGGATGAAAGTGGTAGTGATCAAATGTGTTTATGCATTAGGGGTCACTGGATTTTAGCATATAAGCAGAATACGTCACTGCTTATGGCAGAAAAACGATTTATTATTATGTAATTTTAGGTTTCAGTATAAAGCCTGCAGGAAAGAATCATAGGGATAGGAACCGTCCCTGAATAACTTTAACCTTATTCTAAAGTGATCACTCGTTCTTACCCATGTTTATAATCTGCTTTGTGTGCAAGATAGATCTCTAATTTCAAATTTAGTACAAACAGTTCACAGATGAATGGATGAAGGAGAAAGCATTTTGTGAATTACATTTATTGTTCTTTCTCCTCTTCTTCTTGAAGAAGTCAAGAAAGTGAATGCTTTTCTCTCATAGCTCTGGGAAAGCAGGGCAGAGAAGACTTTATAATACCTATGCCACTTCCGGGGAAGAACTGAACTTAATTTTGTTTAACTGCAAAGGACAAATGGTTGCTTGATTCCTCAAGAGTTCTCAATTTTGAATGTTTCATTGAGCCTTTATTACACTATCACAACTAAGTCCCTTCAGCCCTAAGTAGAATGTTTTGCCTACTTTGGGGTTAAATCGAACATTTTAAAATACACATATGAAAGTCTAGAAACAACTTTAAAATAAGATGATTGTCGGTCTCAATGTAGATAAACTGATATTATGTAGGCAGTGCCACTCGCACTCAGCAATGGTAAAGGGTACATGTGAGTACTTACTATAGGAACATCCGTAGACCTCGACTCTCATGCCAATCTTCCCACTGGGATTCCATTCCAGGGGCACAAAGCGAACAAATCGGGCTTTCACTGAGTGCAGTAGCTTGTGGTGCACCACACTGTCAGCATTCATGTTTCCTGCAAAGGTCTGCAGAGAAGAAAGGAGAGCCAGTGAGGTCTGTGTTATCATGGAATTTCAGTGGAAAACCATATTTGCTACTCCACAAACTCATACTAAGAACATACCTAATTTCTCACATATTTCAAATGAAATATGGGTTGGGTGAAAATCCTGCATCATGTTTTTTTTTTTTTTTTTTTGTTTGTTTGTTTGTTTTCAGAAATACTTAACATTATTCTTTAAGAAATCCCTTTTAAGCCAGGTGCGGTGGCTCATGCCTGTAATCCCAGCACTTTAGGAGGCTGAGGCAAACGGATCATCAGGTCAGGAGTTTGAGATCAGCCTGGCCAGCCTGGTGAAACCCTGTCTCTACTAAAAATACAAAAAATTAGCCGGGCATGGTGGCACATGCCTGTATTCTCAGCTACTCGAGAGGCTGAGACAGGAGAATCACCTGAACCCAGGAGGCGAAGGTTGCAGTGAGCGAGATCATATCACTGCCCTCCAGCCTGGGCAACAGAGTGAGAATCTCAAAAAAAAAAAAAAAAAAAAAAAAAAACCCTTTTAAAAATTTTATGAATAAAGCAATTCTAGTCAGTCCTGAGCCATGACACCTAAAAGCTTTACGAAGTTAACAATACAATGAAATTCCCATGTTCCTAATGTTCATAATCACTGAAGAATGGAAGATAACTGACAATCTGCTTTTAGAAGGAAAGGATTTTATTGAAGTAATTGTCACCATTAATTGAGGCCAGTCGCTATGCTAAGCACTTTCCATTATCATTATCACCATTGTACAGATTTTTTTTTTTTTTCAAAAAAAGAAGCCTAGAAAGAGAAAAGGGGAAGGAAAGAAATCTCCAAGTCACCCAATTGGCTAGTAATTAGTCTGAAATTTCTACAGCCTCCTACTCTTCAACAATTTAATTGTTGTTACAGGACGGAGATAATGCAACTCAGATTTGTATCTTGTTCATTTGCACATTTCCTTGTGAAGTTTAAGCAAAAGTACACACAGCACAAAAGCTAGCTGGTCTACTAACATTGTACTTCAAAGCCTTTATTTGGATGAACAATTATTGGGGACCTTTTTTTGCTGCAGATGAAATCCAAAGACTCACACCTAATATATTTTTTAATTGGAGTAAATACAGGTAACAAAAAATTTATCATTATAACCAATTTAAAGTAAATAATTCAGGGCATTAAGCATATTCACATTGTTACACAACCATCACCACCATCCTTCCCCAGAACTTTTTCAACATCTCAATCTATTACCTCATCTTTAAGACGGGATGTCAGCTAGCATACCGATTTGCTTTCTTTGTTATGAATCATCTACTTTCTTCTTTTCAGCTTCTAATATTCATATATAAAACCTATTTGCTGTGTGCAATCAATGTCAACCAATAAAAAGAAAATCCATTGCTTTCGCAAATAGCCAACATGAAAACCAAGTCAGATAATTTTGCCTATTTAATGAAATCCATTTTCAAAGACCTTAACCTTAACCTTGATTGTATTTTCATAGCACCTGTGGATTTAGGTTATCTTGCATAATCTTTTCTACTACACACAAAACACCCACTAGCTAATAGCTCTGAAGTTAGGCAATGGATGTAATTACTATTATGTATCACAAAGTGTCTTATAAAGAAGGAAGAGTCTCCCTTTCTGTTTTGCTGCCCCTTCTGCAGCAAAACTCCCATGTAAAAGAATGACTTAGTGGTGAGGAATTTCTTGAGATTTAAATTCAACATTTCAGCTCCCAGGTTTGTCAAAGCTTTGAACATTTTCTCTTCATCCAAATGGAGAATGGCTTTATTTGACAGAATTGCTCTTCCACATCCCCTGCTCCCAGCATTAGCATGTGGCACAGGTATGAGGCTGAAGCTGTCCTCCATCCCTGCTCACCTGGAAAGGACGCCTCCCTGTGGAGGTGAGTTATTTTAAAATGTCCTTGTGTCCATACCGCTTTGATATGTATTGGGGAAGGAAGAGAGATGGGATCTGGTGGTTTCTTACTGTTTTGGACAGAGTAAAAGTGTGTCATGTTTTTCTACAGCCTAATTGTGGAACCTTCTATTCAGCACTCTCAATTCCCTACTGATTGTGTTCACTACATCCCACCTCCCCAGGCAGGTGAGTCCGTGGGTCTATGGCATTATTTATCGAATCCAAATGTGCAAAAGAAACTTATCCACCTTCAAATGACTGACTGCCCCTTCCGAGTTCGGCATAATAATTTGTAATTTGTAGATTGAATATCACACACACACACACACACACACACACACACACATCTTAAAACAATGTTTAAAATTTGATCACATACTCCAGATAAAAATATTTGTTTTATGACCTGGCAATGCTTTATAGGAGTTAATCCCGTGAATAATGTATGGTGTGCGCCAACGAGAAGGAATCCTGGACTCTCATTCTGAGAAGAGGCAGCCTTAGTATTGCAGTCTCACAGTCTCAAAGTTCTACTATCCCAGAGCCACAACATTTGCAGTTTCATAGTCTTAGAGGCTCATGGTCAAGTAGACCCAAAGTCTCACAGTTCTGAGATCTCAAAGTTTGCAATGCATGGTCCCAGGGACTTCCTGGTGCTGGTAGCTTAAAGTCACCTAGAAAGCATTTAACAGTAGAGGCAGATTGAATCTAAACAAAGCTACAATCAGCCCCTCCCCAAGCTCACCCATGGATCAAAGGCAATCAATCACTTATCAACGCTGAAAGTTATGTGCTGGATGAATAGCAAGAAAAGACCTTCCTGGTAGACGTATTAAAGACATCGTCCTATCCAAAGCCATCTCATTTGTTGAATTTAACATGTGAACAATAAGAATGACAACAAACTACTCATCAGAAAAAAAAAAAAAAAAAAAAACGGAAATCCCAAAATGCTGAAAGTAAAACACTATCAACCTAGCATTGTACATCCAATGCTGGAACTCAGAAAATGATACCCCAAAACATGGCACTTTGACATACAACTAAAGAAGTAGCCTCAATTCTCTCTGACGTTCCCCTCCTCACTCCATCTCTCAATACTTTGTCTGTTCCAAAGCACAGGCTATTCTCTGAAGTACTTTTATCTACTTGGAAACTGAACCCACCAAAGAGAAACAGAATTGTCTTCAATCCCCTCCCTGAAATTTAATTATTTAGGGAAGATTACAACTCATATTACAGAGAGAAAAAAAAAAATCTAAAAATTAAACACCACACCTAGAACCCAGATGATCTTCATCTCTAATCCTATTCAATGCCTAAAAAGAATTATTTATTAAAAATAGTCTGAGTATTGGGTCCATCCATTTTCCCTGAAAATTGTTTACTGCTCTTCAAAATGACCACATTTCTCCCATCTCCCTTTCCCCTGTGAAGAAGGGTATTGAAGCATCTGGACCTCATTGAGTTACTGAGTTATCATTCTCTAGCAACTCCCCTGGGCTCATCCATGTTAAATACACTGCTAGGCCTTTTCTTTCTAGTATCCTGCTATTGTCAATTTGTTCCATTAATTTGTTCCATTTGTTAATTTTCAGTGAACTTTTAGAAACAAGAGAGGAAGCTTTCCCCTAACCTTTACACCCACCCCCCCCAAAAAATAGCTTTCAAATATGAAGGAAAAATTAAAGTTCCATGAACAAAATAAATAATTTATTAGCTATATAGCTGCTAAGAAATGCTAATATGAAAGTAGAAGAAATTGATGCCAGGTGAAATTTGTGGTGTACAGGAAAGAATGATGAGCTCTCAATCCCACTAGTGAAAATGTATCAAAAGGAAAGGAAATCAGTACATCAAAAGGATACCTGCACCCCCATGTTTATCACAGCACTACTCACAACAGCAAAGATAGAGAAACAATGCGTGTCCATCAATAGATGAATAGTTAGAGGAAATGTAGTCTATGCATTATTCAGCCATAAAAAAGAATGAAATCCTGTCATTTGCAACAACATGGATGGAACTGGAGGTTATTAAGTTAGATAAAATAAGCCAGCTACAGAAAGACAAACTTCACATGTTTGCACTCACATGTGAGAGCTAAATATAAGTTGATATCATGGAGGTAGAGTAGAATGATAGTTACTAAAAGCCAGGAAGGGTATATGTGAGGTTGGGATGAAAAAAGATTGGTTAATGGGTACAAACATGTAGTTAGATAGAATAAATATGTTCTAATGTTAAATACCACAGTAGAGTGACTATAGTTGACAACAACAATGTATTAATATTTTAAAACAGCTAGAAAAGGTGATTTGAATTATTCCCAATACAAATAAATGGTAATTGCTTGAGCTGATGGATATCCCAAATACGCTGACTTGATCATTGCACATTCTGTGTATGTATCAAAATATCACATGCACAACATAACTATGTACAAGTATTACACATCCATTTAAAAATCAAATGAAAAATGCATGGTTAAATATAAAAGACTTTCTTTCTTAAACATTTTTTTTTTTTTTTTTTGAGACGGAGTCTCGCTCTGTCACCCAGGCTGGAGTGCAGTGGCGTGATCTCGGCTCACTGCAAGCTCCGCCTCCCGGGTTCAGGCCATTCTCCTGCCTCAGCCTCCTGAGTAGCTGGGACTACAGGTGCCCGCCACCGCGCCCGGCTGATTTTTTGTATTTTTAGTAGAGATGGGGTTTCACCGTGGTCTCGATCTCCTGACCTTGTGATCCGCCCGCCTCGGCCTCCCAAAGTGCTGGGATTACAGGCGTGAGCCACCGCGCCCAGCCCTTTCTTAAACATTTTAAAAGTCAGTTCATAGTTTTTAAAAAAAATAATATCTTGTAATGTTTGCAAGGCACGTAGAGGAAAATATATGTGAACAAAACCAAAAAGGATGGAAAGTACAGAAAATGGAATTATACGAATGGGCAAAAAATCAGAAAGGATATGAAAGATTCAAATAATATTATCAGTAAAATTGACCTAATTTACGTTCATAGAATACTCCATTCAGCGACTGCAGATTATACATTATTTTAAAGTCCACACAGCACATTCACTGAGACCATACCCTGCACCATAGAATAGGTCTTAGTTAAAACCATACTGTTTGTTTTTTAACCATAATTAAATTAAATTAGAAATCAATAATAAATTACCTAGAAAAACTTCAAATATTTGGAAGTTCATCAACATACTTCTAAGTATATTTTGACCCATAGGTCAAAGAAGAAATCAAAATGGAAATTAGAAATTAGTTTGAAATGCATGATGATAAAAACACTGTATCAAAGCTTGTGGTTCACAGTTAAAGCAGACCTTAGAGAAAACTTTGTGGCTTCAGTTCTTTGCACATAAGAAGAATAACATAAAATTAAAAATCTAATTTTCCACTTCTAGAGGCTAGCAATACAGTAAATTTAATTTAGAATATTAATAGATTGGAATATTACTCAACAATAAAAAGTAACAAAGTGCTGATTCCTGCAACAATACATTAGTTGAGCAAAATAAGCCAGCCATAAAGAATGCAAACAGCATGATTCTGTGCATATAAAATTCTAAACCAGGCAGACCTAAGCTCTAAGGATGGAAACCAGATCAGTACTTTTCTTGACAGTGTGAGGGCACAAATGACTGCAAAAACATTCATCAGTTCATTTGATCATAGCATTCTTGCGAAGTAGGTAGGCTGTTTTATCTTCATTTTAAAGGTGAGAAAACTTAATTCTGGTGAGGTTAAGTGATCCAAAGTTGTAAGTAAAACAAATCATCAGAAGTTGAGACTAGATTATAGAGATTCTAATGAGAGTCTAGTGACCCTTTTACTTCGCTCCCATAATCACCTCCATATATAAGTGGAGTCCAGTTTCTGCAACCAAATAATTATAGTGCCTGCATCACAGCTACCGTTTTCAAGGGTCTTCTCCATGCCAGGCACTTGCTAGGCTCTTTGCATGTATTAGTTCACTTTGTCCCACTTATCATCAAGGAAGGTTTCAGCCCACTTCCTCACTAAAAGAGACACCCTGTTCCCACCTCTCCATATGTATTTAACCCTTCTGAATTTGTAGTACGTCTTACAAACATGTGGCTCATTAATGTAGTGTCTCCGCCTCGCTAGGAAAACCCTGGGACTCAGAGAGATTAATGGCAAGAACACACTGCAAAATCAGTGCAAGTCCTTTCCATTTACAATTCTGAGTAGTATTATATGCACTACTTCTCAGAAATTCGTTTTTTTCTCTTTTCCCCAACCCCGCCCCCCCATCCCCACAACCTTAGGTACTAATATACTGAAGTTATCCACAGGTCTTTTACAGTTATAACGAGATAAATGTTATTATTTTTATTACTGTCGAATATCATTCCTATGACTCTTAACAAAGCTGTTCACTGATCTTATCCCTACACAGGAACACAGTGCAGGAGTTTGTCTTTCTTTTCCTGGAGTTAAAGAACTCGAGGCTCGGCCGGGCGCGGTGGCTCAAGCCTGTAATCCCAGCACTTTGGGAGGCCGAGGCGGGCGGATCACAAGGTCAGGAGATCGAGACCATCCTGGCTAACACGGTGAAACCCTGTCTCTACTAAAAAATACAAAAAACTAGCCAGGCGAGGTGGCGGGCGCCTGTAGTCCCAGCTACTCAGGAGGCTTAGGCAGGAGAATGGCGTGAACCCGGGAGGCGGAGCTTGCAGTGAGCTGAGATCTGGCCAGTGCACTCCAGCTTGGGTGACAGAGCGAGACTCCGTCTCAAAAAAAAAAAAAAAAAAAAAAAGAACTTGAGGCTCAGAGAAGTTAAGTTTCTTGTAATGGTCACAGGGAGAGTGAAATTTGCTCTTCAAAGAGAATCTCAATCTCCCATCTTCTTCCAAGAACTCTCCACCACAGTTGGCCTGAATATTAGAAAAGCAAATAAGCACATAGAAAGTAGATTACAGGGAGAGCTTACTCGGGATTGACACACAGAAGAATATGCAAGAAGTGAAAGAGAAATGTATCAGTCAGCATTCAGTCCCTGCCCTTTTGCCACTCAGTTGTTCCTAAGTGTTCAACACTGTTTGGTTGATGAATGGAAGAACCTGTGGTCATACAAAGTGCTGATGCTCTTCCTCGACTTTGTTAGGCAGGTCATGGTGTGGGCAGCCACTGTGAGGCTAAGGCAAGATTGGTGCTGGGACTGATCAGTGGAGAGTGGACAAGTCTGAGCTGGCTGCCACCAGAGCCACTCATTTGGATTCTGTGAATTCACTGTAGCCAGCTGACCTATACTGTTGACTTTGACTGGCAGTGAGAACACAAGCATCCAGGTGCTACCAGGCAGATGTTATTAATTTGCCTAACTACAGTCTGTGCAAGAAATGACAGGTACAGCAACCAAATTCTGCATCAGTGACCTTGATGGGATGTCGGGAATTTTCAGGGAGACTCTGTTGCAAGTCTGGTGCTCTCCTAAACACACCATGTTGCCTAAGGGTCCATGTTAAGAGAAGCAGTGGGAGATAAAAGAGATGAGCTTTGGGTACCAATCCTAACATCCCTGCTGATATGGTGTGGTTGTGTCCTCACCAAAGTCTCATCTTGAAATGTAGCTCCCATAACTGCCCCCATGTCATGAGAGGAACCCAGTGGGAGGTGATTGAATCATGGGGGTGCGTTTTTTCCCCTGCTGTTCTCGTGATAGTGAATAAGTCTCATGAGATCTGATAGTTTTGGAAAGGGCAATTCACCTGTAAATGTTTTCTTACCTGCTGCCACGTAAGATGTGCGTTTGGTCCTTCTTAGACTTCTGTTGTAATTGTGAGGCCTCCCTAGCCATGTGGAACTGTGAGTCAATTAAACCTGTTTCTTTTATAAATTACCCAGTCTTGGGTATGTCTTTATTAGCAGCATGAGACAGGACTAATATGATTTGCCCTGTCATCCCCAGCAAGGCACCCAGACTGTAATTCCTCTGGGAATATGGATTGTATCTCGTTTTAAACTGCATTGTCCAGAACAGTGCATGGAGCACAGTATTTCTTAAAGGTATATTGAAATGGATTTCAGTAACCCAAGCCAAATATATGCAGTTTTTTCAAAATCAGTCAATTTACAAACAACATCTTAATGCTTCGCATACTGTTATTAAAGACTTGCTGAATAACTGGGTGAATTAATGAAGAAAGAAACATAAAAAACTTTTCTAAATCTCTGTTTACTCATCAAGAAAATAGTGAAAATGAAGTCTCCATGTGAATCATACATCAAATACATATGCAGATGACACTTCATTTCGTAGGTTCTTTCCAATACAAGCCATACTCTTCAAGAGACAGAGAAACAGAGAGAAAAAAAAGAGAGGCAGGTTCCAACAGGAAATACTTGTAAAAATATCTTTGTATGACGGTGTATGCTGAAGCAACGGCCTGTTAATACCTCAAGTCACATGCAAGGAATGTGTCAATGACACTTACGTTTTCTGAATGACTTTCAAAGGGATGTCCCCCGGGGAAGAGTATAAACTAAAGTTAAGGAGGAACTAGCAGCACAGAGGTAATTAGAAATGATTGGTTTTCTTTTTAATTTAAGAAGATACATTTAATAAGGCAAAGGGTAATTAACATGCAAACCACAGACTTAAAGCTAAAATTGACAAACCCATTCAGGCTTCAGAGTTCCAAACGGCTATACAGAGCAGTGCAAAAATGGATTTCAGACAGGCATTTATAGAAAAGAAAATGAGAGAGATAGGTGTTAGGCACTGGCCACTACTGGTAGCTGAGAGGAACTCTGAAATGATAGATTTGAAGAGATAAAAATAAGAGTTAAAAGATTGAATTGTTCTTTCCCCCACTCTTCCTTATTTGGAGCACAGGGCCCATTATATCATAAGTGCATATGTGTGTATCTACTTGTCGTTTAATAGGGACAATTATTTGATTAGCTTGAAAGACCACTCAGAATCTGATGGCTATCTAAGAATCCTGTTGTATCTTAACAGTTGGCAAGAGGGGAATGACTGATTGGCACCACTTTGCCACCCTGCTTGCTTTGCCTGGTTACGACCTGCAGATTAGAGAAACAATACAAGGATTTTGGCCAACACTAGAGAAAAGCTGACATTCCAGGCTGATCTCACCACCAGTGGCATGGGTATAGGCTCTCAGAGCTGTGCTAGTGATAATCACGTTCTCTCCCTTCTCTCAGGAGTCACTACCAACTCTGTGCTCTTACTCTCTTGGAATTGTGTACCTGGGACACTGAAGATGTATATGTTTATGCCTCTGTCTCTGGCAGTAGAAATCCCTCCAGTTGGTATTAGTGCTTACTCTTTCCCAGTCCAGCCCTGGCACATCTTTTGTGACACATGTGTTCCTGTGCCACCAGTCATCAACTTGACATTTTCCTCCTAGTCTCCTTGTCCTGACCTTCACTGTCAGTCATTCTCCTGAAACTTGACATGGCCACTTTGGAAAATGAAATCTGAAGGGATCCTAACACGGACCACTTTGTTATTCACTTACCCATATGAAAGTTATTTCTGATGCAAATCTTACTAAATATAGAGTCTCCTAACACACTCCTGGAACCCCGTCCTCATCAGTTATATCCCTTTTTATTCTTAGTGATGGGATATGATAGAACTTGTCAGCAGAAGTTACTCAGAAAAACCATGAAGGTTGCAGGGGGTAATGTCTTCCATTAAGTGACTCTGCCACTGGAGACTCCAATGTTGTCAGAGTGACCAGCACCTGGCCCCAGGCAGAAAAGCCCAGCTTCCCCTAAGGGCAGTGCCCCATGACCAGGGAGGTATTGCATCGCTACCCTCACTGCCCCATGAAAGTTATTACTTCTATATTCCATTTTCTCATCCTTCTTCTACTTGGATGAACAAGTGTCCTTTCCTGTGAATTATTTGCATTAAAACTCCTCCATCAATAACGTAAGTACAAATAGAACTTATTGAAAGTCAAGAGTCACAAGCACCAAGAAAGGGCATTGATAAAGTTATTTTAAGGTAGATGTGGAAGAACCCAAATCACCACTGGGCCTCTGCCTATTTATGGCTTTAACAACCAAACACTAATTTAGAATGAAATTTCTGAATAAAGTTCTCAAAGTTCTTCTTAGAACAATATGAACTTTTGTATATAAGTAGTCTATCAGCATCCCTGTGATAGTGATAATGAGTCACTTAGTACTAGAAGATAAAGTATGACAACTGATATTATGTACATCAACCCAGAAACAAACAGAAATGTGCCTTTATTGCCCACTGGCTTGTATAATTCAGAAGAGAAATTCTTCGCAAAGGCATTATGCATGTAAAGATAAATGTTTGTTAAGTAATTGAGGACATGCATATGACACCAGACTCCTCAGTTGCTATTGTTGTGTTTGTTCTGAAATTTTGAATTTTGTATGACTTCTGCTGTGTTAGGTATGAGATAATCGGCTTGGTGCGATGGTTCTTGCCTGTAATCCCAGCAATTTGGGAGGCCGAGGCAGGTGGATCACATGAGGTCTGGAGTTTGAGACAGCCTGGCCAACATGGTGAAACTCTGTCTCTACTAAAGATACAAAACTTAGCTGGGGGTGGTGGCATGCGTCTGTAATCTCAGCTACTGAGAGGCTGAGGCAGGAGAATCGCTTGAACCCAGGAGGCAGAGTTGCAGTGAGCCAAGATCGTGCAACTGCACTCCAGCCTAGGTGACAGAGCGACACTCAGTCTCAAAAACAAAAGTAATTAAAAAAAACAAAACAAAACAAAACAAAAATCCACAGTATCAGGGGTAATGAAGCGACTGTTGAAACAGTGTCATATATTTATGTTTCTGTCTCTGCATTGAGAGATAACACCAACATGTATGGCAGCTCCAGGCGTCCACCATATGGCGCACGCCTGGAAAAGATGGAAATACCCTCTTAGCAAAATCAGACTTTTCACATTCCGCTAAAGAAAAAAGAAAACAACAACAACAACAAAAAAAAAACAATGTCTTTGCCCTTTTAAACGAAGTAAATTGAAATCTTTTTCAACTATCTTGCCAATGAGGTAGGGAACCAGAGCATGGGAGTTGGCAAGGCAGCCTGACCTTCTCTTAGAGCATCTGGAGTTAAGGAGTGATATTGCAGCAAGGGCCAGGCCCAGAGCTAGGAAGAGGCTAACTCAGGTCTACAGGGTAAAGCCTTGGGGTAAAGAGAAAAACAGAAACAAAGATGAAAAGGCTGCTAGTCTTCATAATGCCTTTATGTTCTTATGTGCATTGCAGTGGCTTTAGGAGGTGATCTTGCCAAATCTTTTTCATCTTTCCAGCACAATTTCTCTTTCTCTCTGTCTTGCATTATTTTCTTTCCTACACTTATCACCACCTGACAAACTAAATATATGCATTATATCCATTTACTTGTCTATCTCCCCGCCATGACACTTTAAGCTTCATGAGAGCAGAGTATTCTCCTAAAATCTCAAGCAGTAGAGATGGCCCATAAATCCTTGTTGAATGAAGAAATAATATGTAGCATTGGTTTCCCTATTTTTTTTTTTCATTATAAGCCCTGTTATGTTTTCATGGTGCATCTTGAGGGAATAATGCTCCACGAAAATCTGAACATAATATCTTAATGGGAGGTCTTAATGGGAGATCTTCCTGGTCATGGCTTTGGATGGAAAAAAAAAGGATAGGAGTTTTGAGGAATGTTCTCAATGAAATGTCATTAGTTTAAGAGGGAACTGGTATGACATTATAGTTTAGAGCTCCTTCTACTACCACAGTGAATTTAGGAATCTTAAGTGTCAGGCCACAGTGCTTCAGAGAAGCAAATAATAAAGTGTCAATGTTCAAGGTTCACCGAGCCCTACATTACTCAGACTATCCAAAATTATTTGAGGTGGAAATATCAAAAGGAGTGAATGGGCAGTATATGAAGTCTGTGTTTCATCCTTGATGCCGTTCCACACCTCGGAGAGTCAGCTTGTTTACCCCACAAACTACCCACAGACTGTGGGCTCTAGTTTCTGCTATCCTTTATGCTTAATTGACCAGAGAATAAGCTAAGGCTGATGCTGGTTTCATGAGAAACAAATGATGACTAAATAAATCTAGGATGCTCGCCCATCCTTATTTCCTCCTCATAGCTTTCCAGGCTCACTTCCAGGGATGAACATCTACACCAGCAGAAAAGCCCCAACTTGCCTGTCCTATAGTCAATTTTCTCCAAAGATAATTTCACCTCCCTGAATGGGAATCTTTGAGATAACAGATTCTTGTGGGAAAGAGGAATATGAAGGCAGACATCATGTGTCTTTTTTAATCATTCATTTTATTGAGATTTGGATCTTCAACTAGCCCTCTAGGGAGAAGACGTAAGCTCACTGACAGTCTGTGGCAAAACCACATACTAGCCCAAGTTTATCACGATCTCCTCCTCTCTTCTTCACTCCTTTGTTCCCTTTCTTTTCTTAGGCGACTTTCAACCTTTTCTGTTGAATTATAAGTAGCCCAAGCACTGAATTTTTCCTTTTCCTAGGGAAAATGAGCAGTTGAGGAGGCAAATTTTAAAAGGAACACATGCAGGCAACCTACAGAATGGGAGAAAATTTTTGCAACCTACTCATCTGACAAAGGGCTAATATCCAGAATCTACAAAGAACTCAAACAAATATACGAGAAAAAAACAAACAACCCCATCAAAAAGTGGGGAAAGGATATGAACAGACATTTCTCAAAAGAAGACATTCATACAGCCAACAGACACATGAAAAAATGCTCATCATCACTGGCCATCAGAGAAATGCAAATCAAAACCACAATGAGATACCATCTCACACCAGTTAGAATGGCAATCATTAAGAAGTCAGGAAACAACAGGTGTTGGAGAGGATGTGGAGAAATAGGAACACTTTTACACTGTTGGTGGGATTGTAAACTAGTTCAACCATTATGGAAAACAGTATGGCAATTCCTCAAGGATCTAGAACTAGATGTACCATATGACCCAGCCATCCCACTACTGGGTATATACCCAAAGGATTATAAATTATTCTACTACAAAGACACATGCACACGTATGTTTATTGCGGCACTATTCACAATAGCAAAGACTTGGAATCAACCCAAATGTCCATCTGTGACAGACTGGATTAAGAAAATGTGGCACATATACACCATGGAATACTATGCAGCCATAAAAAAGGATGAGTTTGGCCGGGCGCGGTGGCTCAAGCCTGTAATCCCAGCACTTTGGGAGGCCGAGACGGGCGGATCACGAGGTCAGGAGATCGAGACCATCCTGGCTAACACGGTGAAACCCCGTCTCTACTAAAAATACAAAAACTAGCCGGGCGAGGTGGCGGGCGCCTGTAGTCCCAGCTACTCGGGAGGCTGAGGCAGGAGAATGGCGTAAACCCGGGAGGCGGAGCTTGCAGTGAGCTGAGATCTGGCCACTGCACTCCAGTCCGGGCGACAGAGCGAGACTCCGCCTCAAAAAAAAAAAAAAAAAAAAAAAAAAAAAAAGGATGAGTTTGCGTCCTTTGTAGGGACATGGATGCAGCTGGAAACCATCATTCTTAGCAAACTATCACAAGAACAGAAAACCAAACACCGCATGTTCTCACTCATAGGTGGGAACTGAACAATGAGATCACTTGGACTCGGGAAGGGGAACATCACGCACTGGGGCCTATTATGGGGAGGGGGGAGGAGGGAGGGATTGCATTGGGGAGTCATACATGATATAAATGATGAATTGATGGGTGCTGATGAGTTGATGGGTGCAGCACACCAACATGGCATAAGTTTACATATGTAACAAACCTGCATGTTATGCACATGTACCCTAGAACTTAAAGTATAATAAAAAAAAAAAAAAAAAAAAGGAACACATGAAGGATAATGGAAGAAAGAAGAAAGAGAGAAAGGAGGAAAACACTTTACAAGCTAAAGGAATTAATTTATCTTGCCCATTTGGCTGGTAAATTGAGAGAGAATTACTGGATATTTACTGTAAGCTCTGAGGTCTGGCCTTGAGTAAATAGAAACCCAAGTCAATACCTGGTATATGGCCCACCTCCCTCCGTCTTCACCATTATCTTCATCATGTCCTTCCTGGATCACTGCAATAGCCTCCAGACAACTGTTTGGCCTCCAGTGTTACTCCCATCCAATCAATCTGACAAGTGAGTTAATTACCTTTAAGATAAAGTAGGGCTGGACCCAGTGGCTCATGCCTGTAATCCCAGTATTTTGGGAGGCCAAGGCAGGCGGATCACCTGAGGTCGAAAGTTTGAGACCAGCCTGACCAACATGGAGAAACCCCGTCTCTACTAAAAATACAAAATTAGCCAGGCGTCGTAGAGCATGCCTGTAATCCCAGCTACTCAGGAGGCTGAGGCAGGCGAATCGCTTGAACCCGGCAGGCGGAGGTTGCAGTGAGCCGAGATCGGGCCATTGCACCCCAGTCTGGGCAAAAAGAGCAAAAATCCATCTGAAACAAACAAACAAAAATGATAAAGTAAAAATTTCTTAATATTCCCTATAAAGCCCTCTGCTTTCCAAATTATCTCCCGCTTCTTCTCTCCTCTCCATGTCCTCCTTCTGTTATATCAAACTGCGAGATGTTCCCTCAAACACAACAGGGAACTCATTCCTTAAAGTATCTTCTCAGCTCTGTTTCTCCCCAACCTCTGTGTTGAAGCTGGTGGCACTCTCCTTGTTCATCCTAACGATATTTGCCGTCATGGAAGGAAATCAGCAAAGGAGCTGGAATGTGTGTATTTAGGTTGGTCTCCTCTTCTACACAGCAAGTGCTTTGAGGGCCACTGCCCTGATTCATTTTGCATCCCTGGCACCTGCACAAACTACAGTACACAGAAGGTAGAGAATATATGGTTGTTCCCACAAACGCAAAGGAATTTTGTATAAATCACAGTGCAAAGAAAGGAGAGGACATCACGAAAGGAAATTTCTGCTTGTCTATTATGAAGCACAAAAAATGTAAACATTTTGTCTAACTCAGGTATCTGCTATCATGAAATTATTTCCTTTGAGCTAAAGATAAATGTGAAGTCCGATGGCAATGTTTTGCTGGTGGCTCTACAAAGATGCGATTTTTCATTCTTCATTTCGCTTGCTATCCCTAGATCCCCCTTGTGAAGTGTCACTGGATCGCTGGCTGCATGTGCAAGATTAAACTACTGGGCTTTTAAGAAAGATCCCCTTGAAAGTCACCTCCAACCATTATCTCATGTATCACCTTAGGCCATTCATATCATCTTTCAGAATCTTAGTCTATTCATCTATTGAATGGAGATAACAATACCATGGGAAAGGAATCATATATATTAAACAGTCACACTTTTATTTATATTTTAGAGTAACATAACATCATTGTAGTGACCTCCAAAGATGACTTTGCAGAAGATGATATAGACTGAATTCTCCTGCAAATTCATACACTGAAATCCTAATGCCACTGTCACATTATTAGGAAGTGGGGATTTTGCGAGGTAATTAGTTCATGAGAATGAATCTTCTGTGATGGAATTAGTGTCTTTGTAAGAATAGAAAAAGAACTAGTCCTCCCTATCTTGGCTTTGCCTCATATGAGGAGGCAATGAGAAAATATCCACTTGCACACCAGGAGAAGTGCTCTTACCAGACACTGGATCTTCCAGCACCTTAATCTTGGACTGTCCAGCCTCCAGAACTGTGGGTAATAAATTTCTGTTGTTTAAGGCTATTGTACATTTGTTATAGCAGCTAGAACTATCTAAGACAGAAAGGCTCTGGAATTGTCAACCCGCACCAAGTAATCACACAATCTAAATAGAAAAAAACTTGCTCACTATGCAGATTCAGCGTCAAAGAAATTCTCTGGCCTCTCCTATCCACAAGAGTGTCACCTAATTTTTTCTTCCACATAAAAATGCCTGAAAGCTTTCAGCATTGCAACATAGCGATGTCCTAAGACAGAAGACTGAGACTCAAGGAGATGCAGCGATGCTGAATGTTAACTTCTGGTCAGCAGCCTAAGTAGGGCTCATTATTCTCTACATTTGACTCTGACTGGCCTTTTTCTGCACAGATTGTTATAGTTCAAGACAAAAAGTCCTGGGGCAAAATACTAGGAGACCTGTATTCTAACACCAAATGTATATTAAACAGTTGTTATTATTATCATTATTGCTATTATTATTGTTGTTGTTGACAGGTTAGCAGGGGTATTGAATTCATATATAGAAAGATCTCAAGCCCCAGTTCACATTACAGTGAATTTACTCAACTAAGAAATTCAGTGAATTTTTGTTTATTTTAATTGCTTTCTGGAGCATCTAGATCCAACTATTCATTAGAAAAAGTATAAAATTGAAAACAAGGCTCTGACACTGCATTTAAAGTAGCAAGCTATTTTTGAATTGATAAAATTGTTTAAAAAGGAGAAAAGGGCCGGGCGCGGTGGCTCAAGCCTGTAATCCCAGCACTTTGGGAGGCCGAGATGGGCGGATCACGAGGTTAGGAGATCGAGACCATCCTGGCTAACACAGTGAAACCCTGTCTCTACTAAAAAATACAAAAAACTAGCCGGGGGAGGTGGCGGGCGCCTGTAGTCCCAGCTACTCAGGAGACTGAGGCAGGAGAAAGGCGTAAACCTGGGAGGTGGAGCTTGCTTTGAGCTGAGATCCGGCCACTGCACTCCAGCCTGGGCGACAGAGCGAGACTCCATCTCAAAAAAAAAAAAAAAAAAAAAAGGAGAAAGGGGGGGTGGGGAATAGTGCTTGTTGTAGCCTGCATTTCACTTCAGTTCTTTACAACGTATCTATGAAAGCATTTCGTATCCAGAAAAAAGGATCCCCTAGAACTGCGAATTGATTAGCCTTCTCCAGTAGTTTGCAACAGTGCTTCCACTGCTGATATTCATCATGCTTCCAGCAGCTCCTCTGCACCAATACCAGGGAGGTCTGTACACCCCATATCGAAAGCAAGGAATTAACTCTGGATAAATGTGTTTGGACCTTGCTGTGTTAAGGAACACTCAGGCTCTGTTTATACTTTGCTTCATTCCCAAGTTTAAATAGTGATTTTCAGACTATCCAGCTTCGTAATTCTACACTTGGTCTGATTTCATTGTTGACAATGTTTGAATCAAGCCAGACAGGCATATGGAGTTCCTTAGCTTGACTTGCAAGGTCTTATTAGCTGGCCCTGTTCTGCTTTGAGTCTTATTTCTCACAATCCCTGAATGTACTATAAATGCCAAAAAATTAGACTACTCAATGTCACTGGCCAGACACATTACATGCAGTCTTGTTTTAGGGTCTTGGTGCTACTACTGCATGGCACTGTAGCAAGGCGTTGATGATGGACTCTGGGGCACATTGCCTCGGTTCAGTCATTGCTCTCCCACTTACCGGATGTGAGAATTCAGGCACATACTTAGCTTTTCTATTTTGGCATTTTCCCAACTTTAAAATGGGGACAAGAATACATTTCTCAAGAGGATGGTGAGTGTGTGTGTGTGTGTGTGTGTGCATGTGCGTGCATGTGTGTGTGTAGAAATATAAATATATGTATGCATATTAGTTAACATGTATGCTAATAATTTATGCCAGAATTATTCTATGTAATATGCCATATACATTGACATAGTGTTTAGATATTGCTTAGAACAGTTCTAGCATGAAGTATGAAGTTTTGGCACAGTATGTGACCTATATAAATGTTAACTAACTACTATTATGGCTAGTTCCACACGTTTAGTTAAATTGTAGTTATTCTTCAGGCTCACGTCAAATACTGACTCCTTTATTAAACAATCCTAATTTTCTAAGCAGGAGAGCAGAGAGAATATTTATTGGATGTAGAAAATGATCCAGGTGCATGTTTTCACATCAGTCTTTTGTCATATCCTATGCTGTTTCTGGGCATTTTGGAAATGAGGAAACTGAGAACTGAAAGTCCAGTAAGTTGCCCACAGTGGACTCGGGATGTGAGCCCAGGTCTGTCCCCCTGTGCAAACTGACTTTTTCTCTGCTCAGCACTGTTGCTTCTTGGGAGGCACGCGCTCTCTTTCCTCTGGACTGCCAAGGCACATTATTTCTCAATCCCTCACGGCACTCGATTCTTTCTATTTTGTATTATAACTATGTGTGTACATATTTGACCTTCATTATAAAAGAATGTGTAATTTAGAGCAGAAATCTCATATATTGATATATACATTCCCTTCCCCAATTCCACCTTTGTTTGTTCCTTTGCTTTATCAATGGGCATGTTTGCTTCCTCTATAAGATTCTGTGTTTCTTGAGTGAATTTAATTGTTGGAAGATGATTTCACCCCGGCATTTATCACAGGGTAAGATCAAGAGCATTTTATTATGTATTTTTCTGAATTATAAATATATATAGCACGTAAAAGACTGCCAGTACCTGAAGCTCTGATACTTTAGTGGGATATTGAGCCTGAACTGGGGCTTCACAGGATTCCTTTGGTGGGCAGCAGAATGCACGTGTCTTGGCAGAGGCGATGCAGTCAGAAGGAAGGGTGAAGGAAAAGCAGATGGGCTACAATCTTGTCTTCACCACAATGGGACCTGGGCAAGCTACTCTACAACTTTAAGCATTCGTTTTCTCCTCTGTGGAATGCCAATGACAACACTGGGTTTATCAGAGAGCTGTTTAAAGAATGAAAGGCAAAGGGTATGTCAATTACTTGCAAGTTCCTGAATGTAGCAAATCCTCATTGAGTGTTCAATATATAACTTTTCCTTTCTGTTAATATGCCACCTGGGGTCAAATTGTCCATGGAAGTCTAAGCCATTCTCTGTCAGAAATTGTTTGTAGTGCTTGTCCAGAGATGTCTTATTCCTTCGTTCCCGTCTCTCCTCTTTCCATGCTCTGAATTCACCTTTTTGTATTTATTTATTATCTTTTTGTTTTTCTTTTTTGAGACAGAGTCTCACTCTGTTACCCAGGCTGGAGTACAGTGGCACCATCTTGGCTCTCTGACACTTCTGCCCCTGGGCTCAAGCGATTCTCATGCCTCAACTTCCTGATTAGCTGGGATTACAGGTGCCAGTCACCATGCCCAGCTAATTTTTGTATTTTTAGTAGGGATAGGGTTTTACCATGTTGGCCAGGCTAGTCTTGAACTCCTGATCTCAGGTGATCTGCCTGCCTTGGCCTCCCTAAGTGCTGGGATTACAGGTGTGAACCACCATGCCTAGCCTATTCACCTTTTATTAATGACTACAGAAAATATATAATAGCTATAACAGTTGTTTTATATATAATGTAGCTGGGTTCTCTAACTTACCCAAAACATTTTAAAATCTTGGTGACTAGAAGCCAGGATAAACTGCTAGCTTAAAGCTGATGGTGTGGTTCATTCATATATAGAGAAGAATTGCAAATTTACTTTGCAGAAAATAAATCACAAAACCTCAGTGTGCCCCTTGGTTTTACCAAAGTAAAGCCATACCCCTGTGCAGGTGAGGTGCAGCCTGACACAATGGGATGTCCCAGAGAGAACCTGAGCCTGGGCTTGGCGGTACTACATCCTGCCCCTCTTTACGTAGCCCCTATGGTAAGTTTGTATGCACCCATGGTTTTGGGGTGCAGGAGATCTGGTCAAAGGCACCCTGTAGGGGCAGCTGAGTGAATCCATACAACAGAGTGTCATGCTATGGGTGAAGCAGAGAAGTCCAGCAGGGTTGCCTGGCATTGGGGGCTGAACCCCATGCATGGGTCTAGCATCTTTAACACATAATAGTCAGTATAAAGTTTTCTGTGTGTAATTTGCTTTGACTTACGTGCAAACCTTCTCCTTGTCTCCAAGCCTTACAGTTAAGTCTTACCTAGTCTTTGGAGAATTATGAAAACAGACTGGAGAAGTCTATTCTGACACTGCAAAAAAGGCAGGAGTCCCAGCGGAGATGAAGAGCAACAGCCAAGGTGAATTTGAAGAGCACATAAGCAATCCTTGGGGTCTCTCAGAAATCTTTAGGAGTCAGAGAAGTCATGGGAAATGGTGGGTTGGCTAATTGTCATTTGGAAATTAAAGAGAAGTATGACATCTGAGGATGCTGCATGCCACATTACACATGGCCTCCACGCATGACTCTGCAATCTACAACAGTAAATCGGCAGGGATTCAAATCTAATAAAACTATGCTCACTCAATGAGGTTCTCCCATTCTTCTTCTTAGATTACATGATAAGGAAACTAACAGAAAAGTTTTGGGTTTACAAAAACCACAAAACAAAAAATTACAATAAAATAAAAATTAAAAATTGTTTACACGGTAATCTAAAAAGCTAAACAACTTTGAAAATTGTCCTGGGATCGGTCCACATCAGATTTAATTGTCTGTACTAGCCTGAATATATTTAAGGAAGAGTTTTGATGAGCGTTAAGCCAAAGGTGCTTCTTTAAAATTCCTTAATTAACCTGAGACCCACATTGCCAAAGCAAACCCACCAAAGCTTGTTTTTGGCTTTGGTTTTGTCCTCTTTTTTCATTCTCCTTGCCTTCCTTTCTTTCTTTTTTCCTTCCCTCCTTCTTTTTCTTTTCTTTTCTTTTCTTTTTTTTTTTTTTTTGGCAAAGAACAACAAAATGCAAATCAAAAGCCAGATTGATTCAAATACCATGCTTAAGAAGCATATCTGAACAAATTATTCAGAGCAGGAGCTAGGGATTCTGAGAGAGATGACAGAGTTGTATGAATAAATTTCAATATGGCTTTACTTCTTTATGATATAATCTCAGTCTTAATTCCCAATGAAGCTGCCAAAATGCATTATAGCTCTGACTCCATTAAAGAGATTTTGGTTTTGTCAACTTCCTTTCTGAGTATTTAGATATTTCATTTAATTGACCTATTCCTAGAGATTTGTAAAGACAACTGGTTTAAAAGATTAGTAATCTTTTAACTGTTTTCCTTTTAAAGGCAATCAAAACTATTTCTTTCCATCATCACGGGCAGTGGTTGAGCATATACCAGAGTAATCCTGCTTAGATTATTTGACCTTTTCCTCATCAGCTTTTATAGTTCGTCATTCCTGCTAACATTTCTTCACAGTAAGCAATCTTGGTGTAGAGTAAATGCTAATTGGTCCTTTAAAAGGTTCCCATGATAAATACCTTTATGCCTCAATTTAAATTTTCTGGGCACAGAACAGAGATGGGAGAAGTCACTTTGTGCTGTGTCCTTCATCCCGATTCATGCTTTTCTCTAACCTCCCTGACTCTCTGCAACTTTTGATCACTTACTCCTTGTCTTATTTTCCTGTCATTTTCAGTGCCTGCTCTCACCTTTCCCTTTCTTTCTTTCTTTCTTTTCTTTTCTTTTCTTTTCTTTTCTTTTCTTTTCTTTTCTTTTCTTTTCTTTTCTTTTCTTTTCTTTTCTTTTCTTTTCTTTTCTTTTCTTTCTTTTCTTTTCTTTTCTTTTTTTTTTTTTTGAGATGGAGTCTCGCTCTGTCGTCCAGGCTGGAGTGCGGTGGCCAGATCTCAGCTCACTGCAAGCTCCCCCTCCCGGGTTCACACCATTCTCCTGCCTCAGCCTCCCCAGTAGCTGGGACTACAGGCGCCCGCCACCTCACCCGGCTAATTTTTTGTATTTTTAGTAGAGACGGGGTTTCACCGTGTTAGCCAGGATGGTCTCGATCTCCTGACCTTGTGATCTGCCCGCCTCAGCCTCCCAAAGTGCTGGGACTACAGGCGTGAGCCACCGCCCCGTCCTCCCTTTCTTTTTTTTGTCGGTAAGAACAGCAAGTGCTCTGGATTCACAGGACTGTCACCCGTCCTTTTTGTTTTTTTATTTTTTCCACAAGAGTTAAAACAAAAGACTCAGAGGCTGCAAAGAAAAGCAATGAGGCGGACTGACAAATAGCCATTTGCCCAATGCAAGTGGCAATTTAGAGAAGACGATGAGGGGAGGCGGCTGCTTTTTGTTTTTATTGCCTGAGTTACATCAGGCAAAAAGTGATATGAACAGGTCAAAAAGTCACAAAGACGACTTTATCACGTCCACCCATTTTTACGATCACATTGTGTCTTCTTTCCATTTTAAATTTTCTAAATTTTATATTCCAATTAGCATATCTAAATAGGTTAATATATTAAAATCTAAAATTTCTCAAAGATCTAAAATATCTTACTGTTTATACATTCTTCTTAACAAATGGTGTATCTGTTATGTAACAGGTATTTTTAAAATGCACACCAGAAATATATTATTTTAGTTAATTTCCTAGACAGTCTGTGTGAGGTATATTTTATTATACCCATTTCATAGATGAAGATCTAGATCCACGGAGTTCAAATAACTAGTCCAAGGCCACATCTCAGTTAATATGTAGAAGCAGATTTAAACAGCTGCTGGTTTGGCTTCAGAATTTCACTTTTCTAGACCATGCGGAGTAATACTGGAACCAGCAGTTCTCTGAACCCATGTCTAACACAAATACTTTTTATCTCCCTTACAGAAATGCTTTCATAGAAATTTCTCAATTCTAGTCCTCTGCCTTTATAGAAAGTGGGTATGTCTTTCTGAATGTTGTGCAAAAATATTGTCCACCCTCGTTTTTATATATTGTATATATTGTATCACACAGTGTATGCACCACCTATAAAACCACTATTCAAAATATTATGCATTATAACACCCAGTGTTTTTGTATAAGGGTTTGGCCAAATACTTTCTCCTTGAGTGCAATTATATAAAAAAATAATGAATTTACTGCACAGCTAAATGGGCATTTTCTGTTAGTGCAACCTGACATGTTGCCATTTTTGCCTCAGCTACTAGAAAAAGAAGTATTTTCTTATTTTCAAGTAGGTGTTTAAGCCTACTTGATTAACTGAACCCTAGTACACTCTGCTTTGTGTACTCTACACACGCTTCCAGTATGTTTCTGTTTACTTTTGTCCTCTTGGTGTTATTTCTCATAATATTTATCTGATTGGGGCTAACCAGTGACCTCCCACTGAAAGAAGCAGGGGCAGGTGGGCTGTCATGGCTTTTTAGTAGAGAATCCTGTGCTGGAAGGTAACCCCTTCTGTATCATGGACAAGATGTAACTAAATTTAGAGTCAGAAGCCACTCTCAGGATTAGCTGCTAAGCTATTTGGTTGACAGGTGAGAAGTTAATCAGAGGATGCAGATGAGAAGTCAACATCACAAAGAAAAAGAAAAAAGGAAGGCAGAGAAAGATCTGGGAGTTGACTCTGTCGGCAGTTGGATTATCCAGAGCCAGGGAGAGGGCTTAGCCCTTTGATTATCAATGGAAAGATTGATTCAGGCTCATCTCCCTTTTGTTATCATTGGTCGTGCTTTGGGGACACCCATACTTCGGACTTTTTAGCTGAAAGAGACTCTGACAAACAACCCAAGTGTTTTTTTGTTGTTGCTGTTTAAATTATTATTACTATTGTTATTACTATTATTACTATTATCATTTTGGAGATTTTGTCTCCTTCTGTTGCCCAGGCTGGATGGTGCGATCACGGCTCACTGCAACCTTGACCTCTCAGGCTCAAGAGAACCTCCAGCTTCAGCCTCCCAAGTAGCTGGGACAAGAGGCAGGTACGACCACACCCAGCTAATTTTCATATTTTTTTGTAGAGACAGGGTCTTGCTCTATTGCCCAGACTGTCTCAATCTTTTGGCCTCAAGTGATCCTCCCACTTCAGCCTCCCTAAGTGCTAGGATTATAGGCATGAGCCACTCTATCCAGTCTAAATTATTATTCAAAACAAGAAAACAAAAAAAGGTGCGCTGCTGCTTCTTTTATTTACTTGCATCTCTACTACTTGTGGAAGGCAGATATGCCTTGTTTTTTTGTGTCAAAGCAACTGAGACCAGAATCTCCACTATGTGAATAATTAACTGATTTGTTAAACATATATGAAATTTTTTGTCTGACAAAAATGAAACTGGTCTAACTGTAAAAACAAAAGAGAAAAACACATTTTAGAAGGCAAGAGACAAAACCTATGGGTTAACTAGCTATAACAGGAACTACTTGAAAAGTGTCAAAAGAATGTCACAGACACTAAGCATTACATTCTTATTATTGACAATCAATCATTTTAAAAAACTGAATATTTTATTTCGAGTGGAATTTGGAAAAAAGGACCGTGAATTATATTAATATTTGCAGCAGCCAGTCTTTTCTCCAAGTTGTAGCGACACATTTTTTTTCAAGCAAAACACTTTATTAGCTTTTTAAACTCCTTATTTGCACTTCTTATCTGCACCTAAACATGACAGGACAGAAAAGGTTTCTGTTTGTTTGGGTCAGCCCTTTTTTCTTTAATTCACCTTATTGAGTTTGACTCCATTGAAATAAGATTTTGGAAAAAAGAGATGTAGAAGAAAATATGGTGTTCCTCCAGCCTCTCTGGTCCTGTTGACATAGTTCAGCCGCTTTGCTTCAGGAATGAATAAACCCTGAGGTCTTTCTTTGTGTCCAGGATTCTGTGAGGCTGTAGGAATAATGGTGAGCATAAAAATGGGCCCCATGCAGCCTGGTCAACATGGTGAAACCTTAATCTCTCCTAAAAATACAAAAATTAGCCAGGCATGACAATGGGCACGACAACGGCACCCATAATTCCAGCTACTCAGGAGGCAGAGGCACGAGAATCGCTTGAACCCGGAAGTTGGAGGTTGCAGCGAGAGGAGTCTCGCTCTGGGAGACAGAGCGATACTCTATCTCAAAAAATAAATAAATGAATAAAAGTAAAAAAAGAAAAGAAAAGTAAAAAAAAAAGGCCCCGTGCTTGGTGCCTGAAGTCAGACCAGGGATGGACATTAGCAAATATTCACACAAGTGAATGCACGATTATGAAAGGCGAGGAGCGGGAACATGTAAATGTTTTGAGAGCATACAATCCTGGCACTGGGCCTAGAATAAAGGTTCAGAAAATGCCTTCCTAGGGAATTGATGCATAAGTTAAGGCTGGCTCCCTAAGCTTCTTAAAAGCCAAGGCTTTTGCTAAAAACATGGGAAGTCTAGAGCCCACAGGAAGTGAGATAGGCTGCACTCAGACGTCCCTGCAGAACTGCATGCTTGCATTTCTGGAGTGGCATCAGCAGTGCTTTGCAACCCAGGGTTCTGGTGGTAGCTTCAATGACTGCTGTCACTGCAGACCAGGAGTCCCTCTGAAGCCACTGCTCCCCCAGCCTTCAGCTGACCTAGCCACCATCTGACAGCACCTTGGCTCATGCCCAAGCCACACATCTCTGGAGTCCTGCTCCTGAGGCATGATGCCTTTAGGAGGCAGTCTGTGCTCACAAATGTTCATCTGAAAGCATAGGGAGTTAACACATCAATGACAGAGTTGGAGGACAAATTCTTTTCTTTTCATCCTCTAGACACACTGTTATGAAGTGTAATCTCTTCCTACGGCCACTCTGAAGCCTATGAGGAGAAGTGGCTAGTTTGAAATGTCACCCCTTCAGAATGACTTTCCCTGTTTTCCTGCCTCCATCCCATTTTCCCTCCCTCCTGATTCTCTAGGATTGCATTCTCCAGCAAAAGCTTTGGACTCAGACTTTATTTTTCAGGACACTGTGGCTAAGATAGGAGGGCTGTAGAAGGAGCTTGAAACTGGTCCTCATTCTATGTGCTTTGATCTCAGAGTATAAGCTCAGAGACAAAAAAACAGAAATAGAAATAATAGATTTGAAGAGAATTATTGGTGAGGCATCGTAGCCAAAATCGCTTAAGCATGACTTTGCTATCCCCAGCAGAAAAGATGACATTTTAGTCAGGCTCTGTACTCGTCTTTATCAGGCCACAACTAGGATTTGGTGGGAGGCAGGGGGTCTTACCTCTGATTGCTATAACCAAATGCCATAAATTAGGTTGCTTAAACATAACAACACACATTTATTTCCCATAGTTTTGGACATTGGCAATCTGAGATCAGGGTGCCAGTATATGGTGGGGTTCTTGGTAAGGGTCCTCTTCACCATTTAGAGATAACCATCTTCTTGCTTTATCCTCACATGGTAAGAAAATAGCAAGTTAGCCCTCTGGCCTCTGATTATAAGAGCATTAATCCCATGATTAGGGCTCCACTCTTATGACTTAATGACCTCCCTTCCAAAGGTTCCACCTCTAAATACCATCACATTGGGATTAGGGTTTCAACATATAAATTTTGGGGGGACGCGAACATCCACTCCATCGCAGGGGAGTGGCACATTTTTGGGGAGAACATACAGAGCATGATCAGAAAAGTGAGCAAAACTGGGGAGAGATTTGAAATAATCACAAGAGGAACACTGAAGGCGCTGAGGCATGCTATATGGAAATAGACTGTCAAAGTGTGTGGGGGAAAAGGTGAAAGGGAAGGTCAGAATTACCATCAGATAGTTATTGAAGAAGGCTGCAACTTCTTTTGTAGAGTTGTAAACTACAGCAAATTGGATGAAGTTATTGTAAGAAAGATTTAGCTCAGAACAACTAAAACATTTCTTGGCAGAAATGCTGTTCAACTATGGAAGGGACTGCTTGATGAGGTAGCAACATCACTGTCCTTGAATATTTTCAATCCTCTGCAGGTATGTTACAGGAGAGGGGATTCCAGCCAAGGGTGAGAACTGGATTAAACTATTGCCAAGTTTACTTATAATATACAGTCTGTGATCCTGAGTTTCAAACAAGGTGAGCACCTCATTTATAGGAAACCTGGATTGCAAACTTCTTAAGGGCATGAATAGTATCTTTCTACTGGCCAATGACCTTCACACAATGGAAAAGACATTTAAATAACATTGTTTCTTCTGCCTTAGGTAATTCTGAGCAGCTATCATACAAAGGCAGGCATTTGGTTCCAGGAGACCATGTGAAAGAGAAGGACAGTGAAGTTCCCTCCATCACTCCACAGGAAATGCAGCTCTATGAACAAGGTTAACTGACTGTACATCTCTTGGTGCACTGAGTCTGGGCAGTTCACTTTCTCACTCACTCATTAACTCATTCAACAAACATCTATGTGCTCAACATTATGGAGATACAAACTGAATGATGTACTCTGAAGGAATCCATAGCCAAAAGGCAGGAAACAGACAAACAAAAAAAGAATGAATGTATTATCTCAGAACATGATAAAAAAGGAAGTGGAGGTTGGTAGGACAATGTGACTGTCTCCAGGGATAAAGTCCTCAGAGGGCACTTCTTGGGGATGGGACACTTTGCTTGCCTCTAGGAATATATATGATTATTCTTGTCCAAAAAGGAAGTACACATTTATTTATTGCAGCACTTAAGAGGCTCAGGCAAGTCTGGAATTATATACAGATTCTGCTACTTACTTACTACTTCAACATCTGTAAAAGCAGATCCATTTATCCAAAAAATATGTATCTGTGTCTACTCATGCAGCAAGCATTGTGCAAGGCACTGAAGATGCAGTTATAAAAAAGGAAGACATGGATTCTGCCCCCAGAGAATATAGTCTTATGGGGGAGGTAGTTATTAATTGCAGATTAAACTACTTAAATTCTTATATTGCACAATTGTGACAAGTGGGAGGAAAAGGAGACTTAGTTTGGTCATGGGTGCCAGAGATAATAGGCCATGTGTATCTCATAAGATTGAAGTGGGGTAAAGAGAAATGATGCATGCAAAATTCTTAGCAGGGTGGATGGCACAATGAATTATAGGCACATATTCACTATTAGATTATGTTCATAATAATGATACGTTTTCTCTCCCATTAATGCCTGCTGTAAAAACAAACACAACCATCATCTTTATCCACCAATGTCTTTTTTTTTTTTCCTGGTTTTCATGTTAAACTTTCCTCATCCACATACAAACCAAATTCATACCTTTAATTCATGTTCAAATGAAATGTCTTTTATGACAAAAACTAAGGTGTGGTAGAGGACCTCTTACTCAAGGGTTGGGTGCCTGCCATTTGCAAAGTGACTTGTAATCACTCGCTAAGTGCCGGCTGCTGCTGTGGGAACACACAAGCCAGTGAGGCTCCTGTCTCACCTCTGAGTCCATATGGCATCTCTGTCTTCTTCTGGATTGTTCAACCTGTCTGAACTCACTTGTCAGGGGTGGAATTGTGGATGGGAAAGATAGGCACAGCGTGGTGATCACAAAAGAAAGGGCTTGGCACCTGCCTCTGAGATCATCCCTGGCCCTTCTTGGCAGAAATGCTGTTCAACTATGGAAGAGACTTTTCAAGCCTCTGCAGGTATGTTACTGGAGAGGGGATGCCGGCCAAGGGTGAGAACTAGATTAAAGTATTGCCAAGGTTACTTATAATGTAGAGTCTGTGATTTTGAGTTTCAAACAAGGTGAGCACCTCATTTATAGGAAACCTGGATTGCAAACTTCTTAAGGGCATGAATAGTATCTCGCTACTTTGTGGGATAGAAGTCTGGGGGAATCAAATAGCAGAGGAAGAACAAAGCTGAGGAACAAGAAATCCACAGTTTATCTAACATTTGCCTACTTACTTTTCTACTTCCTCAGAGGAAGTATACCGATTTTGCACTCTGATGAACTTGGATTGAAATTTCAGTGTTCTAATTAAATAGATTTGTGGCTTCAGAAATCTAACTTACTTTTTCTAAGTCTCAGTTTCCTTATCTTTAAAATGAAGATAATGTGCCTTTTCCGAATGGGAATTAAGATGTAACATACCTAAAGAACCATGTACACAACAGTTACTTGATAAGCATCTTCCCCTTTCTTTATGTCCAAAATATACTTCCTTTCTCTATGCTCTATCCTACATAGGACCTTTTTTTAAAAACCTCTCTAAAGAAACTCAGGTGAAATTCCAGCTTTCCTACTACAATAACATATAAATGTATATATATTTCCACATGGGAAAGAGAAGAAAGGCAAAGTGATATGTTTTATGCATAGGAAACATTTTGTGCAATGTGACCATGTGAACTGGACATAGCCAAGGATACTCATACTTCTGCAGCACACTTGGAGTATTTATAAAAATCTAACTTGCATTATGTCACAAGAGAGACCTCTTTAAATTTCAAGGAGTTAACCACACATAGACATACAGGTTTGACTACAATCTAATCCAATTAAAATATATAATATAATAATACACATTTAAAAATTATACATCTGCAAACTCAATAACATGCAGATATTAAACCATGGATTAATGGGGCAATAATAAGAGAAATAAGAGAGATGACAATACATTTAAAGATGAATGAAATATAAAAAACTCCACCTCAAAACCAAATAATTATTTAGAGAAAAATGTGTAACTTGACTGCATTGATTAAAATTGTATGAAGAGAAGTAAAACCTAAGAATTCCATTCCATAATATGATATTGGTTGTTTCCTGCAGGACTTTATTATTATTAAAGAGTGAAAAGCATATTCATGTGAAACAATTAGTAAATGATAAAATACACTTTTATTGTCACCCACGAGTTATGATTCATTGAGTGCCAATCATGGTAGGAACTCTGCTAGTAAGGCACTTTGCATAAATCAGCCTTCTCCTTCATAATAGCCTTGCAATTTTTGCTAGTAAGGAAATAGAGGTTCAGAGATTTTAAATAACAGCTAGCATATGGTGGAGTTTACTTGTAGCTCAAGTTTTGTTCTGATGTGTCTTCTTTCCTAGCTACAGTACCACATTACCTCCCACTGGACTGCAGTACCAGAGTGTATGGGGCTGCTGTGAGCACAATGATGTAAGTAGTTTAGGAGCAGAATCAATTATTACTGCGGTTAACAGGAAAGGTTTCACGGTGCAGAGAGGCTGCAATGGGCCTCAAAAGACTGCTAGAAACTGGAAAGTTAGGAAGAAGGACATAAAAAGCAAATGATATAGCTGGGCCTGTAAACTTTCAAGACCTCGGTTTTCCTGTCTGCAAGTCTAATACTAATGTTTGCTCCAAGATGGTGATGGGACACTAAATCAGGTTATATGCGTGCAGATTGTAAGCTCCAGGGAAAGCTGGAGCTCCACTAACCCGAGGAACTATTATTACTCCAGCAATAATGCTTGCCAAGTGCTTTAAACTTCTTGCAAGAAAGGCGATGTGGAAATGCATGCATGGGTCATTGTGATTCCTGGCACAGGAATGTGAGGCTGGAGCTGGGACACCTGGAGCAAAACTGAAGGTGTGTATGCAGAAGGTAGCAAAGCAAAGGGAACAACTTCACAGCGGGTTTGTAGGAGTCTATTTGAAAACTTGACATTTCAAAACACGTACCTAATTTTATTTCAAGAAAATGCCAGAATCCGAGGAATGTTAAGAACACTTTAAAAGAAAAAAAAAAACAAAAACGTTTTTCTGTGTTAAACATCTTGTTTTTCTTGTAGAGAAACACAAGCTCAATTTCCAAACTTCAGATATAGGAATCAAACTAGAAAGAATTCTAAAAATCAATCAAGCACTAAATAGTTTGAGCCAGGATTTGTGAATAAGAATAATGGCAGGAAAATATTTTAGGTGCCTTGTTTTTTGCAGTTTGCAAAGCCTTTTCATATAGATATTTAGTTCTTCCAAATAATCTCTCTTCTAGTAGGTGTCATTCTCCCAATTTTACAGAATAAATTGGAGAGTGTATATGAAGGTAACCAACATCTCATAGATGTTATGCAAAAAACCACAAGGATTGTACTGATGGAAAATGAAGTTTTAAGTATTTAAGCTGCTTTTTCCAACATCATGCAACTGGAAAGAGGAATACATTGAGACTCAAATCTATTGTTCAGATTTTTAAAAACACCCACTGATGCTTCCCTAGGAAAATTCACTCTCCCACTCTCTAAGATGAGTTCATGCAATCTTCTCTCTTCACATCTCCAATATTTCTTCCTCACCCCCACACTTAGCTGATGACTTCCTCATATTTTTAGGACATAACAGAAACAGACTAGAACTACCTCATCTACCCGACCACAAAGCCACCTCCCTCTGCACCTGCATCTGAGCGCATAGACTACCTTCTCTCCAGTGCAGAGAGCCAAGACAAGTGTTCACTCTAGCAGGAAGGGCCAGCCTAGCCACATTGATGGCTTATCTCAACCCTCCTGCCCACTCTTCCCTTCCTAAGTTAGCCCTTCTCTCATGAGTTTTCTTTTTCTACTAGGTTATTTATTTGGGCATGCAAGCATGCCTTAATACATCTCACAAATCAAACAAACCAAAAGCAAGCAAACCAAAAAAAATGACCGAGATTTCACTTCCCCTTGTTGCTCCTGCTTCCATTCATTGCTTCCCTGACACCACTCTCTTGTCATTTCCTTCCTCCTTCACTGTCTCTCTCGATTTGCTTCCTGCCTCTTCCCTTCTTGTTTCTAATTGCTAGAGGCTCCAGGGCTCTGTCGTGTGTCCCATTCTCTTCATCAACCAGAGGAAGATCTTTCCCTAGGTGGCCTCATTAAAGCCATGGCTGTAACTACCATTGATAGGCTCAGTACCTCCCACATTCATATGTCTAACCCTGGAGCAAATATACTTGCAGGTCCCGCCCGACCTCTCCCAGGCTCATAGGTGACTCAGACTTCACAGTACTCAAGCGAAGTCTTTCATCTCCCCAACCTACCCCGACCCTGAAAAGTCAGCTCTTGCTCAGCACTTACACATCTCAGCAAAGGACACCGCTCTACGAGGATCTTCCAACAGTGTGCAGTCTTGAGGAGTGATCCTATCACCGTTTTCCCTCACACCTCACAAATCATCCATCAGTCTTTCCCACTGTCTCTATCCCAATGTGATTACTTTTAATTTCTTGACTGTTGCATGCTTGTCCAAGACCTATCATTTCTTTCTTGAGCCACAGCAATGACTTCTTAACTGGTGTCACTTCTGCACTTGTTCTGCTGCTCTCCATCCTCCCAGAACTGGTGTACTGGCTCTAATAGGTAGAATAAAACACATCACACCACTCCCCCATGTAAAATATTGTGCTGGTATCCTGTTCTGATTTGAATGAAGTTCAGACTCAGGTCCACATGACTTGTGGCTACCTCACTCCACCATTCTCTTTGCCATGTGTACTTGCCCCCAGCCACCCAGCTACATCAGACTTTCATCTGTCCTTAAACACACCCAGCTGGTACCCATGTCAAGTTCCTTGCACTTCTTGTTCCTTCTGAGCACAGCTCACTTCTCCCAGGTCCTCCAACCTGGCATCCTGTTCTGAAGGGTCAAGTCTCAGCTCCAATGCCACCTTCTCAGAGATTCCAGCCCTATCTTCCCCAGGGAAATATCAGGTCCTTCATATTCCAAACTATTTTCTATTATATTAACTAGTAGTTTACTTTTTTGTGTGACACATATCATTATCTGAAATTGTTTATTTAGAGCATGCTTGTTTCTTTGTTTTCTTTCCAGTGGAACGTACATTTTCGGAAGGCACAGGCTGTTTTGATTGCTGCTCTATCCCCAGAGTCTAAAAACAGTGCCTTGTACTTAGCACACACCCAGAGAATATTTACTGACTGGCTGTCATCTTAAAACTGCTTCAAAAGGGAGTGGATGGGGGGAGGGAGATTTACTGGATACAGACTTTATTACAAATTTCAAAAGAGATGATATAAACCCATGGAAAGGAAAACAGCAAGCAGTACAACAGTCTGTAATTTAGTGCTAAAGTACATGATATGTGCTAAAGTACATGATATGTATGGCAAGTACTGTAAGGAATATGCTTATTTGATGGAGACAGAATGGACTTAGGCTAGGCTCCTGTGATTTCCAGAGAATTACAGCAATTATCTGTCTCTCTCTTCACCAGAGTACAAATGCATTATCCTCCACAATATCCCCAAGGATGAATTCAATAAAAATTGGTCAGTATTGTGAAAAAGTGTGAGCATTGAAGGAAGAGGAACCTTACTTTGAACCTTAGCCCAGCCATGTGTCAGCTCTGTAATTTTCCTTATCTCTCTTGCAAATTCTCAGTTTTCTTATTCTATAAGATGGCTTTTAAAAATAAATGGGATGGTGTACAAAATGAGGTCCTTGTCACATAGTTAACCTTAATACACTATTAAGCTATTAAGCTTAATAAACTATTAATATCTGAAATAATGTCAACTATTAAAATTTATATAAAATCTGATTAATTCTAACAGTAAATTAATAACAAAGAAAATAGTTTTAGATATGCAAATACACTGTGTTTAGAATCACAAAGAATCATTTTTAAGAAAAAATAAAACATAAACAAACATGGTAATCCAGATCTGAATTCTAATTCTGATTTCTCTGTAGTTATAAGGGAAGGAGTTTCCAAAAGCAAAGTATCAGGAACAATGGGTCTCACTTGTAACCCTCTTCACCCTCTCCTCTCCTTGAATAAACTTACAGTATTCCAAAAGATATAGTATGCTACCATGTACACCCCTGCACAACAATTTCATCACGGACTCCTCTTAGGAAGCTGCAGTTACCACTGACAGGAGCAAAATCCCAGGGCTGATTACAAAACACTCTTGAGAGTTCTCAGGGCAGCCAGCACCAGGGCGCTGCCAGACCTCACAAGGGAGGCCATGCCCAAGTTAATAAAATGTTAGCAGCAACCCAGAGAGTGGAAAACTCATGCTCACACAAAAAACCTGCACACAGATATTTATAGAAGCTTTATACCTAGTTGACCAAATTTGGAAACAACCAAGATGTCCTTCAGTAGGTAAATAGATAAACTGTGGTATGTCCAGACAATGGAATATCATTCAGCACTTAAAAGGAATAAGCTATCAGGCCATGAAAAGACACGGAGGAAATGTAAACGTATATTGACAAGTGAAAGGGGCCTGGCTAAAATGGGCTATATATTGTATGAAAACGACAAAACTATGGAGACAGCAAAAAGGTCAGTGGCTGCTGGGGGTCGGGGGAGGGAGAGATGCATAGCCAGAGCACAGAGGCTGTTTAGGGTAATGCAGATACACAGTCTGATACTATCATGGTGGGCACATGCCATTACACATGTATCAAAACCATTAGAATGTACCCCACCAAGAGTACACCCTTATATAAACTGTGAACTCTGCGTGATAATGATGTGTCAGTGCAGGTTCATCCATTTTATGGCTGTAAAAAAAAAAAAGGTGCCTCAGTCTGTTAGGGAATGTTGATAACAAAGGAGGTTATGCTTGTGTGGGGCCAGGGGTATGTGGGAAACTTTTGTACCTTCTGCTCAATTTTGCTGTAACTTAAAACTGCTCTAAAAAATAAAGACTATTAGAAAAAAAATAGCAGTAGCCATTTTTCATAGGGCATTGGCGAAAGCACTCCTTACATGTAAGATAATTCATATGCAAAGTGAGCTTGTTCCATGTTGTTCTCACATAGAAAGTTGTTTCCCTTTCTCAAGATGTAAACAGAGAGTAATGAGTATCCACATATGTCACTAATAAATGAAGTCAGCAATACCTCGATACGAGCATCATCCAATAAGAATAGATATTTAAATATACACACTCTGAACCTCAACAGTTTCATACCCAGGAATACGTCACATAGATATTCTCATAAAAGTATGTCAAGATAAGTTTACAAGGACTATGTCCGCACTATTTTTAAAACACAAAAGCCTAACTTACAGCAACATAATTGTACAGAAGTCAAGGACTTTTGTTGAAGAAGTACGGGTAAGACCATACAATGGAATTTTAAGCAGCTATTGAAAAAATCAGATGTACGTGTGATGATAGGAAAGTTTTAAAAAATATGTACTCCTTTACATTGATAATATGAAATTATGCTTTTATATTTAAAGAAAAATCTGCAAAAATGCATGCAAAAATACTAAAAATGGTCATCTTCATAATCCTACCAGTGGGGGTTCGAGAGAGAGTGGGGTAGGTGGAGGGAGAAATACAGAACTTTACTTTTATTCTTACATTTTTTTCTAATGTCTGCGTTTAAAAAAGCATGATTTTTTAAAATTGTGTAAATTACATATGGTTGATTCCATGGAGTAAATTCAGACTTTCTCAGTCTTTTTGTTCTCCTCATGAGGTACTTAATTTAAAGGATGAAAAGGTTTTGTGATGGATATATATATATATATATATATATATACGTATATATATATACGTATATACGTGTGTATATATATATATATATATATATATATATATATATATATATATCCGGATCAGTGCAATCCACTCAGATAATCTAATAAAGCTTGTAAGTAAGCATCAGTCCCTACAACAAAATCCTGTGAGTATGTGGTGTGCAATGGTGCCAAAATGAGTACACAACAAGTAGAAGTTCTTAAACAATATCCCCAGAAATTAGCATTGGCTCCTAGAATCACAAGTGGCAAAGAGCTTGAATTCAAAGGTAGGCTGTCTATAGACTCAGCCAAGAGGCCCCGCTTGAATCAAAAAGGTTCTTAAGATTTGCACAGGGTGGATATGAAAGTTTTGCTTTCATTGTTCACATATGTAGCTCAAAAGCTCTTGTATTTCCTAGAATTTTTTTGAAGCTTAATTTGTAAATACGACATTCTGTGGTAACCATAACATTTCCTAAAATCTACTTTTTTCCCCAGTGATTTTCATTATTATCCATAAGACGCATTTTATTTATTTATTTTTCTGAGACAGAGTTTTGCTCTTGTTGCCCAGGCTGGAGTGCAGTGGCATGATCTTGGCTCACTGCAACCTCCGCCTTCCAGGTTCAAGCGATTCTCCTGTCTCAGCCTCCCGAGTAGCTGGGATTACAGGCACATGCCACCATGCCTGGCTAATTTTTGTATTTTTAGTAGAGATGGGATTTCATCATATTGGTCAGGCCTGGTCTCGAACTCCTGACCTCAGGTGATCCACCTGCCTTGGCCTCCCAAAGGCCCATTTTTGAGCGCAGAAATTACTGGCGCCTCCTAATAAAATTTTTCTCTACGATTTCTTTTGTTTTGTTTCTACACCTGTTACACTCCTTATTCTTTCTCTTAGGCAAAGAGTGACCCATTAGCTAACCTTTCAATACATAGAAAGATACCTTTTTTGAAGAATAAATCCTTTCACCAAAGCAAAAGTAATGTATTCAGTGGAAGACAGTGTTCCTAATGTAAATAACCACCATCTTAGTTAACTCCTTGGTGAACTTTAGTTTTGTCTACTGCATTCTCATCCAAAACCTTAGTGGTAACTGCCTGAGAGGCAGCTTTAAGGCTATTCACAAAGATATTTCCAACTTCTTTCTCCTTGGAGACTTTTATTTCATCCCTCATACTTCTTATTTTAATGCCACAAAATCTAAATCTTACTTTGATTCAAACACAAGACACAGACTCACATCCCCAAAACCTCCGAAGAAGCCAATGCAGAGGTATCAATATTTCCATTTAAACACAGAAAATGAGTTGAAGAAAATAATCAATAGTGCATTCCCCAGTACTTCTCTGGTGCGTGAAGCCTGACTTCATCGAAGGACTCTAATTCATTTCTCATTACTTTCTTAAGCTTAAGAGAGAAAAGGTAGGGCCATCTGAACCCTCTGTGGAAGCTCACATGACAGTAAATATCTTTTGAAAAATAAAAGAAATTGAATATTAGCATGGAACGTCATGCTCACACAAAGACATCTATGAAATCACAAATTGCCACCCCCCAAATGATAAACTTTATAATAATAAAATAGCTAGCATATTCAACTTTGTTTTACACACAAAGGCACACACACAGAGTGCATACAATAATGTCAAGCATCCTGGTATTTTCTTTTAGAGGGACTCATAAAGACCATGAAAAACTTTTATCCTAGCACAGCAAATCTCAGCTCCATGATCTCGGAGACCTTCTACTCTTCCTAAATACCTCCACTTACCCGAATGCAATTTAGCGCTTCGTAAATAAACATTGCAAGGATTTTCTTGTTATGAACCAGTACTTGCTTCCGAGTAATGTCTATGCTTGTTCCTGCTTCTTCCTTTGGAAATAATATAAAAAGTTCCATTTTCCTCATGATGGAATTTCAATAAAGAGAGCTTAATTATGTTAAATAAATGGCAGCTGTCACTCACATATTTTATTTCATCTGAATTCATGATAAGCAGCATCTTTCAATTTCTATATTGGCATAGATGGTTTTTTGAAACAAAAGGCAATTATTTCTTATTTTTCTTAGAATATGTTTTTCTTCCAGTTAACTTGGTTACTAGGTGCTTTCATCTACTATATTATTTATTCCTCTCAGTTTCAGTTCTTATGAAAAATATACAAGTTTGATACTAATCCAAAACTGATTCCAGTGCAGAACAGCAGGCCAAAGCCTGGAATGGCCTTTGGTTCTATTTTGAGGACACTTTTCAAGATGATGTACCCATGAAAGCATTTGGAATATTCTGTGGTAAGTAGTTTTGAGTTTACCAGTGTTACTATCTAGTATATTTCTTCATTTTGTCTACCTTGATTTCCATGAACATACCAATCTGGAATGATGTAGGTTTTTAACTTTTATTTGGAAATACATTTTAGACACACAAAAATATTGCAAATACTGTACAGAGAAAATCTGTATGGCACTGTACAGAGAGAATCTGCATGCCACTAAGTCATTTTCACTAATGTGAGAAACTTGCATCACCATAGCACAGTCCCCAAAGCCAGGAAATGACATCGATGTCATGCTATTAACTTCACTACAATCTTTATTTTCATTTTATCAGTTTCTCCATTGCTGTCTCTTCTCTATTTTAGCTTCCAATCCAGAATCCCATATTGCATTATTTACCAGGTGGCCTCCAATCTGTGACAGTCTGTCAGTCTTTTCTTGTCTTTCAGGTTGTTTTATAGAATGCCCCTCAATTTCAGTCTGTTTTTATTGTTACTAAATAGATTGAATTTATATATTTTTGGAAAGAAGGCCACAGAAGTGACATTTTGCCTTCGTTTGAGCATCATTTAAGAGGATCATGATGCAAGTATGCTTTTTCATTGGTGATGTTAATCTTACCAGTTATGCTGGGGTCAACAGGTTTCTTTAATTGTATAAAAGAAATCTACTATTTTTTCTTCGTAACTAATTAATATCTTTGGGGAGATACTTTGAGGGTATGCAAACATCTTGTCTCTCCTTAAATTTTCACCCACTAATTTTACCATGTATAGATGATCCATGTATTGTGACCACTATTATTCAATAAGGCAATACTGAAGAAAGGTTGAGGGCCTATCTCAAGGACACAGAACTCAAGCTAATAAGAGCTACCAAACTTAGAACAATTAGAGAGAGAAAGTAAATCATGGCCATATCAAATTATAACTCATAAATTATACTACAATTATATGAATCTAACAATATAAATAGGGAGAATGATGTGCTCATGGTGATTTTTCTCTCTTGCTCATTCTACTTCTGTTCATTAGAATTCCTCTGTAAGAAAGAGCTGCTCCTTCTCCTTTATTTATTTATTCAACTGTTTATTTTTATTGTTAGATGCATATAATTGTAGTATAATTTATGAGCTATAATTTGATATGGCCATGATTTATTTTCTCTCTCTAATTGTTCTAAGTTTGGGAGCTCTTATTAGCTTGACTTCTGTGTCCTTGAGATAGGCCCTCAACCTTTCTTCAGTACTGCCTTACTTTTGTGAGTCATAGGACGTTGCAGGCCCACCTTATCTCCTCCCTGCCCCAGCTCCACTGTCAATCACTTCTCCAAGAATCCCTGGTTGTGTGCATTGGAGAATGCTGTTTAGAAACCAAGATGTTGCCACTAGATGTGGTCATTCCTAATAGAGTAAGTCTGACTTATGTGACATGTCCTCTTGCTAACTTGTGGTGATGAGCATGTCGCTTGCTAGGCACTCATAGATCATTGATTAAGTCATCTTATACTTTTGCCTAGAATAAATACTTCATTTACTAACATATACTTTATGGACTCTGTTTTCTTTACTTTCCTAAAAATGACACTCATTTTGAACTATTTTCGGTATTTCAGAGCATCTGTTCTCAAATTTTGAACAGAATATGATTGACTTCTTCTCTTAGTACTCACAGATGTAACAATCTAGAGAGTAGGACCGGAAATGTGAACTCATTTAGAGCAACTGGAATCTTTTACATTCTCCCTACTATTGGGATTTCATTTTCCTATTGATCATGTTGTTTCAACCCTTTCCAATCTGAGGAAAATTATATGTGATAGAAAACTACAGAACTTTGACTTTCTTTCTTTCTTTTTTTTTTTTTTGAGACGGAGTCTCGCTCTGTCGCCCAGGCTGGAGTGCAGTGGTGGGATCTCAGCTCACTGCAAGCTCCGCCTCCCGGGTTCACGCCATTCTCCTGCCTCAGCCTCCCGAGTAGCTGGGACTACAGGCGCCGCCACCTCGCCCGGCTCATTTTTTTATTTTTTAGTAGAGACGGGGTTTCACCGTGTTAGCCAGGATGGTCTCGATCTCCTGACCTCGTGATCCGCCCATCTCGGCCTCCCAAAGTGCTGGGATTACAGGCTTGAGCCACCGCGCCCGGCGGAACTTTGACTTTCTATCTGGTTTTTGTCAGAACATATTCTTTCTATTTATGTAACCCTATATTATAACTAGTAAATGAAATAATTAACCATAATAGAATTAACATTTGCCTAATATAATTGTTTTTAATATATAGAATTTAATTTAATTTGTACTTAAACTCTAATAATTTATTTTTGCTTAAATATAGTACCAGTCTGTTTATTACGAAGTAATATAGGGTCACTGTATAATTAAGTATCTCATAATATCACCGCCATAGATAAATATTATCTTTACTGTGCACACATGCACACATATATACACGTACACACAAAAGTGATATCACACTGCAAATATATTCATATGTCCTGTGATCTTCACTTAACATATCATATAATTAATGCTACAGGTAAAATTATTCATAAATATAATTTTAGTAATAGATTAGTGTATCATTCTATATGTCCATTACAATATTTAACTAAATATTTGTTATCCGGTCTTTTCTTCAAATATTGTACCTTTTTTTTTTTTTTTTTTTTTTTTTTTGAGACGGAGTCTCGCTCTGTCACCCAGGCTGGAGTGCTGTGGCCAGATCTCAGCTCACTGCAAGCTCCGCCTCCCGGGTTCACGCCATTCTCCTGTCTCAGCCTCCCGAGTAGCTGGGACTACAGGCGCCGCCACGTCGCCCGGCTAAATATTGTACCATTTTAAGTAACACTGTGGTAAATAACTTCATACAGAAATTTTTGTTTACATTTATAATCACCACCCAGTCCTCCTAATCACATCGCTCATAATATAACTGAAAATACATTTGATATAATTGAAAGTGGGGTTTTGTTTTATTTTTAATTTTATTTTATTGAAAACCTCAATTATTCTAAACTTTAGGATTCTAGATAGTATTTTTATAATTATATGCTATCCGTTTGTATTTATCTATTGTTACATGTCTTTTTTTAATATAAAACTGGAAAATATCTTGCTAAAAATCTCAATTTATCAGTGAGCTCCTCGTGGCACCACTTTAGTTCCTTTTTATCCATTTGTCTTGGTCATTGCTGGTTATTTATTAAATCACAATTTCCTTGTGGTCTGTCTCTCCATTTCTTGATATATTTCTTTTATAATTCTCCTTTAGGGGAATCTTGATTGTGGTCAATTTTGAATGAGTATGCCAGGATCCTTTCAAATGGATGAGATTCAGTGCTTTCATGAGTCTTCTGGTGTCTCCAATTTATACAGCAACACCTACTTTTAGATTGGAAATAATAGTTCTCGTCATCATTTCTTATGTCTTCCAAGAGTTTGAAGTTGCCTGTAAGGCAAATAAAAAATTTATCGAATGTTCCTCTCTCCACTGGGACTCCAAGCTAATGTCAAGAACGGCACTGCTCCTCTCTCACAGTGGTATTTTTCATCTGTGGCTGTTTTGTTATCTATCTTTGGACTGTCACATTCTCATCTTCAGTTTGAACGGTAGTCTATTCCCTCAAGGGTATAATTTTTGTTGTGTTTGTCTTTTATATCTAGGTCAAGTTCCTCAAGTGTGCTTCAACCATCAGGTTTAAGAAATTCCAGGTCATAGCATATCTTCCTCACATGCATATTTGATACTACCTTTCTTTTTCTTCAAAATTCTCATTTCTTCGTGCATAGTTACTACTTCGTTCTGTGTTAATGGGTGTCATATTATTAATTCTTGGTAGATGTGCCAGTTAGCACAGTTCTGTCTGTAATAACAGGAACCCTGAGTCAATTTGGTTTAAATAAAAAGGAATTAAATACTTCACACATTCGTAAGTCCAGAAGTAGAAAAAAGCTTAACGGCTGATTGAGTAATTCTATGATAGCTTCAGGAACTTAATTTCTTTGCAACTCTGTTTGCTACCATCCATAGGTCCAGCTTCATCCTCAGGTTGATTCACTTCATTGTCAGAAGTTGACTGCAAATGGCTGCCTGGCGACCTGGTTCCTAGGCCTTGTGAATTAGGAAAAAATTATATACCTTCAACAGTAAGATATAAATCCTTCCACATTACTCAGGGTTCTCTAGAGATACAGAAGAAATAGGATATATGTATATGTAACAAGGAATTTATTAGGGAGAATTGGCTCACATGATTACAAAAGCAAAGTCCCACCACAGGCAGTCTGCAAGCTGGAGAATAAAAAAAGCTGTAAGCATGCCCAGTCCAAGTCCAAATGCCTAAAAGCCAGGGGAGCCAATAGCGCAGTCCCCAGTATGAGGCTGAAGGACTGAGAGCCCCCGATAGGCTGCTGGGATAAGTCACAGTGTCCAAAGGCCAAAGAACCTGGAGTCTGATGTCCAAGGGCAGGAGATGAAAATGCATCTCCCTGGGGAAAGAAGATAGAGAGGAAGCTCTGCAAAACTGAATATCCCCCTTCTTCTACTTGCTTTCCGTTAGCCAGGCTGGCAGCCAATTGGATGATGCCCATCCACATTTAGGGTGATTCATCCTCTCCCAGTCCACTGATTCACATGTCAGTCTCCTCTGGAAACACCCTCACAGACACACCATATATAATGTTTCATCCAGCTGTCTGCCATCCCTCAATCCAGTCAAGATGACATCTAATATTAACTATCACATCTTCTTTGCAGTTGACTTGAAAACTTATAATACTTAGTTCTAACCAGTGCAGCAGAGTCTCTGTACTGTTGGATCCAACAATGAAAGTGGAAGTGGTGTAGACACATTCTCTTCCTTCCCTACCCACTGGCTAAGAATATCTGTATAGTATGTTAAGATTGGGTATATGATTTCCTGCATCTTTCCGTGTCTCCCTCCACATATACTGTTACCCAGCTTTATCATACCAGCTACTACAACATCTCTCTAACAGTGCTTCGGTTGCAAGAGTCCCAAAAATTTAGGAAGTGCCATTTATTAGATCTGTTTGGAGAAGATTCATAAAGCCTATTAGCATGCTAAACTCTATGAGAAGTCCTATAGTTGAAAACAAGTTTCTTTTGAGATATTTAACTCCTCATTTTCCAAACCTAATGAATGATGGAACTCTCATGTTGCATGTTGTCTTTTTGAATCTTACAAGGTTTTCAAGGAGAACACTTTGAGAAAATCTACCATATTGTATATAATAATTATCTCAATCAGAAATTCCACCTTTTGTTACCATACTTTGGTAGACTAAGAAAGAGACAACTACTTTGGTAGATGAGATTGCAGATGTCAGAGCGAGTGTATTCTTTCCATACCTGATGAGGTTCAGGACACATTACACATTACCCCGGGATATTTTAAGCTAAAGGAATTTTGAGAAAACAGCAAAAGCAAAAGGGTTACTCTCACTTTCCCTCACCCTTCTTCCCTGAAGCAGGTCGTAAAACCTAAGAAAGATTTTCTGATCTTCTCCTGAAGCAGGTCATAGACATTTATGTGAGAGGTACCCTCCCTATATCTGGAGGAAAGGAGCATCCTTTATCTCTGAAGATGCAGGAACATAGGGAAAAATCTGCACAAACAGTCCCTGCTAAGCTTTCCAGTTTGTAACAATCAGATCAATTTTTTTTTTTTTTTTGCTGTGTAATATTTTGGCATGACTATAAACTCTTCATACTCACTCTAAAACAAAACAAAACTCAGGTTTAACTGTTATTTCAGGTCTTCATCTCATTCTGCAAACTCTTGAGTCACATAAAAGTTATATGACATAAATGTGCATGTTTTTCTCTTATTAGTCCGTCTTTTATTATAGAGGCTTCAACCGTGAACCTAAGATCAGAAGAAGGAAAGATATTTTCCTCCCTTATGTTCCCCATGCAGCACACTCAATCTCTAGCCAAGAGTCAGCACTATGGACATCTAAACAGTGGATCTGGTAAATCACATTGTGATATCAAATCTCAAATCAATAACCAGCAGTTTGCACTTAATATTCATTATTTCCCTAATTTCCCCTCCCTTGATCTGGAGTGGAAGGTAGGAGATTAAAACGTCTTGCATCTCCGAGAGTTCAGTTTTCTCTCAAGGACATCATGGTCTCCAAAGTTGCTGTCTAGAGCTGTTTCTTCTGTCAGTATTCTTTGTCTTCCATGTGACTCTGAGAAGAGGCTGGTAGTTACTTCATTTGAGAAATCCTAAAAGCAGGGTTCCAGCAGAAAGACCTGGAATACCCAAGTATATGACCAGCTCTTCCTCAGAGCATCACACAACCCACCTTGAAGCCCTCATCTTCCCTCCAGCCATTGCAGCCCTTTCTCTTCTTCCTGCTGCTTTGTCTTCATTTTCCATAAAGCACAACATTTACTGCTGAGGATCTAGATGTGGCCTCTGCAAAACACAGTGCCCACATATGTAGCTTTAGTTTTGCAGTTTCTTTTCCTTTGTGAAGTATTTTCTCATTTGATAATTGTTTGAATCCCTTTTCCTCTCCATTCTTGAGATGCTGTTTTCTCATCAGAGAATTAATTTTGCATCTCTAGAATAATCTACATATTTGTTGTACATCGTCTTTAATTATAGTGGATACAGTAGTGATTATTTAAAAATATTGTATGGTAACTGCATTGTCTATTTTTTTCCAACAACCTTACCAAATATTGTTATGACCACTTTGTACCAGAGGAAGCATGCTGAGTGAAACTGCCCCGAGACCACGCAGTGGGGAACTAGTGAAACTGACCCCAGGTTGCTCTGATTATAAATTTCTTTGCTCTTTCTGATAAGCCTGAGGGAACTGCCTTTCCTAAGTTTTGATGTGCATGATATATATAGTGAAGACCTCCTTGCATTTGTCCGATGAAGACTTTTTGAACAGACATGTGACACAAGCATATATACCATTTTTTGAGTGATTTTTCTATGGTGACCACCATAGCAAGCTCTTACAAACCTTGTCTTTAAGAACACTTTATAAGGTTAAATTGTGTCATTTGATGCTTATAAATCACAGTTTGACATGTTATAACACTAAAATAAAACTAAAAAAGGAAAGAAAAGGTTTCAACCCCATCTCTGATTTAGAATCACCGCAGGAACTTCTAGAACATACCAATGCCTATGTCTCTTCCTTACAGATTTTGTTTTAATTGGTCTGAGTAAGATCCCACCCCCACCATCAAAACCAATTTTGACTATAGTTTTTGAACACTTCTTTGTTAAATCTAATGTTTAGCCAGAATTAAGAACCTCGAGATTAGATGATTCAACTAAAACCACATAATTGACTGTTTGTAATTAGATCTATAGTCTCCCGGTTGCTATCCAAGTTCTCTTTCCATTAGGCTCAGTGGCCTCCAAAGTTTCTTTCTATGAAAATATACTAAGGCATTCAAAGACTCTGCAATTATAAGCCCCCGGCTCTCCTGAAACAGTTGGATGGATAGAGATAATTCTCTTGTTCCCTTGCCCCAAGAATCATCTCTGATAACACCACCCAGAGCTGTAAGACAGCCAGGGGCCCACCAAGCTTTCCACAACGCCACTTTCCCCTTTTCTAATTAAATTGGCTTGTCTTGAAACTCCCAGCTATCCAACTAGTTTTTAAAACTTATTGTTTTAAACAAGCCACAATTTTATATGGCTAAATATTGTAAAAGATTAAATGGGGATTCAGTAGATTTCCCAGCCACTCAGCTTCTCTCCCCAGAGCTGCCTAAGCCCAGTGTCTTTTCAGAGATATCTTATGCCTATATTTTAAAAAATGTATTTTTTGTTCTTATTTTCTACAAATAATAATACAGCATATGCAGTAGGAATGGAAGCCAGGCCTCCCACCCCTAGCACAAAATTTACCCTCTCTGTATTCACCAGTTCAAATATGTTTTACATCTTGTTTTTTTCACGGATTAATGAATTTTGAATAGCTTTCCATACCAGTATATAGGTGCCTCCTCATTCTTGCTTATGTCTTTGTTCAATTATATTCTACCCTTCTACTGATAGACATTCGGTTTGTTACCAATTATTTTATTATTATAGACAAACCTTTAAACTAATGTATTTCATGAGTTTGTCCATGTGAAGTATATTTCTAAGATAAATTTCTAGAAACGAACTTCCTGGGTCAAAGTGTGTGCATATTTGTAATCTTGATAGATATTGCCAAAATGGTTTCTTTAGCAGTTGTACTGATTTTTATTCTGAGCAGCACATCTGAGTATCTGACTCTCCTCATAGCCTCAAAAACGCTATGTATTACAAACGTTTTGATCTGTATGTCAATCAGATGAATGGAAATGGCATTTCAGCATAGATTCATTTTTGTATATCTCCTTACAGAATCAAGTTTTACAAACTAATTTTTAAAATCCTCTTTTCCTGTGTTTTTCTTATATTATATTTTATTACATTATATCAGGATTGCACAAATCAAACTTGCTATTTATTATTGTAATTGTTTGTTTCAACCTAAACTTAAAAGGCTAACGCATGGGCTAGCCTGGGAATCTAGTCAGCATTTGCAACTTTATTTATATGGGAAAAAAATCACCTATAGCTCCATATAATTGAATTATAGACACATTTGACAGGCATGTAGAGTCCAGCCTGACACTCTCTGTGCTCCACATCACACGTGTGCAACATATTTGATGGGAAGTAAATATCTGTTCAGATTCACAGCATAGTACTGAACAGCAAGTACATTCAGAAATTACCTGCTAGTCCTCTTCCAAGAACTCATTTCTTTCCCTAAGTAATTGTACCTTGAACAAAGGTCATTAAACAGCCATAATAAAAGAGTTCGCATTTTAGAAGGTTTTGTGAATTTTGTAATTTTCCTTCACGTCAGGGAGCCAGGTCCTCTCTAAGGTTCAGATGGAGTACACTTTAAACCTCAAGGCCCTCAAAGATTAATTTATGTCAACAGATTGCATTCAGATGTGACATGGAGGCCGGAGGGGCTAGTAACTTCCATAGTTTCACACTGGAGGTAGCTCAACAGGAACAAAAACCAGGTGATATGTTTTGGCTGTGTCCTCACCCAAATCTTATCTTAAATTGTATTCACCATAATCCCCATGTGTCACGGGAGGGACCCAGTGGGAGGTAACTGAATCATGGGGGTGGTTATCTCCATGTTGTTCTCGTGATAGTGAGTGAGTTCTCATGAGATCTGATGGTTTGCACTTCTCGTTGCTGCTTCCATGTGAAGAAGGACATGTTTGCTTCTCCTTCCACCATGATTGTAACTTTCCTGAGGCCTCCCCAGCCCTGAATAACTGTGAGCCAATTAAATGTCTTTCCTTTATTAATTAGCCAGACTCAGGTATTTCTTCACAGCACCATGAGAACGGACTAATACACCAGGCCTCCTGCCACCAGTCCAGTGGTTACTGTTCTGTCTGTGTTTACCATTTCAAATGCATGTCTCTGTTCATCAAGCAACAGTCCCAAACTGAAACTAATAATTATCCTTCAGCATTAAGTGCAGACTAAGGGTCACTCTGAACTTACAATTACCATTTTTCTTTTCTCTGACTTTGCATCAAACATGTACATAGACATGACATAAACCCAGTTACAATATCCCCTGGGGTGGTATCATATTGTGGGGCCCAGATCCCCTCCAGACAGGCTCAGCTGAAGGGCATCTTCTCAGCCTTCTGCTGAGCCTCTCTCTGAACACTGCTCTCTCAGTAGAAGAGAACCTACTTGGCCAATGTTATGCCTCTTTCCTGGGGCCTACCTAAGACTGGCCCATGGGTAGGAGCGCGACTGGGATAAGACTCAGCCCTCTTTTCTCAATTTGGACAAATTTGAAGGGCTCTCCCAGCCCCAAAGCTTCCCATGAGATGATTGAGGTCTTAGGTATGACTCCAATGACAAGTCAATAGGAGGAAGAAATGGTTGGAAATATGTTGCTGTGGTTTGTTATTAAAATAACACCTGGAGGGGTAGAATTGGGCAAAAATCGCTTTACTGCTTCTCTTTAAAGAAAGTTCCCTTCAGATCCAGGGCTTCAGCCTGAGGTTGATTTTCTTTTCCTGAGGACACAGACTTGGCAGTTGAAAGGACACGGAACCTGGAATGCCATTCTTTCTCTTCTGGAAGCCCCTTGGTGGCCACCGCTAGTCTTGGGCTAGGAATTTCAATGTCGATTGGAATTGGGTATTAATTATTTTTCATTGTATTTTTTAATGTGTTATATTTTGACCATGGAAAACGAAGATTAAAAACAAGAAGGAAGAAGAGAAGGACTATCAATATCAGTAAAAAAGAAAGTCTGTACCTTGATTTTGTGTTTCATAAGGTGCTGGGTACCCTGGTATGTGCTTTATATGCAATGGTACATTCAAGCCTTGCAGTAACTTCCTGGAATGAGCGCTGTGATCCTGGTTTTACATTAAGAGACTGAGATGACTAATGCTAAGTAATTGGACTGAAATCAAGTACTTAGTAAAGTGAAGAACCAGGATTTGAATGTGTGGTCTCATCCCAGCTGTGCTAGTCCCCTCTGTATAGACTCTCTCTCCAAGGAAAAACCAACGTTAAAAATACCCTTGATGTAACAGGGGTTGTAGGATAAACAAACGGTTGAATAAGAAAAAAGTTACATGACCTTAAAAATGCATCCCAGGTACCACTTGTAAATTAAGAATATAAGAAATATATTCAATTAGCTCCAGTAATTACTCATAATTGCCTATTCAATGCAAGAGCTCCTGGTGAAGATGAAAGATTTAAGATTTAAGAATGGGATCTTCAGTTTCAGCATACACTTATTAATATCTGGTTATGAAATGGGTGTCTTTTGGATCTTTCATATGCATTGGCCTATATAACCTTTAATTGTCAGTCTAGTATTAGGAATGCATAAGGTGAGTTTCACAAAGTAGGAAGGACTTTCCCAGGAAACTTTTATAAGAGGTAGTAAAGCTGGATATCAAATTCAGGTCTACGGAATTCAAGCAAAGCTTTTGCTCTGCTTCCCAATGGTGTTACTATTGGAAAGGGACATGCAGGGCCAACTGTTTCAGTGTTTCCAGTGCCGTGTTCTCTGTAGCACCAATAGTTTGTGAAGTATTTGGAAATTCTAAGCTGAACTTTGTTAAATTTGTTTCCTTATTGCAAGAAAAAAATATCTCCCCAAATCCTAATATGTTAATGTGAACTGTGCATTTCCGAGAAATGGCATATGCAAAGATTCCCCAAAGTATTCTTCCCCATTGACATCCTTCCTTTTTTTTTTTTTTTTTTTTTTTTTTGAGACAGAGTCTCGCTGTCTTGCAGAGGCTGAGGTGCAGTGGCATAATCATGACTCACTGCTGCCTTAACCTGCTAGGGTCAAGAAAACCTCCCATCTCAGTCTCATGAGTAGCTGGGACCACAGGTGCACATCACCATGCTTGGCTAATTTATTTCATTTTATTTTTGTAGAGATGAGGTCTTACTACCCTTTCCAGGTTGGTTTCAAATGCCTCATCCCTCCTTTTCTTATCGGCTATTAGGATTTCTAATATTTCTTGGAAAAATTCATTCAAGAACCATGAAGAAGAGTTCTATCAACTCTACGGCCAATAGGTTTTTAGTGATTGACTTATGTCTCTTAGAATTTCAGTTTAATTCAGCACACATTTATGGTGTGCCAGCTATGTGCCACGTGCCAAGCAAGAAGTTAGGCCATAATGACGAGTACCCTAGGAAGATAAGCACATTGCTCTGCTCTGTCTCACAACTCTTAGAAGTAAAGCTCTACTGTATAATCCTCCATTAATTTCCTTTTTCTCCTCTGGTACTTTTTATTTTCTTTTTGGTATTGTACTTAATGCACTTAATTTCTGAATCCAATGTATCGTAAGGAATTCTGTCTCAGGAAATTAACTGGCATGGTGATATCTCTTTCTTGCTTTAGAAATAATCACTAAGTGTGTTCATTCTTTCATCTATTTATTTGTTTACTGAGGGTTCCTTGAGTACCTAATCTGTTCCAGACATTCTTCAAGGCACTTGGAAAACCTCAGTGTATACATTGAGAAAACATTTATGCCCTCCTGGAGCTTATATGACTTGCAGAAGTTTAGACAGAGACAAAATAGGTAAGATAATGATATGATATGATAGAAGGGTTTGAGTGATGCGGACAAAATAAAAAGGTAAGCAGGGTTAGGAAAGCTCAATTGCTGAGTTGACAGAGGTGGGGCAGGTTGCAACGTTAAACAGGTTCATTGCAAATGCATTTGCAGAGGGTGAGATCTGGGGGAAAAAAGGGTTAAAGGAGTAAAGAGTGAGCCATGTAGTTATCCCTGGAGCCATCCAGAAACAGGAAGTAGCTAGAGCAAAGACCCTAGTGTGTTAGAGAAAAAGCAAGTCAGCCAGTGTGACTGCAGAGAGTGCAAGAGCAGCAAGAAAGGTGAAGTGAGAGGTCTCAGGAAGTTTCATGCATCGTGCATGACTTTGTAGCCACGGTAAAGATTTTGTCTCTTACAACTCTGAGTTGAAATAGGAGCCACTTCTCAAGACCGAGTAGAGGAGAGCCATCATCTGATTTATATTTTGAAAGCATGTCTCTGGCTTCTGACGTGACAATAGTCTCCAAGGAGATAAGTGGTAGAAGCAGGACATTGTCATGGGAAACGCGACACTGGCTTGGAGCAGGGGAAACAGTGGCAAGAATTAATGGGATTCTGTATATGCATGTATCTTTATTAAGACATAATTGCTATACACAGAACTACACATATTTAATGTTTACAGTTTGATGAGTTTGGACATGTGCATACATCTAGAAAGTACACATATGACTATGCATACACAGTCAAGGTAATAGACATATCCACCTACTTCCGAAAGTTCTGTTCTTGCCCCTTTTGTGTGTATGTGGTAAGAATACTTAACATGAGATCTATCCTCTTAACAAAAATTTAAGTGCACAATACAGTATTGTTAGATATAGGAACTATGCTGCTGTACAACAGATCTATAACACTCACTCATCTTGCATAAAAAATTCTGTATATTTTTTTGGCGGTAGAGCTGATAAATTATTGTGAGATATGAGAGAAAGAGAAAAAATAAAATTTCTAAGATTTGGGAACTATTAGAAGAATTGAAGTGCCATTCACTGGGATTTCAAAGGCAAGTTTGGAGAAAAAGTGATGTTATTTTGGGTGTGTTGAATTTGAGACAGGGAGATGTTGAGAAGACGGTGCATCTGCAGGTGTAGAGTTCAGGAGCGCAGTCTATTTGGAGACTCACGTTTGGGAACATGAGAATAGATGAGATCTAGTCAACGAAAAGAAACTGGTCCTACAAACAAAATTTGACAGGGGACTATTGCCAAGGTGGGAGGAAAATGCAAACAATGAAGTGTACAAGAAGTAACTGAAGAAGTGATCAAATATGATTTTCAGTGGAACTGGGGTTGGATATGTGCTAATTAACGGCCAGCAACAGGGCAATTAATAGGAGGCATTACAAACCATCCTAGTGGCTTCATATCACTCATCACAAGTGTCACAAATGAAACTTACTTGTGTGTTGCTTGTTTAATATGTCTTCTCCGCCTTACTATAAGCCACATCCTTTGATGTTTTTTTGCTGTGTCTCGGGTTGCCAAAGGATACTGACTCATAGTAGGTGTGCTCATAAATATTTATGGAACAATGACTGAATATTTATTGAGCAGTAATTGAACATATATTGAGCAGTGATCAAACACTGAACAAAAAAATAGAATGTAGTCGATTACTTATTGAGAGTGTGGTGTGTGCTCTTGAAGCATAAAATCCATTGTTAAGCAGTGGGGTGTACGTTGAGCTATGGGAACTGAACACTTTAGAGGTACAGATGTCAATCTCGAGAAGGTCAAATCTGAGGCTGAGCCTTGCAAGCTGAGAATAATTAAAATTGACAGAAAGGTACAGGGAGAGTTATCCAGGCAGTACTACAATGACTATTCCTTCACAGCCCCATAAATAACAGTTTTCTTTTTCTAACTTTATGTACTGCCATCTATGATAGAGAAGCTAAAAGACAGGCTCGAAGTTACTGAGGTAAACAGTGATTTAAAAAATAAAGATGGGAGTCTAGGTTTAAAAATGATAGTGATATAAAAATAAGTAGAACCATTTGTCTAATGTATGATAAGATGCTAGACAGTGAGAGAGGATTCTGGAAGTCAACAATACTTAGTCCATATACCCTCTTTATTGCTTTCGGGACTATCTTGTTAATGATATTTAAGGTGTTGAGATTCTATGGACTCACTTCTGTCAAACCATATTTCCAAAGTAAAGTGTTAAAATCATTGAGTATGTCCATATTTTAGTAGAAGCAGGATATTATCTTTTATTTTTATACCTTCTAAAATATTTGTTATGATTTTATCATATTTTTATAAAGATTGTGCTGAAGACAGCTTTCAAATCATGGGACAATCTTGATTCTGTCATTTGATCAAACTACATGACTACCAAGGCTTAGAAAGAGGAAAATATTTTTAACTCTATTTTATCTGTAAGCATTGTTTATTCTTACCTACTCTTAACACTCACAGAAATATAAGATATATGAGAAAGGTAGAATCGTTTCCATTTCATTTTCAGATGTATTACAGCATCTTAGCATTGTCTCTATCCTTTTAGACACTGGATATTCCAAAGGCTAAGCAGAGCTCAGAGGGTCAGTCTTTCTAACCATAGAAACGGCCTCCTTCCTCTTCAGTATCCATGACTTTTTGTAATTTCCAGTGAATGCAAATTACAAATGTCCAACTTTCATTTCTATGTTTAGATCCCTTAATTCAGAAAAAATAACAATGGACCCTGACTGTAAAACCCACACAATGTTGCAGGCTTTTTGCTTGCTGGGACTTTCAGTTCACTCTTCCAAGTAGAAGTAGGAGAATCTTACTTCCCAAAAGGGTGATGAAAGTTGCACCTCTGGGCTCACCTACAAAATGAACTAAAGGAAAGTCACTTGATTTTCCCTGGATTTCTACCAAAGACAAATCATGCAGCACACAGGGCTGACATGGAAAAGTTAGTTCAGTGAGAGGGTAGGGTGTCTGCTGCTCGAGACGCTGTTTGCTAACCACTGACCAGCTCTGCTCCATTCCACAATACCATCCCTGACACACTGAGCAAACCCTCGTGAAAGTTCAGGGTAAGAAAAGAAGATCTAAAAGCTAGATCCTTATTGTATTTCTGTAAAATTAAAATGAGATTTCTACCTTTGGCAAACATTATTTCTGTTCTTGAAAGAAATATGAAAAATGAAAAAAGCAGATTTTGAAAATCCACTCACTTGGCCCATTTTGCAGAAAAATAAACTTTGTAAACACTTTGGAACATCTATCCTCTAATCATTTTTTGTACACATCTACTTAAATGTCTATATTTAATTTTTGAAAGTATTCATTTCTTATACAAAGCACATATTATTAGAAATATTAAGTATATTATAAATAAAGTATTAGAAAATTTTTTAAAATGACAAGGAAAAGTATTATTGATATGGGACATAGAGACTGTGGACCTGATTTAAGAATAGCTGTTTCTACAGAAGACCAAGCTCGTGGTTCAAGAGTCATCTCTGAGACTCAATGGAAGTGACCTCCTGAACTGAAGACTGATCTGATCGTGCTTATCAAAAACCAGGCTACATACTTGCAAAATTATTGACAAAAACTCTACATATAAAAAAGCTGCTCGTACTTTTAAATTAGAAAAATAAAAACAAAATCTAGTCAGAAATAAAAACTAGATTACCTATTGAGAGCTGAAACTAAGATCATGTTTTGTCCCTGTGTTAAACAATACTCAGAATAAGCAAGAGTGGCTTAGACCTTGCCCCAGGAAATACGTGTTTCATAAGATAAAACTGAGAACTGGCTCAAATGGCTTTTGATCAAGACTGACAGCTTGCTCATAGAGACTCACTTCAAGATTCCTGATTCTCTGTGTCCATCAATCCAAAGGTCTTAGGTCAAAAACTCTGTCCAGTCCCAGCCAATTTTCCATCTGGCAAGATTAGCTTTAAAATAATCCAATTTGGGCCCTAACTACCAAAAATATCTGCCCCTGCCTTCTAGACACTACTAAGACTCTGACAAAGTAAGTTTCTCTGTTAATATGGTAGGTCCAATACATTTAGTTTTCCTTTAACAAAGTGTGTTTTTCGTTGTTTCTTGAGAGTTGTCAGTAGACTTTACTAAAGATCCCAAATCACGGTCTCTCTAGATCTCTTGTGCTCTGAACTAGATTCTCAAAGATTTTTTTGATTGTTTTAGTTCACGTTTTGAAAAATATCTGCAGTGTTATTTGTGTCTTTTACTGCCTCAAGCAAAGCAGACAATAGTTTTTACCTGGTCATTTTTAATGTCTTTTCATTCATTTGCTATTTAATCCATGTTTTTTGTTTTTGTTTTTCAAATCTCAACTTAGTGTCTCTTTCTCCCTATTTTCTTTTTATATACTTGTATCTGGTTTCATTGTGGTCAAGTCTTCCGGAATACTGTTAAGTTTTTATGGATCGTTATTTTTGCTCAAGAAGTAGATAATTTTCATCTGCCTTACAGGTGGCATACTGTCACTTGGAACTCTTGGACAAATGTCCAGGCTACAATGCTTTTATCAAATGCATGAACTCCCTTCAACTGAAACGTGATCTGACCTGTCTTCACTACCTCTCTGTGTGATACAATTACAATGGAGCCCATGAAAAACTACAATGCTCAGCAACCCTGTTATGCACCTTCTTGTCTCCAGCACTGTCTACACTTTTAACTGTTGTAGACTGTTAGTGCCTGATGGAATGTTCCACTTCTGGATTCTTTCTCTTGTTTTAATCTTGTACAGATATCACTGATTCTGTTCTACAGTGCTCTAGAAGTGAGAAACTTCATGTAAGAATTTGAGGCACTGTATTATGGAGATGCACAGAGAGAGGGTAATATAAATTCTCACTCTGACTGCCTGAGAGCAGACCCGAAATGGGGACAGACTTATCGTTTTCTGTGTAGAACATGCATTGCCTGTCTGCCCCAAGAGCATGCTACTTCCAGGCAGACAACCTTGCTGTTTGCAGAGCATGTGTGATTCTAGAATTTCACTTCATGCTTTAGCTCCTCCAGCCTACTAATCTCAAAAAAAAAAAAAAAAAAAAAAAAAAAAAAAGAATCTCCAGTTTTGGGCCATTAGATTAAATGTCACACTCTTCTTATGGCCTTCATTTTGTTTGTTTGTTTGTTTTTATTTGGTTTGTTTTAGTGAGAAATTTGAAAAGAGGGGGAAAAAGACTGAAGCTGGATTTGCAGAAGCCCCTGAGAGTAAGGGGTTCTCATTCAAACTCATTGTATTGATTCATAGAAGAATTAGCTTACATTGAAAATGTGCTTCCTTTGACTACTGTCTACTATGATCTCTGTGTCTTTCCACAAGATGTTGACTGGGGCTCTCTTTTGCCTGGAGACCTCGCTCAATGTGGCTCACCCACTTCTGTGGTCCCGCCAAGGGCCCAGCACTAATTGTTTTCTCTTTGAGATCCGAGCGTGTGTTCTGCTTCACCTTGACAGAGGCCCAAAGCATCACCACTTCATTGTGAAAACAAAACATCTTTATCCAAGCATTTTATGAGTTCAGTAACTTTACTACAGATGCATGGGATTGTAAGAAGAGGTCAATTCATGGATTTTCAGTTTGCAGTTATCTTGCTGTTTCTATGCACGGTCTGAAGCAACACCAAATTATTTTTACTTGTCTCATGAGCAGAACACTTTTGCCTGGTGTTCAGGCCCTGGAAACTAAACTTCTATTGAGAATTGTGCTTATCGAACCACAGGTTTTATCACAGATGCTAAAAAAAATGAGGCAAAATGTTCTCTGGTCTTTTGTATTTACAGTACTTTTGGATTGATGTTTTTTCTTTCCAAAGCAGACTTCAGAGGCTGAGAAATGTCATGTAACTTCCAGAAAATTGCACAGCTAGTAAGTGGCAGATATTGAGGTACTGAGGACTCTGAAAACTCTTCATCTAGACTAGGTATTTCTCTGTGTCCAGGCACTGTTTTGTCTTTCATAGGATGGTCCAACACTCACCTTCTTTATGTGCCCTCCGTAAACTACTTAACTCACTTGAGGCCCTGTTCCATGTGTGTGAAATGGTTGTAATATTCACCTGTAAAACAGTAATGTGATTGAGACTTCCAATAGGTAAGGTGGAACTGGACATGTCATAAACACTTCATATTAATTTTCTTCTTCTTCCCTTCATAATTCCTTGGTCAACATGGTGACCAGTATACAACTTAATGTGTCACAGAAAAATGAATCTTCCAAATAATGTTTATTTCAGATGGATTTGGTGAAATGAGGTAAGGTCCTTGTAGCAGATAATTATCTTGTGTGACTCCTGTTTGCATACCCAAAAGCAAAAGTGCACCGGTCACTAGTGTTCCCTAGAAATTTTCTGTAAAGTAATAGCTTCACTCCAGTATGATAGCTCAGCTGTCACCTGTTCTTGGAATCCTTCCCCTACTCCCAATTAAGGTCAGGTCCTTCCCCTGTGTTTTTTCCAGCTCCATCATGTATGTTAATATGTTCAATTGTTTACCTTTTTACTCCTCCATGTAAATACCAGCTCTTAGTGTTGTGTATTTAGCATTTTTGCTTCAGCAATGTAGTTACAGAAATTAAGTTATAAGTGTAACGGTAGACATTTGATTAATGTGTGAATGAGTGACTATCAATCTCCTTTTACTCCCAAGTAAAACATTCTTCGAAACTACCAACTGTTATACATTGCCCCAAGTCCTTTAACTAAACTTGGCCAGGTCACTCAATAGATGCAAGGAAACATTTCTTTCTTATTCTCCATGATTGCCCCTTCTGCTTCTCTTTGTAGTCTTTCTGCTTCTTCGTTCGTTTTGTGCTATTATCTCCCTGCAACTGTTATTCCACAACTTCTCATTTTGAAAACTATTCAGTTAAGCTTCTTCAATATGCCAACTGGAATCCACTCTTTCCAGCTTCCATTAGCTCTCCTTGTCCGTGGCTGAGGTTACAGATGAACCCATGACAGTTCTATTATGCCACCAAGAACACTGCCAGGCTGGCTGGTCTTCCTGCCAGAGAAGGTGAACTGGACAAATGATAGACAGCCAGTGGAGCCAGGATGTATAGTCACAGAATGAGAAGCACTTCTCTAAGACTGGCCTTCTCTCCGGTCTTTAACTCTGGCATGGGCATGAAAGAAAGTGGCTGCCCTGAAAGAAATCAACCCTGAAATCAGGTCACTCTCAGGGTTCTGCAAAGTGTTCAAGAATGCAAAGAATATCTTTGGTTTCCGGAAGCCTCTTTTCTACAACATTTCTGCAAACCCATCTCCCAGTTCCCCGAAAGAATGAGTTTCTTGGTTTGATGTTCAAAACTTGTTCTCTTCTCTAGAGAAATGTAACTATCAAAGACACTATCTGTCGTTCACAGATAAGATGATATCAGAGAATGATATAGAAGAGTGTAAGCCGGTGTAAATCGAAGTCTTTGGAAAAATAGAAAGTTTAAAGGGAAACATATCTAATGATGTGCAGGGCAGTAGCCTCTTTGAGGAAACACACAAAAGCTTGGCTTGTCTGTATTTTTTAAATATGAGGCAACATGCTAAAAAAAAAGGCTTTAAAGAGAGGGCCATAAGGTAACTGGTCCTAGTTACTATCTCAGGATGCACAAAGACTTCATGATGTGTACATTCTGGGCCCAAGAATTTTAGTCTTAATCACTTATTTTTGGTTAGGAAAATATACAGCCTTACATATACTGCATCTCCAATACATTTCTGTTAATTTGATTTAGAAATTATAGATAAAATAACCTAGTAAAAATATTTTATACCTTCTGTTCTTTAAAAAAATCCTGAAGTCATGTCTCCTCATAAACTTCAGATACTGAAGTTTTTTGGGGGATAGATTTTTAAATGTTTTTGAAGTTATTTACATTTGAGTAAATTTATTGAAGAAGTGTAAAGAATTAATATGAATGTGAAGGTGTAAGACTGACCATGGAAAACGAAGGATAAAAAAAAAAAAAAGCAACAAACTATCTGCATTTACACAAATTACTCTAACTGTATATACATTTGTGTTTAAATGTATCAGAAAATATAATGAATAATTTAGCATTCCAAGCAGTCATAGTTGGAAGGAGATCCAATTTTCCTAATAACACTAAGCTTGCTTAGAAGACTCTCTAACTCTTTCTTTTTCTAACAAATTTACTTTGGAACAAAGATCTCTTATTTTTGTTACAATTACTGGCAGCAAATTTTCATCTTTCAACAAGAATTTGAGTTTAGAAATAGCCAGAAGTCGGCTGGGCATGGTGGCTCATGCCTGTAATCCCAGCACTTTGGGAGGCCAAGGCAGGCGGATCATGAGGTCAAGAGATGGAGACCATCCTGGCCAACATGCTGAAACCCTGCTTCTATGAAAAATACAAAAGTTAGCTGGGCATGGTGACGGGCGCCTATAATCCTAGCTACTTGGAAAGTTGAGGCAGGAGAATCGCTTGAACCCAGAAGGCAGAGGTTGCAGTGAGCCGAGATCACACCACTGCACTCCAGCCTGGGGGACAGAGTGAGACTCTGTCTCCAAAAAAAAAAAAAAAAAAAAAAGAACTAGCCAGAAGTCATTTCAAAACCAAGTCTAGGGAATAGGTGAGTGAGCAAGACGTCTACACTGCATTAGGCTCCCAGTGATTGAAGAAAGGCCTGAAGTGATCCTATGGTTTGCATGAGAGCTCCAAAGACTATTTCGGAGTAAAAATATCTTACAGTGTTTTAATAAGTGAGACCATCATTGAAGTAAGTGTAATGTCCCCCTGTGACTACCTTGAAGGAAATGCCACTGAATTAGAAGTGTAGTTTCTATTATGTTGACAAGAATCAGTCTTCTTATAGGTGTGTTAGACAAAGAGTTAGTGCTTTTACTATATACAAGACTCAAGCAATGTAAAAGAAAGCACTGGAAAACTAACAAATATGAGTGACATGAACATCAGTTCACAAAGGAAGAAAATTAAATAACTTACACAAATGGGAAAATAAGAAGCTCAAACTAATACAGTCATGCACTACATAATGATATTTTAGTCCAAGATAGATGGCATCCATTCTCATAAAATTATAATACAGCATTTGTATTCTACCTTTCCTAGGTTTAGATATGCAAACACCATTATGTTGCAATTGTCTACAGTATTTAGCACAGTACCATGCTGTACAGGAGTACAGACTAGGAGCAATAGGCTACATCATATAGCCTAGGTGTACTAGTAGGCTGTACTATCCGGGTTTGTGAAAGCAGACTCTATGATGTTCATGCAACAATGAAATTGCCTAATGACACATTTCTCAGAATGTATTTCCGCTGTGAGTGTCATGACTGTATTTTGAGCAAGACATGTCCAATCAAAACAACCATTCTACATAATCTCTACTAGTTAAGTTCACAAATATTTTTTAAAGATACGAAAAGTTGGCAAGATATCAAAAAAAAAAAAAAAAAGAAAACACACACTTCTGGGAAGGGCATCGATTTAACAAGAATTCTTGAAAATCAATTTTAATGTTATATATGAATTTACGTACATAGACATATAGAGAGAATTATATATAGATAGATAATAGGTAAGAAACAGCTTGACACACACATGCACACACACATATGCACTCATGTACACACAATGTTTATATCCTGTGAGTCTATAACATTATTTCTACAAATTTGGGGAGAAATAATATATAATATTGGAAAAATTCCAAATACAAATATGTTAAATACAATATTATGTCCAAAATGAAAACTAGTAAATAAACCATGAAATCTGATATCTTCCTTTGGGTATGTACCAAATTGGATGTTACTGATGGTTTTATTTTGTTAGTCTATTTATGGCTGATTAAAAATACTCTTCTTTCTACATGTCTGCATTTTCTAAATTTAATATAATAATTATACAGTTTTAGCAATTAGCAAAATAAGGTGTATTATTAGAAAATTTCTTTAAAAATTTCTCAACTTCCTCAAATAGATAAACAGCATCTACAAAATGCCCATAACTAACAACATACTTAATAGTGAGAGACAGAAAGATTCTCCCGAACTTTAGACACAAAACGAAGATGCCCTCTCTTGTCACTTTTATTCAACATTATACTGGAGGTTTAAGCCAGAGCAATTAAGCAAGAAATGAAATAAAATGAATCTAAATTAAAAGCAATAAGTAAAACTCTCTATTTGCAAATTCTGTTTTCTTATATTTATTAGCAATGACCAACTTGAAAAATTAAGAAAATTATAACATTATCAGAGGTCATTAAGAAACTAAAATGTGTTTTAACAAAAGAAATGTAAGACTTGTACACTGAAAAATTGTGGAGATAGTATGAGCACTATTGTGAGTAAAAATTATCAGGGATACAGATTATATGTGTGTCCGTCTATATTTGTGTGGGTGTATACGTAAACACATACACACTTACATATTCACCTTTTTAGTCATCTAAGTGGATGGCCACAAAGAGCTATATCTGCAAATGCTTGTTGTGAATTAGCTGCTAAAGTGTCATATTAAATGGAAATACAAGTCAGGTAGGCAACCATAAGTACAAAAAATGTGTGTGAATAGACAGGGATCATCGGATGATAGGCACACATCCGGAAAAGCAACACAAATTTAATGTTGGGAATGAAACCTCAGGGAAATCACCCCACGTGGAGCAGTTTCATAGCTTTCTTCTGCTCAATCTGCCAGTCTAGTGCTCTTAGATCTGTCCTTCTGCCCTGGCGGAGGAGGGGAAAGAGGCTTCCTGGTAAGTTTGTAGTCTGCACTGAGCTGTTAGCCATTCAACCAAGAGGACTTATACCCCCCAACTCAGTCTTCTAGACTCTGTCATGCTCTGCAGTGAAGAAGAGGTAGGAAAGAAGAGAAACAGTAAACACTACTGGAGAACGCCTTAGCTAGTCTTTCTCCAGACGCCCCATAATGAGCGGGAGGCTGCCTCAGGATCATGCAGTTAAGAAACCGTTTAAGCTTTGGTATCTCTATTAGTTTGCTATTGCCACTGTACTAAATTACCATAAACATAGTGGCTCAGAAAGCACAAATTTATTATCTTACAGTACTGGATTAAATTAAATTAATTAATTAATTAAATTTTTGAGATGGAGTCTCCCTCTGTCGCCCAGGCTGGAGTGCAGTGGTGTGATCTCCGCTCACTGCAACCTCCGCCTCTGGGGTTCAAGTGATTCTCCTGCCTCAGCATCCTGAGTAGCTGGGACTACAGGTGCGCACCACCATGTCCAGTTATTTATTTATTTTTATTTATATTTTTTGTATTTTTAGTAGAGACGAGGTTTCACCATGTCGGCCACGATGGTCTTGAACTCTTGACCCCAGGTGATCCTCCCACCTCAGCCTCCCAAAGTGCTGGGATTACAGGTGTGAGTCACCATACCTGGTCAGTACTGGATTTTAATAATACTGTTTGCAAAGTTATCTGTAAGCATCTGAATAGTAAAACCGGTAACCAAACAACTTCAAAATTGGTTCTTTAATAAATATATTTTCAGCTACTAAAAACAGGTCTCAATCTTTTTCCCTAGCTCTCCATTTTACCTAATGTTAATTAGGAGAGAAAGTAGGTGTCACTGAAAAAGAAGCATTGGTAGTTTATTTTTTAAATAGCAATCAATAGAATTTATATATTCTAACACATTATTAATTAGGTAGCACTATTGAAATTGTCATCTGCATCACCCTCGTGCATTTCATTTAGAAGATCTAAGTGCTGGGCTGTTGCTAAGTGGTATGTTCATCGTGTTCTTACTCATTTGTAAAAAGATGCACTATTTTAATTTATCTATCTTGCTTTTCTTCAGACTAAATCTCTATCTATAGTTAAAATAAAAAATAAACCAGAGTAAGCCATAACAATCACAACTCAGTGTTGCTAATGACCTTGATCTAATACCAGTCTTATTTCATCACTGACAGTTACCTCTCCAGCGCTGCAGTGTTATGCAGTTACCCTTTTGCTCACTATCAAATCATGCTTCTTTTCTGCTGCCCAGAAATCGTCTTAGAATTTTAGTAAGCAAGTGAGTGTGGTATTTTAGGAATACCATTGGGATCATCTTACGTGCACCTTAGTTTATTTTTTCAAAGTAAATCATTCACAAACTTCAACACTTTATTATGATAGCAAAATATCTGCAGCACATTTTAGAATCTCATCTTACTGGTCTTGCAAACTGTTGATTAAAAACAGCATTAGATTCACGTGTTTGTAACTTGTCTTATGGTAAGTAATTTTCAGAAAACTGCAAGTTCAAACAACTTGGTATTTTTCTTTTTGTTATTTCTCAGTTTTAGTAAGTAGTTCAAGCTGATTGGTGCTTTGGGCAAATGTAAGCAAGAGGGAGGGGAAAAAAGGGTGGGAATAATAGTGGAATGGATAATTTTGCTGAATATGGGAATAAAATGAGACCATGAGAAATTTAGCAACATTGTGGCAATGTCACTTCAACGCTTTGTCCTTATTTTCTCCTCTGTTCTATTCCAATTAGTTATGATGAGCAAATTTGGCAGCCAAGATGGAAACTTTTTTGAAAAATAATGGATACTACGAAAAATACAAAGACAGACATATAAAAGAGTTATAGCTACATCTTTAACACACCCACAACATTATTTTATTTATGAAAGCTGAGATTTTCATAAGCACTTCTTTCCATTTCTATTTAATTCTAAACTGCTTCTCCAAGTTGCTGTGCAATTCCTCCCCCATGCTAATGACAGCAGGTCTCCACCTCCACACAACTGATAATGAGTTTGCTGTGATGTTGTCTTTGTTTCCACTGAGTTTTTATTTGGGTCACAGTAATAGAGGAAAATATGAGTGAGAGGAAACTGGGCCTCAGAAGCTCTAGGAAGCACTGCCTAGCCCATTACAGAGGTGATGAAAAACGCATATTCTGATATAGTTAGAATAGCTTAGAAGAAAAGTGCATTCCAACAGTACTCCAAAGAACGTTCTACAAAATGTCCTATGGCTTCAAGTCTAAGGACTGGATTGCTTTCCATACAAAGGACTCTGTACCTCTGAAATGTGTTTCCCAATCATTGTCTACTTTCTTCTCCCATGTATATTAAGCTAATTCATGCCATTGGGGCTCAGAAACTAACACCCTAAAGCATGGCACTTTGGCATGCTGAGCCCTTAAGAAAAGAAAATTAAAAGGTCTTACAAGCAGTCACAGACCTGATAACTTTCTAACATTTTCCTGCTTCTCCCCACTTCCAAGTGCAGAGACTGGTTGCCATGTAGGTTGCATCCAGAGAAGCCATGGATGCAGGGATTTCCAAGGGTTTGGGAGCCCACCCCTTGTGCCAGTTTGCCCAGCGTGTGAGACATGAAATCAAAGGAGATTATTCTTCTGTTTTAGCATTTACATCTGCTCTGCTGGATTTTAGACAATTTCGTTTGTTTTGAGGCAGGGTCTCACTCTGTCACCTGTGCTGCAGTTAAGTGGTGCTATTATGGTTCACTGTAACCTCCAACTTCTGGGCCCAAGAGATCCTCCTGCTTCAGCCTCCTGAGGAGCTGGAACTATAGGTGCACATCACCACATCCAGATAAGTTTAAAATAACATTAATTATGTTGCCCAGGCTGGTCTTAAATTCCTGTCCTGAACTGATCCTCCTGCCTTGGCCTTCCACAGTGTTGGGGTTTCAAGGGTGACCCACTGCACCTGACCTAGGTTTTGGACTTACATGGGGCCTATCATTCCTTTCTTTTGACCTATTTCTCTTTTTTGGAATGAGGAATGTCTACCAAATGTCCGTTCCAGCAGTGTATCTTGGAAATAAATAACTTTACTTTTTTTATTTTTTTTTATTTTACAGGTTCACAACTGGAAGAAACTTTCCTTCAGTCTCAGATGAGACTTTAGACTTTGGACTTTTGAGTTTGTGCTGGACCAAGTTAAAACTTTTGGAATTATTGGGATGATATGATTGCAGTTTTTATTTGAGAAGGATATGAGTTTTGGGGGCAGGGGTGAAATTGCTATGGTCTGCATAAGGTTTATTTCTCTCAATCAAAATTCTTTTTGAAATTTGGTCTTTAATGTGTTTGCATTGGCAGGTGGGGACTAATGGGTGGTGCTTGGACCATGAGGGCTCTGCCCTTGTGGTGGCTTGGAGCCGTTCTGGTAGTACTTTAAGAGTTCTTGTTCTGGTGTAGCTAGATGAGTTCTCATGGGAATAGATTAGCTTCAACAAGAATGGGTTAGTACAAAGCCAGACTGCTCACAGGTTTGGCCTCTTCACACATATCTGCTTTCCCCTTTACATTCTCTACCATATTATGATGCAGCAGGAAAACTGTCACCAGAAGCCAGGGCCAAGTCCTTGAACTTCCCAGCCTGCAGAACTGCAAGTTCAATAAGCCTCTATTCTCCATAAATTACTCAGCCTTAGGTATTGGGTTATGGCAACACAAAATGGACTCAGAGAAACTCTCAAAAGAGAGAGGAGAGAGAAAAACACGTTCTTTGTACCTCCTACTGTCGTATTAGGTCTTTTGATTACTTAGGAAAACTGAGTCTCCTCTTTACCATAGAGTAAAAGTTTCTCTACAACTACATAACTTTCTGTTTTTACTTTTGAAATCTTTTTATTATCACTCTGGCTACATGAATATTATATTATGGTGACCTGCGATTTTATTTTGATCAAATGTTTTAAACCTTTGATATTTGACAAACCCCCTAAAAATCAAAATAAAGGTATTTTGATCCCCAAACTGACTTTTGGACAATTAAGGAAAGCCTCTAAAATTCCCCCTAAAAAGATATTAAACCTATGAGGCCTATCTAATATGTTAAATTGTATGAAAACATTGTCAAATAAGAAATAATACTTAACTTTCTTTAAGTTACATTTGTATGGGTGTGTTATTAATATGTGTCCAAAGACTGTATGCAATTTCTAGATCTCTGATATGTCTTAAAATAATGCTATCATTTATAACCTTTGGTTATTACAGTTAATTATTGTATAAACACCACAGAAATAATCAAATTTTCTTTTCAATTGCTTTTCTATTATAATGAACTCTCTAAGATCTTTAAACATTGCCATTTTAAGTCTTGTCCATAACTAATTGCTTTGTTTTAATGCTTTTTCTGAAAGCGTTTTGTAGGCAATTATAATCCTAAGGTGTTGTTTCTTCAAGGAAGTATATAGGAAGAATATAAAGAACTTTGACAAGTACAAGTTTCTGAAAACTGAGAATTTCCAAGACTCTAATAAAAAAGAATACTAAACTGATAAAATTGCTAACCCAACATTAACAATTGGTTAGCAGAACAATAATTAATTACTTGGGACTGAACGCATGAAAAACTATGATTTTTTACAAATGTTTATTTGAAACATTGCTGATTCTTTTTATATTTTATCTTCCATATTTAGCAAGACTTTGTTTATCTTTTAAGCTTTCTATAGCTTGCTTCAATTTCATAATGTGTACTTTTGTGAACAGAATTGAAACATTTACTTTTTTTCTCCCTGATTGATCCCTCCAAAATTTGTGAACTACTCCTGAGTATTCTTATTTTATGTCAATGTAGTTACCTACGTTCAATAAGAATTTATTATTTTTCTAATAAAACACAATTGGAAACACTGTTGCATTAACAAAGCTTTGGCTGAATAGTCTAACTTTCAGATATAATCTGACCAGTTTAAGGAAATGAATTTGACTTTATGAAACCAATAAAAAGCCCCCTGGAAACTGGTCTATTGCTTTGAATCAACAGTTCATATGGCTGCCATGCTGGTAAGTAAAGAAAGTCACTCTCTGATAAAGCCAAGAACTTGGAGATAGTTTGAGAACATTACTGAAAAGAGCGATATTAACCCAAATCTACAGGCATTATGGGCAGAATTTGTGGATGTGTCTCATAAAAGGCTTGGCTGCACAACTGTTAAGAAGCCTTTTAAAAGTCTAATTTGAGATTCTTCATAAAAAGTTTCAGCAACGCAGTATTAAAAAGAACCTAGATGGTTAAAGCAAAAATTAGAGTGACTGAAGAGAGAAAGCACATATTTCAGAAGAAAACTATAATATACCCATTTTTAGGTTCTAACTCTTCTCATCGTGTTTGAGATTTTATCCTTTGCTTGTAATTTGGACTAGATATGAATTCTTTGTGGTTTCCTCCAGTACCTGGTTATAAGTCTCCAAACTATTACAGCATTTCCAATTTTCTCCCAATTTTCTGACTTGAAATAATTAAAATTAAAATTATTAGTTTTCTGAAGCCCTACAAGACAAAACTGGTCAGCTTGATATAACCTTCACGAAAATCACCGTAACAGCTTATTTATAGACATTCTCTCATAATATGCAAACTACAATCCAGAAAAATCTGATCTGTCAGATCGGTACTGACTGCTTCTGCTCCAGCTGAAGATGCTTCAAACTCAAATCTAGAAATTATCTTAACTGACTGCCCTCCGGAATCCAGAGAAACTAGTGTATAGATTGCCACAGACTTCAACCTTTGATTTGCTTCTGATTTAGAAATGCCACATATTAAAGACTCGTTCACCTTAACTGTGATGGGAGCTCCGTAAACACCACTTCCTGAAATAAGACACAAATGTTTAATTGGACCAACCTAGTCCCAGAAATGGAAGTCTTGTTTAATGAGATTCTTTGCCATTCCATTACTAACATTTTTCTCTCCATAGCCACCAACTCAGCTCTTAATGTGTAAAACTTCTAAGGAAATTTCAGACGGGCAAATGTTGGGGCTCAGAAATTGATACCCCAAAGTATGGTACCTTTGCTTGCCGATTGCTTTGAACCAAAGAAAATGAAAGAGCCTTAGAAGCAGCTTCAGAACCAATGACTTTCTAATCGTATCTTGTTTCTCAGTACCCCACCCAACACAGGGAGGGGTTGTCTCTGTAAGTTCCCCTGTCTCACTGGGCAACCTTCTTTCAAAAGTAATGCAAGTGTCTTAAAACTCCTCCATAGAAGTTTTATTTAAATAACTTAGAAGACTAACCACATCCAGACAGACTTTTTATCTATTCTTTTTGTGTGTGTGTGAGACAGGGTCTCACTGTGTCACCTAAACTGGAGTGCAGTGGCAGTCATAGCTCACTGCAGCCTGGAACTGCAATGGACTGAAGCAGTCTTCCCACCTTAGCCTCCTGAGTAGGTGGGACTACAGGCGCACACTACCTTTCCTTCCTAATAGATATATTATGTGTGTGTATATATACATATACATATACATATACATATACATATACATACATACACACACACACACACACACATATATGTATATTTGTTGTTGTTGTTCGTTTTTGGTAGAGACAGATTATCACTATGTTGCCCTGGATGATCTCGAACTCTTCGTCTCAAGGGGTCATCCCATCTCAGCCTCCCAAATAGCTTGGGATTATACCTGTGAGCCTGGACTTGATCTATTCTTGTGAGTGTAGTTCCAACAGATTACTGGGAAGACTTTGTTTGCATACTGGTACAATCTTTATTCACAGTGAAGTTCTACCCTTTACCTTCGCACAACTTGTTGCCACAATTCCAGAGCTCAGAAATGCTTTGTTTCAGATTATGGTATATTATTTGGGCATATTCTATTTCCCTGAAAATCACTGACTACTCCTCAAAACTGCCTGCATACTCCATTTTCCTCCCCCCAACCCCGACCCCCAGAAAGAGAGTATTTGAGTCTCAACTATCTGACCCTTTCTTTTGTGTCTTGTCTTATACTTCGTATGTTTCCAGCGCATAGGAACCCATCTTCACAAAATTGTGACAGTAAGAGAAATCTGATAGAGCTGACTCCACCTTGCTTCTGACTTCTAAGCCGTCCTTAGTCACTCCTGGCATCGGCCAAGCTAAATGTGGGAGGAATTTAATTCACAGTTTAACCTTAAAACAAGGCTGATAATAGCCTTTCCCTAGACTAACTCTGCCTTTGTAAAATTAATGAAAGCCTACAAGATTAGGAATATGAGAGAGGACAGACTTCTGCCAAAATTGTGGGCATACTTCCTCTAATCCTTTCCTGCTCAGGAGTCATGTGGCCAGAGGTCATAAGATTTGTGACCTTCTCAATTGTTCCTGTAGATAACATCTCTGTTGCAGATTCTAAGATTTTCTTTCTAAGATGTTTTCTAGACTGACACCTGCAAGACTTGTGACTCATCACTCAACTGATTCTATGGCCCCACCCAGAGGCAGACTCAGGAAGAAAACTATTTTCCACACCCCTGTGATTTCATCTCCGACCAATCAGCATCACCCATTTCCTCACCCCCTACCCACCAAATTGTTCATAAAAACCTAACCTTCCAAGCCTTTGGGGAGACTGATGTGAGAGAGAACTCCAGTTCCCCCATGTGGGCTGCCCGCACATCAGTTAAACTCTTTACTACAATGCCATGGTCTTGGTGAATTGGTTTTGTCTGTACAGTGAGCACAAAAAAACCATCAGGCGATTACACATATATGGATGTTAAAAATTTGTCCTCCTTTTCTCCAGTTAATCTATTGTCTGTTTCCTCCTGCAAACTCAAAACTTCAGAGGGGAAGGAAACAATTCCCTTTGCCTTTACAAGGCCCTGGTTACCGTATCATTATTCTGCGTTATTACACTCCACACTAGTTGGCCATCTCTTTTTCTTTTCTCCAGCTTAGTCAACAAAATTGTACACATGTATCCTCTTTATTCCTTTATCTACAACTTTAATTATACTACACTCTTGATTATGCCAAGTGCACTGGAGACATACGAAATACGAGCCTTCATTTGGCTCTCTGACAAGAGACCTACCTTGACTCGTTGTTGATTAAAGTGCAAGAACATGTGTTTACTGTTCAGGTTGGTATGGGAGCAAGAGGGTTCTAGCACTTTCTAGCTAAGCAAGACTTGGCAAAGTTTTCAAAACTCCAAGACCTTTCGTTATGTAAAGGTGGGTATAAAATTTACCTCTCAAAGTTGCAGTGTGAATGAATGAAACTGAGCAAACATAAGACACTCAGCAAGAAGAGTTCTCTTCCTTTTCTCTCTAGCCCCATTAACATTTGTCCTCCACAAGTACCCCAAATCTCAGATAGATGATGTTATGGCTCTTCTGTGAGTATAACCCCTAAGATCCTATGCTCTTCTTTTGACCTTGTTCCTGATATTTCACCTCCCTATTCACCATACCCGAATGTTTATTGTCAAATGAGCAACCATGACCTTTGGTTTCGTTGGACCTCAGTGAAAAATATCCCAAAGTATGGCACTTCGGTATGCTGAGCACTTTGAAATAAAGGGAAAGGGAAGGTCTTAGAAGCTGCCTCAGAACCACGGACTTTTTAACTTTTTCTTGTTTTTCCCGCAACCCCCAATGGCAGAGAAGGGCTCTCTCTGAAGTTCCCTTATCTGACTGAGGAAACTTTTTCTAAAGAAAAATGCAATTGTATTAAAACTCTCTCCCTAGGTATCTCGCTAATCAGCAGAGATGAACCACCAGAGAGGAGAAAAGACTAAAAATTATCACGACACCCATTCAGACTTTTTATCTATTTTCTGAGGCCAGCTCCTGGCATTAGACTTTCTCAACACTAACCAGGCAACTGAGGTTAAAATAACAAAAGGCCCTTATAGAAGAACTTATTATTAAGAAAACCTCCACTCTGTACATTTGGACAAAGAGAGTGCTGCTGAATAACAATTTGTGTCTTCTGTTTCTAGTCTTTTCAGACTGGCTGCTTGGCAGGACCCAACATTTGGGCCCCTTTAGGGAGGGGAGACATTTTTTGTATAATATGGCAACCTTTGTTTATAGCGGAGTACTGCACCTCACCTTCCTTGGTCCCAAGCTATTATCTGTATTGTGGTCACATTTCATTTCCAAAGACCATCATTTAAAAACTGTTGTCTGCTCTTTGCCCATTCATTCATCATAAAAAACATTTACTACGCCTCAGAATTGCCGATTTTTTTTTTTTTTTATCTCCCTCATCCCTATAAGGAGGGAGTTATTTAAGCTTCAGCCACATAGTCGTTCATGAAGTCTCGTGTTTTTTTTTTTGTTTTTTTTTTTTTTTGAGACGGAGTCTCGCTCTGTCGCTCAGGCTGGAGTGCAGTGGTGGGATCTCAGCTCACTGCAAGCTCCGCCTCCCGGGTTCACGCCATTCTCCTGCCTCAGCCTCCTGAGTAGCTGGGACTACAGGTGCCCGCCACCACGCCCAGCTAGTTTTTTGTATTTTTTAGTATAGACGGGGTTTCACCGGGTTAGCCAGGATGGTCTCGATCTCTTGACCTCGTGATCTGCCTGTCTTGGCCTTCCAAAGTGCTGGGATTACAGGCTTGAGCCACCGCACCCAGCCAAGTCTTGTGTTTTGTATGGCTGGCAAGCTTGTCCACGTAAATAAATGTGTGTGTTCTTTCTCCTATTAATCATTCTGTTATCAGTTCATTTCAGCAAACTTCAGATGGTGGAGTAGAAGGTGTTTTCTTTTGATTTTCACCCCTACAAATCCGGCATACTTGGCGGGATACCACAAATACCTTGATCCACTTGAAACTACAGTTGAGAAAACCTAGGACTGACAAGCTGGCAAAAGGGTAAGAGATCTTTACCAGTCAGCCTCCTTAATCTGTCTGTAAAATCCAGTCGAGCGAGTGTTAAACATCACTTCCTATCTTTCCTTCCTTTTCAATTTTACATTGATAGGAGGAAAATATTTGTGTAGACTGGTCTTTACAACTCTGGTTTATTTCTGGTATGAATAATCATGCCGTCTCATCCCTTTCCTCCCAGAATTGGTCTTCATTTTGCTCTGTCTCTGTCTTTTGTGTCATTTGTCATAAAAAGAACTTTGGGGTATAAAGTTCTCTTTTCATCTTATATCCTGACAGCCTGGCTTTGTGACCAAGTGAGAATCTTCCTCCTTTGGTCTTTCCTAGCTGGGAGTCCCATTTTTGGGTCCCGCCAAGTGGCCAGTCTGAGAAGACTGGAAACCTAAGACACAAATTGTTATTCAGCAGTATTCTCTTTGTCTGAATGTACAAAGCTTTCAGGGGAGTTTCTCTTAGTAAGAAGTCCCATCCCTAAGGGCCTTTTGTTATTTCAACTTCAGTTGCCTGGTTAGTGTTGAGAAAGTGTAATGCCAGAAGTGCCTATCCAATGCCATAGATTGACAGGTCTGTGACTAGTAGACCCCATATTTTGGGTGGAGCCTAGAGACACCATTTGTAAGCATCATCTTTAACCACCTGTGGTAACAGGTATCTTTTTGCTGTCTTAGTCTATTTCTGTTAATGAAAATTTGGGGGTAATGGCAACTGCATCTTTTGCACCCTTTTTGGAAAGCTCTTGCTTAAAGACTTTATTCTGAACCTGGAGATTTAGCTTCTAGTCATTCCATAAAGGGGTTCATTGGATTGAGTCACTATTGGAATAAATGTACCATTGGATATCCTAATAGTCAATAACCAGACAATAGGTTCTTTAAGTTGGAAAGTCTTCTATATTTGAAAAAAAAAAAAATCAGACAGCTTTCATACTATGCAATTACACAATTGGCACTTATGGGAAGAGTTGAAAGAAAAACACATAACAGTGTCACATCAAGTCTTAGAAATTCTCCTAATAAAATTAAAAGCAAAAATCTGACCTAAAACAAAAGTAAAATCCTTTCGACTAGAAGATCATTTGGATGTCTGGGTCCCTGATTGAGACTTTTCCTTCCCCACTTCAGTTCAATTTAAAGTAAAAAACTGGTTTATTAAAAACAGCCGCGTTTTTGAGGTCTTTCTAATCTCTCTATAGGATCCTGTTTCTCCCATGAAAACTTCACAGTGGACCGAAATTTCCTTTTTCTGAATCCTTGTTAACCATATGCACTGTTTCCTCTGTCTTTCTTTCTTGTGGACATGATTTTTGCCAGGGATAATGTAGAACTCCATAGGCCTTTCTGAAAAACTCTCAAGCTGACTCTTCTATGACTTGTTCTTTCATTTACTGATGCCTCTACTTCTTTTGGATGGCCTCAAACTTCCATCTGGTTCCCTCGATATATTCTTCTTAAAGCTTCTACCTCCTCCATTTGGTGGTCAGTGGATAAAAAATTACCAACACAAAACATCAGACTTCTGGCTATTATATAAAAACATCAAAAATAGGCCTTTAGCAATCCAGATACCCCTTAAGGAACGCAGAAAATGCACCATGCAACCCCTTTTTGGGGTCCTCAGCCTTCCTCATGGAGCCCCACCAGTCCTGGACTACTTCCACTGAGGTCTGAAGCTCTGCACTGTTTTACAGTCAGCTGTGTGATCTTTTGGGTTTTTAGGAGTACCAAGGGCTACTTTGTACTGTAAGAGGACACTTGACCTTTCGGTGTTTATTAACTCATGAGTCACCAGCAAGACCAACAATTTTAAAGGTAATTGGCAGCAATTGCAGTAGTGGTTATTATGCAGGGGGCAAATTCAGATTTATTTTGTTTCTTTGCATGCTTAGGTCCTTAATTTTTAAAGATCTTAGTACTCTGCCTTCCAGTTACACCTGTTTTTTACATGTAAGTATTACGCCTCAGAAGCCACAACTTCTTCGTTGGTTCTGTTTGTTACTGGGCTCTGCCTTGAAATCAAAATCCAGTTAAGAAACAAAAAACAAATTGAAAAGTCATCTATCTAACAAAATTGGTCTTTGAACTACAACCTTCTTATATTCAACCGGTGATTTAAAACAGGCTTCTTAATTTTTCTCATAGGCTCTCATTTGTATAATTTCTTATAAAATCCTGTAATAGATTGCTATTATTTTATATTACATTGACATATATTTTAAATATTCCTCTTTGTCCCACCTGACAAACCCAAACACCTTCTTGTAAAAACTTATGTTCTTTCTCTGTGCTGATGATATGTAAATTTCCTACCTTGTCTTTTCTAAAACTCAATAAGGACTTTGTCCATGTGAGATAGACAGTCTTTAACTTTCTCCATTTACAAAGACACAGTTTGTATCCAACTGTCCTTTTATTTTGTTTGTTTTGTGTTTTCGGTTTTTTTGTTTGTTTTTCAAGACAGGGTCTTGCTTTGTTGCCCATGTTTGAGTGCCATGGTGTGATCATGGCTCACTATAGCCTCAACTTCCCAGGGCTCATGCGTTTCTCCCACCTCAGCCTCCCAAAGTGTTGGGACTACAGTCATGAACCAAAGCGCCAGGTTCCAATTATCCTTTTAAACTAGTGAGTTTTACTTGCCTCATGATTAAAATTATAAAATCAGAGCTATAAATTCTTTATTTTGATCTGCCTGTATTTTTATGTATGCATGTGCATATCTGTATGTTTGTATTCTGTCTACATGGTACTAAATTGACTCAGCGATAAATGAGCATTTATAAGTTTAAAAAATAAGCTCAAATGCTTCTAAAGTTTATGTGGATTTATAATCTTTGGTAAATAAAAATAACATTACTTGATTTAAAACTAATATGTCTGCCAACATTAGATCTAATACAGACACACAACTTGTATCTCTATTAGATGTTTAAAATCATAACAGTATGAATTTGACCTAAATGCAAGTTAATTAAATACATGTAACTGGAATAAAAGTTTAGAAATGAACTTTTTAAAATAATAATTATGCTTTATATCAAGTTTACTTAAAGTTTTTCTAAATCTCTTTGGTAACTACATCATTAGAGTTAAACTAAATTAAATTAAATGAGTATTCATTGAATATCTAGGTCATTTCCAACTAAGATGAAATATTAAAACATTACTTGTTAAATATATGTTTATTTGTTTTTGGTTTTTTAAGTTTATAAAAAGGCAAAATATATTTGGGCTAGTTAGGAAATATGTACTTTTCCACATTGAAATATTATTCTATGAAGTAACACATATTTATAGAAATTATAAAATTGTATTAGTCTACAGAATGCTGGTTTACAATTGCTAATAATTAAAATTTTAATTAATATATGTAATTAAAATTACTAAAATTAATGGAAACAATTCTGTGTGCAAGATTTACAAGAGAAGTAAGAAGTGTGTTTTGGTGAGAAAAATTATTTTAAATAGACATGAAAATTTATTTTTGTTAAAGAAAAAGTAATTTTTGTCTAATTCAGAGGTTTTTAAAAGGTTATTGAAAAATATGGATTTAGTACAGAAATAAACAAGGCAGAAAGAAATCATTAAGTAGAAGAGAGAGAGATTTAAAGAAAGTTACATGAGTAAAAAATATATATCTATTCAAAAGAGTTGTAAAATGTCTTAAAAAGTCATAAAAATTTTATAAAGGATGAATCATAAAAATTTTATGTGCAATCAATTGACAAAGATTAAAAGGAAATTATTTATGAGCTTTTCTTAAAATGAGCTTTAATATCAAAAGTACACTGATACAAAAGTAAACATTAATGTTTTCTTTGAATTAAGATTTTCATGTAATATTGATAAAAAATTAAAATTAAAATAAAAATTGTTAATCTTTTGAGTGAATTACAAAAAGGGGAAGAGCGAGAGAGACACATTCTGTGAGCTTGAGCTCTCTTTGCTAAGTCTTCTGATTAGCTGGAAAAATGGAGTCTACTTTCTATGAAAGAGAAAATAATTTTTTCTTAAACATCTATTTAACAACTTGTATTTGCTTTTGCATCTTTTAATTCTAACTCTGGTTAGTTGAATGAATGATTATTATTTTATAATGATCTGTGATCCTACTTTTAATTAAGTGTTTTAAACTTTTATTTTAAAAAAAAATCCAAAATCCAAATGAAGTCTTTTATACCTCAAACTGAGTTTTGGAAATTCCAGAATAGCACCTAAAAGTACAAAACTGAGATAATTAACCAATTAAGGTTATTTGATATGTTTAATACATAGAAAGCACTGCCAAATAAAAAATTAGGTTTGACCTTTTTTGAGTTACACATGCATAGATATACTCTTCACACGTGTTCCAAATTTTATGAGTTTCCTAAATATCTGATATGTCTTTGTATATGTTATCAGTCATAATTTTGGCTATTAAATTATTGTAGGCTACAAATATAGGCAAATTTCCTTATCAATTGTGACATTGTTATAATGAACTACCATCAGATATTTAACTATGGTCATTTTAATTTTTGTTACTCAGAGCTAATTGTTTAATTCTGATGTTTTGTCTGAAGCTTTTTAACAGGCAATTATAAATGAGAAAAATTAATTATAAAGTGTTGTCTTTAAAGATATATGGGAAAAAAAGAACTCCAACAAGTACAAGTTTGTGGTAATTTCTGATATGATTGGACCTGGTAAGAATTTCCAAAACTAATGCAAAAACTGAACTCATTAAATGGCTAACTCAACACCAAGTAGAACAAAATTAATTACAAGGAACCAAACTAATGAGAGGTTATAATTTTTATGAATTTTTGTTTGAAACATTGCTGATTCTTTTTATGTTTTGTTTTCCAGATGCAAAAAGACATTTTTCAAGCATTCTATGTCTTCCAGCAATTTGGTAATATATACTTTTGTAAACATACTTGAAGCATTCTTTTTGCATGATTTCTTTAAAATTTGGAAATTATTTGTATTGGTCTGTTCTCATTATGATGAAATACCTGAGACTGGGTAATTTGTAAAGGAAAGAGGTTTAATTGACTCACAGTTCTGCATTACTCAGGAGGCCTCAGGAAACTTACAATCATGGTGGAAGATGAAGAGGAAGCAAGCACCTTTTTTACAAGGCAGCAGGAAGGAGAAGTGCTAAGTGAAGCAGGAAGAGCCACTTATAAAACCATCAGTTCTCGTGAGAACTCACACACTATCACAAGAACAGCATGGGGGAAATCACCCCCATGACTCAATTAATTCCCATGATTCCCTTCCAGGACATGTGGGGATTATGGGGATTACAACTGAAGATGAGATTTGAGTGGGGACACAAACAAACCATATCACTATTTGTGAGTATTCTTATATTATGGCAGTATAGTTATTTGCATAAGTTCAATAAGTATCTGTTCTCTTTGTAACAGGACAAACGGAAGCACTGATTGTATTACCAGGGCTTTGACTGGAATATCGCATCTTCCAATATGACCAGGCAGCTTTGACGAACTGAGGTTGATATGAAGCTACAGAAGCCCCTGGAAACCTGGCCTCATACCTTGAATAAAGGTTTTCCTCACAGAGTTTCTAGTCGTATAAGTAAAAAAGTCACTTCGTGACAGATCCCAGAGCCTCATGCTATTTTGAAGCTCAAGAGGAGAAGAATCCACTCAAATCTTACAGGTATTACGGGTACAATTTGGGGGCAAGTTCACAGAAACATCTGATATAAACTACAATCCAGAAAAATCTGTGAGATTGCCACTTCCTGGTTCATCTCCAAGTGAAGATACTTCAAAACCAAAGCTAGGAATCATCTCAACTGACTTCCTTCTAAACTGTAAACAAACAAAAAACTAGATTATAGGCTACACCAAACATTAACCATTGTTTTTCCTCTGTGCCCATAAAAATGTCTCTTGTTAAAGATCTGTTTGCTTGAGCCATATAGAGACTTATCTTTGATGGGAAGCCTCCAAACACCACCTTCTGAAATAAAACCCAACTGTTTAATTGGACTGACATATACCCTCAGGTGGGAGAGTGGTTTAATGGGATCCTTTGCCACCGAGCTACTAAAATACATGTTTTTTTCTCTTCACAGCCACCAACTTAGCTTTTGATGTATGAAACTTTTAGAAATATCTGAGCATGGAAATGTTAGGGCTCAGAGCACAATACACCAAAGTATGGGGCTTTGGCATGCTGAGCACCTTTGAATTAAAGGCAGTTGGAAGACCATAGAAGTAGCCTCAGAACCAACGACTTTCTAACCTTTTCTTATTTCTCAACCCCCACCTTCACCTGTTTCTCTGAGGGGCTATCTCTGGAAGTTCCCCTATCTGACTGAGGACAGGTCTTTCAAAAGAAATGCAACAGTCTTAAAATACCTCCATAGGAGTCTTATCAAGTAACCTGGAAAGATTAACCACCTGAGAAGAGAAAAGACTAAAAGTTGTCACCATACCACACACTTTTTATCTCCATAAATTCCCTGAGAAACTTTATGTACACAATAAAATTATCTTTGTTCACAATGAAGTTTCACTTCTCACTTTCTCCAGAGCTCAGAGGAACTTTACCTCAAGCTATTGTCTTCTCTTTGGTTCCATTCCGTTTTCAGAGAACCACTTAAAAAATATTGCTTTTTGGACTGATTTATTTCCCCTAGCAATCATTTATTACCCTTCAAAGTTGCCTACATTCTCTGTCTCCTTCTTGCCTACGAAGTCCTATTTAAGCTTCAGCCATCTGGCCCTTCTTTGAGTCTCCTATTTCATATGGCTGCCATGGTTATGCATGTTAATAAGCATGGATGCCTTTTCTCCTGTTAACCTGTCTATTGTCAATTTATTTCAGTGAACCTTCTGGTGGCAGAGAGGAAACTTACCCTTTTCCCCAGCAGTTTCTACAACCATCTTCTTTCTAAGGATTTTAATTTTCACCTGATCAGGATAAAAAAAAAACTATCCCCTTTAGACCTCCCAAGCATTTCTTTTATATATCTGTTATAGAATTACTTATCTCACCCCATCCTATTAGAACTGTTCAGAAAAAAACTGTCCTAGAGACATTGCATACTTCACTCTTCTCTTTATCCTCTGCGGAAACAAACAGGCGCCTTTATCATTTGCATTTCTTTGAGGAGAAGCCTTGCTAAAGACAATGCTTATAAGCACTTAAAGCGAGTGATAAAAAGAAGGAAACTTTAATCAATCTCCTGGGGTGTGAGAAGGGAAAAGGAACTAATTTAGGGGACAAAAAATGGAGATTTTGGATTGAGCTCTGGGATGAGTTCAAGAATTGAATGAGCTCAAAGAATTCTGAGGAAGAAGCAAGATACTTTATATTACACCTGTAATGTGAGCAAGGTTAACTACGAACCCACTGCCTCATGCATGGAGGCTAAGGATAAAAACAAAACTACTGGTTTAAAGAACAGAGAACATCAATGTAGAATCTGCAATGTAGAAACCATCTTTCCCCTGTGGAATTTTTACTCTAAAGTAGCAACTTGCTAGAACTCATTTATCTTATATATGATATATGAAAACTGGGAACAATACATTGTCCTTCAAAAAACATGTGTTGTAGGACCTGAATTAAACATAAAAAAAAACAAAAACTTTTCTTCTTTCTGTAGTTCTGCTTTTTAAATTTTTCCTTAAAACTTTCTTTTCATAAAAGCCTTCGATTTTGAGCACATTCTATGTGGCAATCCCTGCTCTATTTCTTTTGTAACATAAAAATACCCATTTAATTTTCACAACAATCTTAGGATATAAATATGTGAACCCAAAAGTGTCTGAGACCGTTCTCAACCAATTTGGAAAGTTTATTTTGCCAAGGTTAAGGATAAGCCCTTAACACAGCCTGAAGAGGTCCTGAAGACATGTGCCCAAGTGGTTGGGGTACAGCTTGCTTTTAGACAGCTTAGGGAGAGATGAGACATCAATAAATACATGTAAAATTTACATTGGTTTGATCTGGAAGGGCAGGACAACTCAAAGGGGAAGGGGCCTATCCAGTTCTTAGATAGATTTTAAAGTTTTCTGATTGGCAATTTGTTGAAAGAGTTATTATCAATAGAAAGGAATCTCTGGGTTACAATAAGCAGTTGTGGAGACCAAGGTTTTATTACGCAGATGAAGCCTCCAACTAGCAGACTTCAGAGAGAATAGATTATAAATACTTCTTATCAGATTTAAGGTCTGTGTTGATGTTAATGATGTTGGCTTTTCCTGAATCACAAAACTGAAGAGGGTATAATGTCAAACCCCCACTTCCGATGTGGCCTGAACTAGTTTTTCAGGTTGACCTTGGAATGCAGCTGAGAAGAGGGAACATTCAGATGGCTGTGGGGGGGAGAGGGTTAGAATTTGTTTACAAGTATTTGTATAATGCTTGCTTTTTTCTTTTTTCTTTTTTTTCTTTTTTTTTTTTTTTTTGGTTTTTTAGTTTTTGTTTTTGTTTTTGGGACACGATCGAACTTTGTCACCCAGGCTGTTGTGCAGTGGTGCAATCTCAATCTTAGCTCATTGCAACCTCTACTTCCCAGGATTGAGTGATCCCGTCACCTCAGTCTCTCAAGTAGCTGAGACTATGGGTGTGCATCACCATGCCCAACTAACGTTTGTATGTATATATGTATGTATGTATTTATATAGTTGTATATTTATTTATTTTGTCAAGATGGGGTTTGGCCATGTTGCCCAGGCTAGTCTTGAACACCTGGGCTAAAGTGATCAGGCTGCCTTGGCCTCCCAAAGTGCTGAGATTATAGTCATGAGTCATCACGCCTGGCCTATAATGCTCATTTTAAGGATGAAGAAATTGAAGTAGGCCTTAGGTTACACGTCTGCTAATAAATTTGACAGCAGAGATTTCTGCTCTGAAGGAATCTGCCTCCAGAGCCCATGTTCTTAGTTGCTTTAATAAACTTACTTTCAAATGTAATATTATTTAGGTTTTACTCTGCCAAGCACAGGCTTTTTAATCATAGTCGGGGTTACATATGAAAAAAGCTTTATGCTTTACTTTTGGAGCTTCTGCCCACGACTATCACATGTCTGCACAGGCACACACACAAACGAACACCAGAAGATCTTGGCTGAAAAACAAGTTTAGTGCTTTAAAAACCATGCTGAAATCCTCATAATTATAGCACAACTTTGTGGAGGAAGCTTATTTTGTGCTGGCCATGCACATGGCTTATCAGGAATGGTAATCCCCATGCACAGGCTCCCTGGGGATACAGTCTTGATGATGAGCCTTCCACAAAGAAACATCATCCTCACCTTCCCTCCTCTGTCTCCACTTAATGTACTTTGGCTCTCTCCCATGGCTGCACTCCACTCTGGTACATTTTGCAAACATTTAATCCTATTTATTACTTATTTGTTATCTTCATTTATCCTCCTTATACTCATTTCATGTCTTCATTGTTGCAGCTGGCATGGCTGAGCTGAAATCTCAAGCCTTTAGCTGGTGTGGTTCATGCTGATACTCCCTGTACAAAGCCTTGAGCCATCTCACTCACTTTAGAGGGCTGCAAGTTGAATGGGGCCCAGCAAGCATGCCTCATCCCCCTAGTAGAGGTCTATAGTCATAATTTATTCAATGTCTTTAAATGAATATGAGTTAAGGCAAACAGATTCCTGTTTATGAATCCTCACTCTCATTTGCAATACATAAATAGTTAGAATGTACAGTATTCTACTGGGAAGGAAGCTTAGAAATGGCCTCACCTCCCTTTCGTATTTGAGAAGTAGAGAAATAGAGGCTAAGGCAGCAGGAGTGACTTGATCAATATCTTTAATTATGTTAATAAGTTCCAGAGTTGGAGCCCACAACCAAAGTTTTTTTTTTTACCCCAAGATGAATGCCTTTCTACCGGATTATCTTATGCCAAAAATTAAATAAAAAATTAACCACTTCATGGAGACCCTGTGTATTAGAGAAATGTCATTGATGAGGTAAAGCTTTTACAGAATTCTGTGATATGATTGTGAATTGTCTTCTCCCTTTCACATTAGTAGTGATACCAGTTTAATTTCTCACTACTCACTACCTCATCATGAAAAGCTGTGTCTTAGTCTGTTCAGGTTGATATCATAAAATACTGTAAAGTAGTTGACTTATAAACAAAAAACATTTGTTTCTTACAGTTCTGGAGGCTGGAAACGCTGAGATTCGGGCAGCAGCCGGTTTGATATCTAATTAGAACTGGCTTCCTAGTTCGTGGTTGGTGCCTTCTGGCTGTGTTCTTTCAGGGCTGAAAACATTAGGCAGCTCTCTGGGGTTTCTTTCATAAGGGCACTAATCCCATTCAGGAAGGCTTCACCCTCACTTTCCAAAGGCCCTACCTCTTAAAACCATCACATTGTGGGTTAGAATTTCAACATATAAATGTTGTGGCAACACAAATATTCAAGCCATAGCATCCTGTTACTGATGAATAACTCTGCCTCCTTTATTTTCATTAATTGTCAAACTCCTCTACTTAGAGCTGGAATAAAAGAGCATTTCACAAACTATGTGCTTATTTGTATCTTTCCCACTCAAAATACCTCAACCAAGATCTCTTAAGTTGCTTTGAAAGTCACAGAACTACAAAAACCTTAGATTCATGAAAGCTTGTTTTATAAAATGCCCCTTTTCCAACGGGGAAAAGCTAATCTCCTCTTTGTTTTTTCTGAGTTCTACTCCAGAAGTCCTCCTGCTTGCCTTCTCTGTCGATTAGTAATACTGCATGTAGGCTCTCTCCTCCTCCTTGCACGAATCACATTGTTTCAGAATTGTCAGTTTACAAGACTATCAAAGTCCTTGAGAAAAGAAACCCATTCACCTTTGAACTTCCTCTGTTGGCACATCTGTGTTGGCTCCCTACTTTTTACCCGTCCCTCGAAACTCCAGGGACCCGATTAGCTGACTGTTAGGCTAAAGCACTCCAGGCATTCTCCTGGAGCCCCACTTTCCATTTACCACAAATCTTACTCCTTTTCATTATCTGTCTCCAAGTTCCACTTTCTCTGATGTCTCTCTCAGACCTATTTAAAGCTGACGTATACGTCTATGGGCCTAGACATTTAATTACAAGGGCTCTGTGCCCAGTGGTCAATGTCAGTACAGCCTCATATTCACTCTGGCTCTGGGAACTCCCTCTGTGTCTGTGTCCTGGACTCCCAGGCTGCCTAGAAAGTTGGTTTAGGTCTTTGGGGTGAAATAGAACTGCTACCAGAATTCAAGAATACATGAACTTTTTACCAATTCAGTGGTTCCCTAGGAACTAAAGCTGTCATGGAATTGGGCTATTTCTGTTTGGTTCACCCTACATCCTCACTGTTCATCATAGTGCTTAGCCCATAGTAGATAGACAATTCTTTTAAAAGACAAGCCAGCTAATGGATAGTAATGAACGTATTTTTGGCTCCTGTTTTTCCTAATGCCGTCTACTTTTCCCAAACTGCACTCTCAGAACCTAACACAAATACTTTCTCCTTCTTTTCTGTCTCTAAAACCTCCAATCTCCATTGTTCTCTCTTTTCTCTATTTCTCCTTGCACACACAAAAACACATCCACACACACCCACATCCACACACACACAAAGGCCATAATTTTTTATTTTTATTTCAACTTTCAGTTGGAGTAATTGAAGGTGGAATAGCAAATGAGCCAGTGCAAAGATGAGGTAATGCTTTCTTTCCTTAGCTGTCTAGTTAGCTGCCAACATGGTCTAGTTAATTCTGAAAGCCTCCTTAGGAGGCAGGGGTTGGCAGGCCTGATTTAGCAGGCTAAATGGAAAACACACCTGTCCTTTGCGTGTGATATGAGGGTGTTGTGGAAGTTGTGTTAGAGTTATACATAGATGAGGCTTGGATCTCCACCTCGGGCTGGGTGCTTCTGCCTCCCAGAGTGTGGTCCACAGGTGTCATCCTCTCCTACAGATGGAACCTCTGCCCCTGACTTATTTGCTATACTTGATTCCCTTGGACGACTTCAGCAATGCAAGAGACACATTGCTGAATGGTATGACTCATAGGGCACACAAGATTCTCTCACTTGTACCAAGCTTTTTTCCCATTTGTTTATAAGAGTAGGTCTTGACTTGAGTCTATGGAATTCTGTTTTGGTACCCCCTTTTGCAGCATTAGGATCAAGTCAGGCAACTGGAGATGCTATGAGTTAAAGATCTGAGATCTCTGCTTGGTAAGTTTCTGACTTTCGTGAGAACTTCTGTCACCAGATCAAACTCCTCCTCTGGGAAAGTGTTCCTGACCCACTTGGGCACACATGGGTGTCCTGTATGCCTTGCACGTTAACTTCTATAACATCATAAACTACCAAATTGCTTGTAAGATTACGATCTCCTGCTCAGAAGAAGCATAGTCTAATCCTTCTTAATTTTTGTATATTACGGAACAGAGTACATTGATAGTTACATGTTAGATGTTCAGTTAATGTTTATTGAAAAAATAATTTTGAATTCATTGAATTTTAGAGAGGCAGCATGAGGATTGCAAGTAGACAGTAGTTCTGCCGGGTGACGTTGTGGGATCCAGAAGGAAATGATGTTTTCGTCACCCAAGGGCCTGCTCCATGGACAAGTATTCTGCAGAAAACTCTAGCTGCCCAAGGAGTCATTCCAAAGCAGCTAATAATACACCATATCTGTTAGTCAATTTTCAGCTGAGATGACGCAAACAAGGACAGAACAGCTCTACTAAATAATTACCTTATACACATACCAAAGACTGTGATTTATTATCATTATTTTCATTATTCACTTTGCTGCAATACAGATTCTCAAAGACCATTTTTTACCCTTTTACTCATTTATCCTTTTATCTCCTTTATATTATCTGCCTGTCCTACCTGGTATTTGGCTGTGGTAAAATTTCTTAGGTTAACTCTAGTATCTACAGATGATAAGCTCTCTCAAACCTGTAACAAACTAACACTTGCTGGTAAATGACTTGCCTGATTTCTGACAGAGCTGGGAATGAATGCGATCTCTAACCTGTGCTGTAGGCGCCAAGCCCTGACAAATTTTGTTTGTCCTCTGTCAAATGAGAATAATATATTTTCTTTACAGATCAGTTTTAAAAACTAAGTCTATAGGAAAATGGTTTATAAAAGCAATATAAGCATTTTATTTTATTATTATTATTATTATTATTATTATTATTATTATTTGAGATAGAGTCTCACTCTGTCACCCAGGCTGGAGTCCAGTGGCGCAATCTTGGCTCACTGCAACTTCTGCCTCCCAAGTTCAAATGATTCTCCTGCCTCAGTCTCCCAAGTAGCTGGGATTACAGGCAGGTGCCACTGTGCTTGGCTAATTTTTGCCTTTTTAGTAGAGACAGGGTTTCACTGTGTTGGTCAGGCTGGTCTCAAACTCCTGACCTCAGGTGATACACCTGCCTTGGCCTCCCAAAGTGTTGGGATTACAGGCATGAGTCACAGCACCTGGCTGATACAAGCATTTTAGATTTAAATTTAGAGCTTTAAAATTAGAATCCTCATAACAGAACCTGTCTTAACATCCTAATTTTTTTATATTTTAAAAGATTCAGGGTACATAAAAACTCACAATGGAAACTGGGACTGTCAACACAATACTACAACCTTGGAGACATTCTATTAATTTCTAACCACACTTTCTGGAAAATACATTTTCTGGACCACCACTGCAAGATGTCTATTGAAAAGGTTTTTTTTTTTTTTTCAAATTTTCACTAATGAGCAGGTACTCTTATGCTGAAAATTGTTTTTTCAGAAAAATTCAAAGTGGAATTTATACTTTCCTCCTTTTTTAGATGATAAAATACAAGGCAAAAGAAATTCTAATCCTTTTCTCTTTTCCTTTATTTATTTATTTATTTATTTATTTATTTTTAGTTGGTGTTTCACTCTTGTTGCCCAGGCTGGAGTGCAATGGCACCCTCTCAGCTCACCACAACCTCCCTCTCAGCCTCTTGAGGAGCTGGGATGACAGGCATGCACCACCACGCCTGGCTAGCTTTGTATTTTTAGTAGAGACGGGGGTTTCTCCATGTTGGTCAGGCTGGTCTCGAACTCCCGACCACAGGCGGCCTCCCAAAGTGCTGGGATTACAAGCGTGAGCCACTGCGCCCAGCCATTCTAATCCTTTTCTTTATTTTTAGCTCCAGCACTGAATTTCCCCTGCATCCTTACAATGGGGTAAGCTTCTTTCCTTCAGCCCATCCTCTGTGGCGCTATGTTGCAGTTGCTGCTTTAAAGACTTTGCAAGAGCTCCAGAATGACTGCTTATCAGGGCCCTGGAATATAGCAACTCCATTCTCCCTCACAGAGCAACCCATCTTCCCTTAAACTAAACCCAGCAGCTATTCATTCCACGATTGAACTCTTTTCCCATTGTGACATATTCCTAAAAACGGAGAATACTTAATTTGGCATCAGAAATGCACAGTCCACCAGTGAACATATCTCAAGTTTTCTGTTTGGAGGGAACACACACACACACACACACACACACGCACACACGCATGCGCGTGCTCAACACACAAATACCCACACACATAAAATGTGAGAAATACTTGACAGACAATTTAATTATGAGGAAAGTATTATTATTTTTCCCCCTGAATGCTGCCAAATAATGTTCTTGAATCTTATGTTTTTTCCTTTTTTTGGTGCACAGAAAGCTTGTTTGATGAAGAGGTTAAAGGTTTATGACATAGAGCATAATTTTGGAGCATGTGAGGTCAGGTGAGTCTGAGCTTGCATGGAAGTGGCTGTGGCAGCTGCTCCAGAAATCAGAAGTGGGCAGTAGAGGCGGGACTTGAGGCCCTGCAGGTGTCTGATATCGCAGTATTTCAGTTAGAGACTCTATTCAACTCTATTCAATATTACTATTAGTAAGGGAAACGCGAATTACAGTGACAATGGGATATCACTCCAGGTGTATTAAAAAGTAGAGCCTTGACAAGGAGTGCTGGTGGGCAGGTGTTTCATACAGTGCTGGAGAAAATTTCTATTGTGACAGCCTTTGAGGAAAGCAATCTATCAACGTCTGTTTCCACTAAATATCCACATACTCAACAGTGTAGAAATCTCACTGCAGGGAAGGTAGGCTATAGAAATAAATGAGGTAGCATAAATGGATATAACTGTAAAGGTGCTTGCTGTGGAATTATATGTTAGGACCTAAATGGAATCAGAGTGGGTGTTCACGTGGGGAGGGTTGGCTAAGAAGACGTAACATACCTGCACCGTGGAAGACTGTGTGCACGTTAAAACAGAATCAGTTGGTATCATATCTATCGACTTGGAGGAAGTAGAGAAGGGATACAATCTTAATTTATAAACAAAGAATAACTAAAAATTATATATATATATATATATATATATATAATTTTAATATATAGTTATAAAGCTGTGGAAGGAGTTATAAAACATAGCCATCATTTTGCACTGGCCACCTAGAGTAGTGGTTTTCACGTGAGGCAATTTTGCCACCTTCCCAACCCCCTTCCTTTCTAGACATTTTTGATTGTCACAGTATAGGGGACAGGTGCTACTGGCATCTACTGGGTAGAGGCCAGTGATGCTGTTAAATGTCCTACAATACACCAGCTTGCCCCCACGAAGAATTATCTGGCTCAAAATGTCAATTGTGCTGATGCTGAGAAACCTTGACCTCGAGAATGGAGATGAGTAACGTGGAACATAAAAATGGCTGTGTAATTTTTAAAAGGAATCTGTGACAACACAAACACACACTAAACAAACACATGATCAAAATCAATCACATTAGTCTGGACAAGAGTCAAATATACCCTAGTCTACACTGAAATATGAAATCAGGTACTTATTTTCAACTGTCCCAGTTTGGGGTTTAGTTTTTCTTCATGTGACCAAAAGGCAGAATCTTGATACAAAATAGTCTTTGATACATCTACTAGAGAATGAGAGACTCTTAATTTTTTTGAATATCATGGAAAAATGGGCTATTTACATACTTTTTTTTTTTTGCCACTTATCATATCGATGTCCTGAAAATCCCAAAAGTGAAGAACTGCCATCTGCTTTGGACTTATGTATTAATAAGCATGTTAATTAATAGGAAAAGCCACTTACAGAAATGAAGGAATGAAATAACTGGGCAAGAGAACCTTTATAGCTATTTTGTCATTCACTCAACAAGTGAATGTGTTGGCAGCGTGCCAAGTGCAGAGAGCTAAAGGGAGTATAGCACCATCCTGCCTCTCAACTGGTAGGGCAGGCCAGAGCTAGACCAGGAGGGGAGACAGATACTCAGTGGAAAAGGCTAAAACTATCCCAGGAGGTTCGAGTTGTTCCCAAAAGAGGGGAGTTACCAGTTCCACCCAAGTAGAGGAGAGGACGTAGGAACACTGCCTTTGATGAGCTTTGATGACAACACAAGGATCCAGTAGTAGGTGCTGTAATGATGGTGTGGGCCGGGGGACTGGAGAGAAATAGAGGGAGGCATATTTAGGAGATAGAGATGGAAAATTGATTGGAAGTGGTAGGTAGGAGAGGAGGGGGAAGGAGACTTTGGGGTTTCTGGCTTAGGGAACAGAGTGGCTGTGTAGCCAGGATTGACATTGGATTGAGGTAAAACGTTGCAAAATATTCTGCCCCAGGATTTTATAAAGATCCTTTTTCTATTCTCAGACATGATCTGAAACTAAAGCGAAACTCTAAGTGCTGTTTTTCAAACTCTTCCCTTGGTTTATTAATAGCTTCAACAATTACACTTAATAGAATTTTAGACATTCCTTAAAAATGATAAAGCCTGACTGTGGAGCATAAAGTAATATAATTATCTCATTATTTCCTCATCACAAGTCTATGCACTGTACCTGAAATGTGAGACAGATTCATCCATACTTTGAAGAATTACTGATTATTCAAGCCATAATTCAACACTAGGCCTTATAAAAGGGAGTGGTTAAAATATATATTCTGTTTGAACTGAAGGCATATTTTAACAACGGTTTCTAGCTTAACATTATTTAATGTTTAGATGTTAATGTTTTTTAAAAATTCAGCTCTTCTACATAGCAAAAGAAGCCTGCGTGACTTGCCCCTGTTTGTTTCGCCCTGAGATCTCATCCCTGTCAACTGCTCTGCCTGTAGTTTTGGGGCCAAGCAATACTGAACCAGCACCCACCAGTGTGTGCTGTGGCCGCTGACTGCAACTCCTTTCCTCTGCTCCACTACCTCCATTGCAGTCTTAGCTCATCGCTCCAGGCTTGTTGTACTTTTGCATCTTTTGGGAAACCCTTACTTCCTTTTCATTTCCCCTATGAAGCCTCACACAGACTTCAACCCCAGATCTTATCACTTACACTGCAATTTTTCAACAAACAAAAAAGGAGCGTGTGCTGTCTCTGCTTCTCTGTGTCTGGCATACTGCTGGCTTCATATCTCCAGCAAAAGTTCTGGCACATAATAATGTGTATCACACACACGCACACACACATGTTCCATTACTTTAAGGGTGCATCTAAATGTGTGTGGTGTGTGTCTCTTCGTGAATTTGAATATGTGTGTGTGTGTGTGTATTTTAAATCAGTGATCTCAATATCTGCAATTGGACAACTGTACTTGGATATATCAACTGGCTCTTAGACTTTAATAATTGCCTATTAGTAACTTCTCTTTAGACCAAATAACATGTTATACAGAATTATGAAAGCAGAAAAAGTGTATTTGTTTCTCCTTCTTTTTAGAGCAGTGGTTTTCACTTGAGGCAATTTTGCCACCTTCCCAACCCCCTTCCTTTCTAGACATTTTTGATTGTCACAGTATAGGGGACAGGTGCTACTGGCATCTACTGGGTAGAGGCCAGTAATGCTGTTAAATGTCCTATAATACACCAGCTTGCCCCCACGAAGAATTATCTGGCTCAAAATGTCAATCGTGCTGATGCTGAGAAACCTTGACCTCGAGAATGGAGATGAGTAACGTGGAAAATAAATGCTGAGATTTGGAAGACATGGTTTGATGTTTAAATGCCCTTTTAGAAAGATAATGTAGATAGCTCCATTAACTGTCGGGTTGGACAGGGCCTAGATGGGCAGCCTTTGTAAGCAGTAGCGAGCAAAGTGGCAAGAAAAGTGGTCTGTCTCAGGCTCCCGAGACAGTCTGGATTCAGTCTTAACTTTTCTACTTAAAAGCTGAGTGATGTGAAAATTTGCTTCAACTTTGCGTGCTTTAGTTTTTTATCTGTAACATGGGATAACACAGCACAGTTTATAGTTGCAATTTTCAAAAAGGTTTGAAAATTATTATTGTTATCATCATTAGTATTAATATTATTATTAATTCATTGGGTTGTCAAATCTGAACGGAACTTAATCTAAAGGTAAGGTCTGCCCTGAAATCATGTGAGGCTTTTATGGTCTTAGTTGCAACCACCTGGTGTCAATAGCCACCTATCCTTCAGCAGAAATATTTATGTGTGAATAACCACGTGCTGCTCAGATTAAGCAGAGGTTGCTGCATAGCACCCACTGTGTGCTCAATGTAACCTTTCTAAAACCCAGAGTATTTGGGATTCTAAAATACATCTGAGTTTCAGATATAAAATTGAGTAACTGTACCTACCTCATACAGTTTTTTGTGTGTGACCATGAAAGTCAAGTTCTTAGTGTAGACCTTGGCATACAGCAGGACTCGCTATGTGAGTCATTCTTTCCTTTCTTTTTTTTTTTTTTTTTTGAGACGGAGTCTCACCCTGTCTCCCAGGCTGGAGTGCAGTGGCACAATCTTGGCTCACTGCAAGCTCTGCCTCCCAGGTTCACGCCATTCTCCTGCCTCAGCCTCCCGAGTAGCTGGGACGACAGGCGCCCGCCACCACATCCAGCTAAGTTTTTGTATTTTTAGTAGAGACGGGGTTTCACTGTGTTAGCCAGGATGGTCTCAATCTCCTGACCTCATGATCCGCCCGCCTTGACCTCCCAAAGTTCTGGGATTACAGGCGTGAGCCACCGCGCCCGGCTGTGAGAGCCATTGTTAGCGTACTGCAGATATCACAAATATGAGACAGCCTCCTTACATTTTATATAATACATAACATGCTTTAGTGTGAACCTTTAACAATACAGCGACTTACGTATTATAGATATTTATCACCAATTCACTCGTGCTAATTGAGATAAAGAGGTATTAGGCAACTTCACAGGAAGAAAAATTATCTGGTTTCACTTGGAATCACATTCAGGTCCTCTGACCTCTCTTTTGTAATACCCAGCAGGTTACTAACCCACTCCAGGGCTACTAACCCTTTCCAGGAAAGTGTGGTCTGCGGGCATGGTGAAGATCACATTTTACATACATTAGTGGATGTACAGCAGAATCCCCAACTCCTGCTGGCCCAAATAATTATGGCAATAAAACCAACCCAGTTGAGAGTTGAAGGTGGGGTCAAGGGCGGTGAGTAGTTGAGGTTCTGTTGGGGTCTGTGTCTATGTATCTGTAGTGTTCTTAGCTCTGGCTTCCTCTGTATCTGGTCCATCCTCAGGCAGTAGTTACATCAGGCCTCACATCAGCAGGTAGGAAGAAGAGCCATCTTTTCCGTTCAAGATGAGAATGAAGAATTTTCTTTCCCAGAAGCTCCTAGAATTTTTTTTTTCCATGCTGCATATGCATTAGACCCAAAAGAGACTATATACCTGAATTCCGAAAGTGGTAATCACTGCTATGAGGAGTAGATGTTGTTCAAGCTATGCAGGATCCCCTTGCAGCTCAGGGTTTCTACTTGCATGCTGAGCCAAGAACCCCTGGGGGAGATAAAGTAGCTCCTCAGAGCCACCTGTCAGGCTTGCTGTAGGAGGGGCGACCACCTTGAGAAAGAAGTTGAACAAGATCAACAGCTCTCAAGTATTTTTTTTAAAAACCAGCAAAAACCTTTATACTAAACATTAAATTAAATTACATTAAAAATATATCATCTTATGAAACCTGACACTATTTATAAAACAGAGAAGTGGAGCAGCTCCAGTGATAGCTGGGCAGAAGCCTTGTTCAGCTTGCATCTACCTTGACCCAAAGCAAACCCTGAGGCACCTCCTTGGAACCCTTGAGATTTGAAAACCACAGGGCCAGATGGTCTCTGAGCTCCCTTTTAGCCTTCAAATCTTACATATTATATAATCAAGTTTTCCTCTGATGGAGGAAGGATAGCATAGGCTAAGTAGTATCCAAAACTGACTAACCAGACAGAAAGGTGTATTTGGGACGGAGCGTGGTGGCTCATGCCCTGTAACCCCAGCACTTTGGAAGGTCTTGATGGGAGGACCCTTTGAGGCTAGGAGTTCAGAACCAGTCTGAGTAACATAGAAAGACTGTCTCTACAACAATTAAAAAGATTAGCCAGGCACGGTGGTGTGTGCCTGGAATCTCAGCTACTAGGGAGGTTGAGGTGGGAGGATCTTTTGAGCCCAGGAGTTCAAGGCTGCAGTGAGCTGTGATTATACCACTGCACTCTAGCCTGAGCAACATAGCAACACCCTGTCAAAAAAATAAAGGCTTATTTGTTTGATGTATGCAGTATATACATATGCATATACTGTATACACATTCAGGTAAATTTCCCTTAATATTAAAAGAAATTTTGAAACAAAAATTGCAACCGACACTAAAACCATGTATTTAATGATATTTTATTAGATAAGAACATGTTCATAATATAACATAAGCTGTCAAATACATTCCTAAAGCAGGATATGCGGGAGTGGATGGATGGATGGATAGATGAACTGATAGGTGTATAAACACATATATAGGTGGCTTTTGAAATGCCTGGGTAAAAATGATGAGATTATTAGAGACTTTTATTTTCTTTTTCCTATATTTTGTATTGTATAAAATAAGCATGCATTACATTTCTAAATGAAAATAAACAAACTCATAAATATTATTAATTTAAAATAATCAAGATGGGACTCCTGAGCTTAGACTGGGAGAAGTCAGACAGAATCAAGTGAAGGCCCTAAATCCATTATCCACATGAAAATAATTTAGTCGATTGGTGCCTCAATGTGTCCCCTCAGCTAAAATCATGAATCAACTCTGTGTTGCGCCTGCTTCCAAAGACAAAATATGGGTCTCTCAGGGCCCACTACGGAGATTCAAACGAGTCGCTGCAAATCAAGGAGAAAGAGCTTTTCTTACTGGCTTTGACAGGGCACTTTTGAATTTGAGCTATGTTTCCTTTACCCCTGAAGACTAGGAAACTGCAGGTTGTGAAACATGGAAATCAGTAATAGAATGCAGACAGAAGTCCCCCATTTCAGTAATTCAGATGAAGTAGTACAAGATTGCATGTTGCCATCTCCCGGCCGGCACGTCTGAAAGCTTGAGAAAACAAGGCATCACTATCGCATTATTCCTTGTGAATCTGGTACCTGGAAAATATACGACGTCTTGGTTTTCCTACAAATCATCCACGCACGGTATTTCTGAAAAGACCCATTGGGCCAACACATCAAAAGCTACTTTGAGGGACAAGGAATATAATGTAGTATGTTTTCAGTTATTATTGAAAGTAACTGAAGTCTGAGATTTAGCTCTAAGTCTGAAGAAAAGTAGTAAGTCCATCTACAAGTACAGTTTTGGGGTCCTAGACAAACCACCAACAATTAATTGAATGGAAAACAGGGATGATCTAGATTAAAGATTTCTGGTATCCCTCGCACCATTGCTCCCCCTGCCTGACCTCTGGTTTTATTGGATTCCGCATTACTCTCCCTGGACTGGCCTGTCTGGGGTGTATGCTGTATCCTCAATTAGCCACAAAGACATGATGGCATGATCCAGACAATGGCACAATCTAAATTCTAGACGGTTACCAAGGGTGGAAGGGGTGTGAGGACACAGCCACAGCTAGATTATTTTTTCCTTTCTTGTTTTTAGGTCAAGAGACAAATAGAAATGTATGTTAAGACAGAAAAAGAAAGAGGTATGTGAGAGCAGAAGCTGAATTTTGAGTTTCTAGGCAATTCTGTGAACAAAAATAGTGCCTGTAGCTTGATTTTCTGTTGGCTACCGTTCACATCTTTCTTGGGTGGGTCTGATGTACCCGTTCAGTGTCAAATGATCCTAAAATGTAGGGACTATGCCTTGTACAAGTTCCTATTGTGGTAACGGAGATTCTAGAAGTTTTGCCTCTTCTGTTGCGAATACATTTAATGATTGGATGCCTAAATGTAACGTTAAAAAAAAAAAAAAAAAAATCTAACCACTCCTGACTGGTGATTAATCGTATAATAATTGAGAGTAGTTACCTCATAGACTATTTTTGGTATGAATTGAATGTGCAAGCCTGAGTGACTGTTACATATCGATGATGGCACAAGGTTAATTGAGAAACAATGATAAATGTTCTTGATACATTGTTAAAATGCACACACAGTAATTTCTAGTCTATTCAGAGCCCAGAGACGAGTCCAATTCATTCAACAGCCCCTGATGAAAGAAATGATCACTGGTTGGGCACGGTGGCTCACGCCTGTAATCCCAGCACTTTGGGAGGTCAAGGTGGGTGGATCACCTGAGGTCAGGAGTTTGAGACCAGCCTGGCCAACATGGCAAAACCCCGTCTCTACTAAGAATATAAAAATTAGTTGGGTGTGGTGGTATGCATCTTTAATCCCAGCTACTCGGGAGGCTGAGGCAGGAGAATCACTTGAAGCTGGGGTGGGGCGGAGGTTGCAGTGATCCAAGATCACGCCATTGCACTCCAGCCTGGGCAACGAGAGTGAAACTGCGTCTCAGAAAAAAAAATAAAAATAAAAATAAAAAAAGAAAGAATTGATCACTAAGAATTATGCTAAAGACTTACTCACATGCAAAACTCACTTTTGACTCAATCCCATGTATCTCTAACCCAATTTTTCTTTTCAAACACTTTACTTTATTGTTAAAATACATTTGATGCCTTGAAGGACAAAGAATTTGCTCTTCAGCAAAAGCTATAATTTCTTCTACTAAGGAGCCCCATATGAAATGCCTTTTTTTTTTTTTTTTTTTTGAGACGGAGTCTCGCTCTGTCACCCAGGCTGGAGTGCAGTGGCGCAATCTCGGCTCACTGCAAGCTCCACCTCCCGGGTTCATGCCATTCTCCTGCCTCAGCCTCCCTAGTACCTGGGACTACAGGCGCTGGCCACCATGCCCAGCTAATTTTTTGTATTTTTAGTAGAGATGGGGTTTCACCGTGTTAGCCAAGATGATCTCCATCTCCTGACCTCATGATCCGCCCGCGCAGGCCTCCCAAAGTGCTGGGATTACAGGCGTGAGCCATCACGCGCGGCCGAAATGCTGATTTTTGTGGCTCACTGGGTTACCTACTTCCATTCAACTTCTAGAGACTTTGAATTGTGTGGAGTTTGTTTATTACCTTTGTTGTACCAGGCTGTTTCTTGCCTTCTGCTTCCTTTCCACATCACATTCTACCATTATTTCAAGACTCCCCGGAATCTTCATTTCCAGTCATAAGTAATGATCCCTTCCTTTGTACCCCACAGTACCATGAGCCCGTTTGTATGATCGTATCTGTAACATGCCACTGCTCTTATTTTTTAAGTGTCTGCTTCTCCCAGTTAGATTCTAGTAGGGCAGAGATCATGTTTTACTAATTTGTGCAAACCAAAGCCTAGTATAGAGTTCATCATATAGTCATCTATTAGCAAAGTTTCACTGAGTGAATATACGTGACCGTCAGGTAACTTGTACAAATGATTTACTTCTTCCTATGGGAACATTAGAAAATTAGACAAACTAAGGACTGCAATTAGGCAGTGCTATGGGCTGAATCATGTGTACCCAAAATTCATGGGAAATTTGAACTTCAAATTGAATGGAAGCCTTAACCCCCAGTGTGAACATATTTGGAGAAAGGACTTTTAGGAACTAATTAAGGGTGGAGACCTAGCAGGATTGGTGTCCTTGTAAAAAGACAAAAAATCTTTGTTTCCTTCTTTCTCCCTCTCTCCCTACACTCCTTTCTCCCTCTCTTTCCCCCATTCTTTTCTTTCCTTCCTCCATCCAATGACATGCACTGAGGAAAGGCCATATGAGGACTCCATGAGAAGGCAGCCATCTGCAAGCCAGAAAGAGAGGCCTCACTCGAAACCAAACCAGCCATCACCTTGGTCTTGGACACTCCAGCTTCCAGAATTGTAAGAACATAAATTTCTGTTGTTTGAGCCACCCAGTCTATGGTATTCTGTTATGGCAGTCTTAGTGGATTAACACAGGCAGGAAAAAAAAAAAGATACATTATTAGAAATCATCTAGAAAAAAAAGATACAATCTAAGAAAAAAATGAAGCAAAGAAGCTCATCTGAAGGGATTCTTAGGAAGACGTGAGAAGACCTGAAGTTGTCTCGCAGTGTCAGAGTAAGGAACCCAAGAGTACTGGAGTGCTTCTCTCACTACCAGGAATATATACCAAGTTTCATTTATAAAGCCTGTCTCATTTTCATCTAAATTTAAAGAAAAACAGTGATGAAAGCGTCAAGGAGTGGCATTACCCTCAGTGTGCTTAGGCACCTGCACAAGGCCCTGGGGCTGCTGAGCGCTGGGCTTAAACCTATATGGGTCCCCCTCTGCCACCTGCCAACCTCAAGCTCCCACTGCAAATGCGGTTCATGATGTAATGAAGCTTCCTCTACTTTTCCATAACTTTCAAAATAACCATTTTGATGACATTTGACACTGTCCTTGAAATTATTCCCTATTTTTCTTAATGAAAGTTTCCATAAATCCCACGGGGCCTCTGACAACCTTCTAATAGGAACATTGTTTGAAGAGATCTAAAAATACAAATTTAAAAAAAGAAGGCTCTTCAAAAGAATCATTATTCTTTTGAATAATTGATTGAGGCCTGTTTTCTTTTCTTACTCTCTCCAAGGGCTTGTTAAGGGAGGGCTTAGGTACAGTAAAGGGGGCATTAGAGGAAGGAAGGAAATTAAACTATAATGGAAAGTTATGATTCTAGCCAATCTTGACCTTTCACTGAGAAGGGAGGTAGAGATAAAGGTTATTATTAATAGAGGCGGAAGAGTTTACCAACCCCCTAAGTAGGAAGTTCCACTCAGTCACATCTTTTCTTTCTCACTTAGCACCTTCCTCCTCCCTCCTTTTCCACTCACAAAAACACAGACACACAGCTCACACTTCCACCTACAGTCTACATTAGGGACCACAATGTATTGCTCCAATATGCCAGCATTAATGTCAACACAGGGTCCCGGGAACCACCTCAACCAGCTGACTTAGTTTCTGACACTAGGCATAGAAATCTGTAGTTACAATAAATACCTCGGGAGATTCCTATGCATAAACTAACATTTGAGAACCACTCCATCTCCCTGAACTTAATGCTCATTAAAAAAATAAGTAACAGATTCAGGCCCCTTGAAGTCGAAAATTGCCTAGAGCAGACAGACTGTGTAAGCTAGCCACCTTCCATTGCCATATGAAAGCACGTGCTTGCTGATTAACCCAACAAATATGCCGGATGCCTACTACATGCAAGACACTGTTCTGTTATGCCCTTGGGATAAATATGTATTTCAGATAAATCTGTGGAATAGAAAAGATCACCTGCCTTGTGGAGATGATATTTTGTTGGTTCTATCCAGAGGCCCTTTCTCTTTCATATCTCCACTGTCTTGATGGGAAACATGGTCATCAGCAGGAGCCTTGGGACACAACTGCAAGGGACATCACATGCACAGTAGCAGATCCTCAGGGGAGGCACCGCTCTGGCTAAAGGCCCCAGACTTTTGCCACTGGGAAGCTGGCATTCAGCCCTAGCTCTGCCTCAGAATGGCTGGGGACCTTATGTCATCATTGGACCTCATTGCTCTTTGTATTCCCTCCATATTTATTAAGTTGGGAAATTATCTACCTATCCTACTCTAACACCTGGCTTTGAAGATCAAATATGAAAATAGGTGACTTTTTTTTTTTCAGTTTAAGTGGATTTGTCAAATAAGTGTTCACTGGCATCAAACAATCTCACTCCTGACATAGCTCCTCTATCACTTGTGCCCCCAATATTACTTATTCTCCTTTACTGAATATCTGTAGTATATGTCAGGCTCTGTAAATCAATACTCACATTTAATCCGTACAATGGCCCTTTAGAGTTGCTGTCACAGTCACCCCTCCCCATCCAGTTTTCTTTTCCTAGGTTTTAGTTTGCCCCCAGTAAACTGCAGCCCAAAAATAGGTGAGTACAGTACAGCAAGACATTTTAAGAGAGACCACGTCACATAACTTTTATTACAGTATATTGTCATAACTGTTCTATTATTAATCATTGTTAATATTTTGATGTGCCTAATTTAGAAACTAAATATTATTATATGTATGTACATATAGGAAAAAATATATATAGGGTTTGGTCTGACCCGAGTTTTCATGCATCCACGGGGGTCTCGGCACATACTCCCCTTGGATAAGGTGGGGCACTGGACTATTTCCATTCAGAGATAAGGAGCCTAACTCAGGGTTGAGCAGCTTGACCCGTGAGTTGTAACACACACAGGGTCTGTGAGAATTTGAAGCCAGTGCACTCTGTTTCACGGACCCATGTTCTTTCACTACTTCCCAAAGCCTCTGTTTTCAATTTTACAAATCTACCAGATAATTTTTCAGTGTAATAGGCAAGAAGTTGGCCCAGTTAGTGCTTTTATATTTATTTATATATTTGTTCATTTTTAATTGCAAATGCATTAAAACACCTGATACTTCATTTAGAAGATAAATCTACAGGTCAAGAGGCACGTTTTCTCTCCCCAATTCAGCTTAACTTCTTATTTTATCACTCAAACAAACTGGTCATGTGCTTTTCCTTTGCTAACCTTTTAAGCCTGTTTAAATAGTTTCTGGCTTAAATCTTCTATGCTTTAATTTTCGATTAATTTGGTTTGAGCCTTCTGGTAATTCAGCTTGTTACATAAAATAGTCAATAAAATTCTTAGCACATCTGGTTTGATTTTAGTTTGCAACATTGGGATTGGCTGTCTGTGCCAAAGGAAAAGAAAATTGAATAAATTTAGTCTGCTAGCTGAGCAGGTAATAAAGATTCATGTTGGAAAACAGGGCAGGTGATGGAGAAAGGGTTTGCAAGCAGAGTTGGGGTGTGAATAAATGACCAAGACTGGCACCTTGGTTATGTGAGGTCACAACTAAGCTTGGTCTATATGAAAGAAAATATAACTTTATTATAAAAAAGTCTTCCAATATTAGCAATAAGAAGGGACTTTCCATAAAGAGAAGAGATGCTCATGTAAGCCCAACATTTCTTCCTTGAAATTCACTTTGCTTGTGGGAGGAGCTTAGTAAATCATTATGCCCCATTAACACTATAGCCAAGTGTAGGATCTCAAATACCCTGAACCACAGAGTACTTGGCACTCAGCCTTTCAAAGCCGTGTTTCTCTAACGGTAAATTTGTTGTGAATGACCCGCCAGCTTTGTCATATATTGTGGGTTCTGATTCAGTAGGCCTGGGGTGGCATTAGAATTTGGCATTTCTAATTAACTGCCTGACAGGTTTAGGGAAGACTCTGTTAAAGCTATGGAGGGCCAGTGGGGAAATAAAGTAGTGAGTATCAACAATCATGTAATCTGGTTGCTAAATCATCACTTGCTTCCCCACCTGTATCTCTTCTTCTTTGCTTGAGACTAAGAAATGCCCACTAAGCATTCATCATCCTTCAGCAGATACAAAGTCCTTCAGTTTGCATTTCAGCCCCCAAAGCAAGAACTTGTCTTTCTGCTTTCTGAATCTGGGGTCACATTATATCAAAATACAACTAATAGAACAACAATGGCTGAGGCTAAAGCCAAAAACCCTTGAGTTCACAGATTTTGGGTCCAGGATACAATGCTCCAGTTTGGTAATAAAATTCAAAGGCGGAAACAATGCACAGGAAGATGAGTTCTAGGAGAAGCAAATGTTGGTGATTTCAGTGAGCAGAGTTTTCTTGTAGACAGTAGGTTGGTGTCCTTCCCCAAATCGTATGTTGAAGCTCTAATCCCAGTGTAATGGTATTTGGAGATGGGACCCTTGGGAGCTAATTAGAATCAGATTAGGTCATGAGAACGGAGCACCATGATAGGATTAGTGTCCTTATGAAAGAGGAAGAGACACAAGATCTCTCTCTCTCTCTCACCGAGGAAGGGCCATGTGACAATATAGCTAGTAAGAGAGCAGTAAGCAAAAAACCAATCATTCTGGCACCCTGATTTTGGACTTCCAGGCTCCAGATTCATGAAAGGCAAATGTTTGTTATTCAAGCCGTCCAGGTTAATAGCATCCTAGACTAACTAAGATAATCTTCTTCATCCCTGCCTCCATGTGATCACGGAAGAGAATTAGATGGGAAACCAGGCCGGCTACAGTGGCTCACGCCTGTAATCTCAGCACTTTGGGAGGCCAAGGCAAGAGGATCACCTGAGGCCAGGAGCTAGAGACCAGCTACTTGGGAGGCTGAGGCAGGAGAATCACTTGAACTCGGGAGGCAGAGGTTGCAGTGAGCCAAGATCACACCACTGAACTCCAGCCTGGAGTTCGACAAAAGCGAAACTTCATCTCAAAAAAAAAAAAAAAAAAAAAAGAGAGAAACCAAGTTTGTAAATACATGACCATGCAGGTGTGTTCTGGGGTAGACACTGTCCTATAGCATTCTCATTCTGGTGATGGCACCTCAACACTCTCTAGAGAACCTGTGAAGTGTACACTGTTAGCCCATGCCATCTGTGTGGAGCAGGTGCCACACTTCTTCTCTGTCAGGCATGTGTGTTTGGCCAATGTCTAGGCAACCAACGGAGGTCATATTCCTGGCCAGAGTCATTAACTCTCTGACCATGTGGAACTCAGTTCTGAATTTCTATAGACTCCTTTGGGGGGGCGGAGAGAAAGACTGCTTTCTTCTGTTTGGGACACACTGTTAGGTTGTCATCCTGGGACTGCTTGTGTCTAGCTCACTTCCAGATAGAAAGATCTCCCTGGGAGTGAAACAGAAGTGAGAGCCAGAAAGAGTGATTGAGACTGAAAGGGTGGGAGAAACTGGGAGCACTTTGGGGAGGAAGAGAGGGACCATGTAGCTGGGACCTTATCTAATTATTGTATTCGGAGGTTCCTTGAACTGGTGTAGTCCTCAATTACCAGCTAAACAAATTAACCATGCTCCTGTTTTCACTAAGCCGTTTGAGTTGTGGTTCTGTCAAATGCAGTCTCATGATCTCTAACTAATAAAAGATGCTAAAGAGACAGATTTATATACAAGAAGCAGGACGAGTGCAAAAAACTGGAAATTAGTGTGAGTAGGAAAGATGAGACCTGATTAAAAACAATATTTGAGAACTGAGCAGAGACATATATACATATATAGACATATATACATATATATATATATATATATATATATATATATATATATATATGTATAATTAATAAAATGTGCCATAAGGGACACAGGCAAAACAACATTGTCTTCATCCATTATGCATTGCTATAATAGAATACAAAATATTAGGTAATTTATTTTTTAAAAGAAATATATATCTTACAGTTCTGGAGGCTGAGAAGTTCAATATCAAGGTGCTGGTGCATGGTGAAGGCCTTCGTGCTGTGTCACCCCATAATGTAAAGCAGAAAGGCAAGAGAGAATAAAAGAGCGCAAGGGCAAGAAGGGGCCAAACATACTTTTATAACAAGGTCACTCCTGCAATAACAGTAATGGGCAAATCCCTAATGACCTAATCACCTCTTAACAGGAATTCTTTTTCCAACACTGTTGCACTGGGATTAAGTTTTCAACTCTTGAACTCTGGGGACACAATCAAGACACAGCAGACATGATAACTATTTTCCTCTAAAAAATGACATAAGTTAGCAAAATAGTTTTTAGGGTCTTGCTTTCAACTTTCCTAAATGCCAAACAAACAACTTATAGGTAACAGTCAATACTCATGAGAAGCACCTGGATAATTTTCATTCTTCCTTCACTTCTGTGAGAGGTGAAGCCAGCTGGACTTCCTGGTCAAGTGGGGACTTGGAGAACTTTTCTGTCTAGCTAAAGGATTGTAAATGTACCAATCAGCACTCTGTAAAAATGCACCAATCAGTGCTCTGTGCCTAGCTAATGGATTGTAAATGCACCCATCAGCACTCTGTAAAATGGACCAATCAGCACTCTGTAAAATGGACCAATCAGGGCTCTGTAAAATGGACCAATCTGCAGGACGTGGGCGGGGACAAATAAGAGAATAAAAGCTGGCCTCCCCAGCCTGCAGCAGCAACCTGCTAGGGTCCCCTTTCAAACTGTGGAAGCTTTGTTCTTTTGCTCTTCATAATAAATCTTGCTGCTGCTCACTCTTTGGGTCTGCACCACCTTTAAGAGCTGGAACACTCACCGCGAGGGTCTGCAGCTTTATTCCTGAAGTCAGGGAGACCATGAACCCACAGAGAGAAACAAGCAACTCCAGACGCGCCACCTTTAAGAGCTATAACATTCCCCCTGAGGTCCGCAGCTTCATTCTTGAACTCAGTGAGACCAAGAAGCTACCAGAAGGAACCAACTCCGGACACATTATGTGCCACCTTTAAGAGCTGTAACACTCACTACGAGGTCTGCAGCTTCAGTCTTGAAGTCAGTGAGACCAAGAACCCATCAGAAGGAATAAATCCGGACGTATCTGTGCATTACTAGCATTACCTCTGTGAAACACTTCCTGACTCCCCAGCTTCTGGTTAGGCGCCCTTTGCAGTGTCACCTTTGTTGTTTGCCTGTTTTTATGCATTATTTATTTATTTATTTATTTATTTATTTATTTATTTATTTGAGACTGTCACCCAGGCTAGAGTGCAGTGATACAATCTCAGCTTACTACAGTCTCAAACTTTGGGCTCAAGCAATCCTCCCACCTCAGCCTCCCAAGCCTCCCAAGTAGCTGGAACTACAAGTGTGTGCCACCACACCCCACTTTTTTTTGTATTTTTTGTACAAATGGGGTTTTTGTACAGATGGGGTTTCACCATGTTACCCAGGCTGGTCTTGAACTCCTGAGCTCAAGAGATTCCCCTGCCTTGGCCTCCCAGAGTGCTGAGATTACAGGTGTGTGCCACCGCACTTGGCCTGCAGCATGACTATTGCTCTTTTGCTTATTCCTGGGATAATCCCCATTCTACCATAACTCGATTGCCTGTCCCTAGAATACTCCTTGGGGGCCAGGGCTGTGCGTTCCCTCTCTGAACCCCAGTGCCTGGCATAGGGTCAGTGCACAAACAGTGGAGGTTGAATGAGTGAATGAGTGACTGAGGTCATCTTCAAAGAAACACCTAGGGCCTAAGAATACCTTTGAAAATTAGGAAGCAAGTTGGGAAGTCTCTGGCCATTTTTGTATGGCATGAACTGAGAGATGCCACTGCTCCTTGTTGCTGACTACTAGTTTCGTTTTCTCATCACTGTTCTTGTCTCTTTCCAATTCACTCTCAACATTGTAGCCAGACTGTTATTTTTTGAAGGAGGTTCTGTTCATATGACTCCCCACTTAAGAATCCTTTACAGCTGTCTAGTGCTTTTGGAACTCTAAGTAATTAATTGCTTCTCACTGCCATCAGAAACCTGAAGGATCTGGCCCCTTCCTATCTGGCTCCTATGACCTTCTGTAATTCTAATGAACAATTCTTGGTTCAATGTTTTCATATCATCTGTTGTCTTGCAGGGTCTACTTTTCCATTTCTCCCTGTGGTTATCCCCTCTTATATTTCATATCTCAGCTCAAATGTTACTACTTCACAGAAGTCTTTCTTGGTCCCCCATCCTAGGTCAAGGGCTCAATTTATAAATTCTCCCTTTGCAAAGTACTTCTCCTTAACACAGAAATTATAATTATTTATGTTTCTAATGATTTTCCTAGTTATTTATTTAATTATTCTTGTTGCCAAAGTATACAACTTATAAAGTTGCTAAAGTACACCATGTATACACTCAGAGCCTTTGTTTGTCTTGAGCATCATATCTCCCCAGGACCTAGCATACTTCCTGGCATGAATAAAATTTATGATTATTTGTATTTACTTTTTATCTTTTTGAGACAGGGTCTCACTCTGTAGCCCAGGATGAAGTGCAGTGTCACAAACATAGCTTGCTGTAACTTTGGACTCCTGGGCTCAAGTGATCCCCCACTCAGCCTTCTGAGTATCTGGAACTATTGGCATGCAAAATCATGCTGGGCTAATTATTTAATGTTTTGTCAAGACAGGGTCTTTCTATGTTGTTTAGGCTGGTCTTGAACTCCTGGCCTCAAGCAATGCGCCTCTGTGGCCTCCCAAAATGCAGAGATTACAGATGTGAGCCATGGTGCCCAGTCTGTTATTATTGTTATTATTACTATTATTATTATGATTCAGATAGGTGAGTTAGGTCATGCCTCATCATGTGGAAATAACTGATCCTAAAGAAGTTGCTCTTTTAAAATTTTTATCTTTTAGATAATCTTTTAGATAATCTATATATTTAATTCCATTAATAGCTGAAAACTACACTATGCTTTAAAGTGTCAATGTTTTAAAGAAACAAAGAGAAGTAGCAATTTTGACAACTGTTTGATTGTAACTTGAACACCTGTCTTGGTTCCTGAGAGCTGCATTAACAGCTGTTTCTAGCCTCAGAAGAAGGGTCAGACATGTTCCATGGCTGTTGACACGGACAGGCTGCTGCCTCTCTGTCTGTTATATACATTTGCACAAGTTTGCAAGGTAGAATCATCTATTTTTGAAACTCACCATTTAGAAATATGTATCATGACTGAATACATAGTTTACAAGAATTTCTTCCATAACACTCTGGCTATGTGTCCAAACAGACACTGTCCTGTTTGAGTAGATTCAGGGGAGTGATACTTGGTTTCTGCCTCCCTCTTCCCCATATGCTGGTAATGATTCAGCAGGGCTTACACAAAATGAAAAAAAATAGACCTCCCAAATGTTCATGAGAAGGAGTGAGGGTGTTTCCACAACACAGTGGAAGCTTGGAAGCTGGTGGAAAACACAATTCATGGTGATCTGCAGTCAAATACAAAAAGATAGATTAGCTAAGGAATAACAGGAAGGTGAGTTTGCTCCTTTATGTAGGCAAAGAGCAAATCTATGTAGTCAGAATACAAAAAACAAAGAGCAACAAAGGATTCAATTCCTAGGAAGAAGCTCTGAGCAGTAAACACACAAGATCCAGGTCAGAATCTGGTGACAAGGTACATTTCACAAAAGGCAAAAAAGGAATTTCACATTGGACTAGCTACTTTCTAAACTAGGTAATCTTTTCAACATACTCAGCTTACTCAAGCCTGGAAGTCTTTGGTCAGGGGAAAGAGCCAAATCTACAGATGACAAAAATGGGTACCACTATGGCTTTCAAGTATCTCCCAAAGTTCACTTGTTGGAAACCTAATCGCCAGTGCAAGAGTGTTGGGAGGTGGGGACTGATAAGAGGTGATTAAGGTCATCAGGGGCTCTGTCCTCATGAATGAATCAATGCTGTTATTTTGTGGAGCAAGTTAGTTACTTCAGGAGTGAGTTCCTGATAAAATGGTAGATTTGGTCCTCTTCCTCTCTTGCTCTCTTGCCCTCACTTTCTGTGTCCCTTCATATTCTGCCATGGGATGCTGTATCACGAAGACTCAGAGACATGCTCTTGGATTTCCCAGCCTCTAGACACATGAGCCAAATATATTTCCATTTATTTAAAATTACCCAGTCTGTGTTATTCTGTTACAGCAGAATAAACTAAGCTAAGACAGTCACATAAATGTGAAACATAGCAAAGGGATAGGGATAGCATGGTTTTACTTATTTATTTATTTATTTATTCTTAACAGTATATAGTCTGTGTAACAGTTGACTAGAATTTCTACAACCAAATATAGACCATGTGGCTTAAAACATAGAAGTTTGTTTTCTCACAGTTCTGGAGACTGGAAATCTCAGATAAGTTCTAGCTGATTTAGTTTCTGTTGCAGCCTCACTACATGGCTTGCAGACAGTTGCCTTCTCACTGCATTCTCACAAGGCCTTTCTTCTGTGTGTGCAATCTTAGGGTCTTTTCCTCTTCTTATAAAGACATCAATCCTTTTGGATTAGAGCTTCACCTTATGACCTCATTTAATCGCAATTATGTCCTTCAAGGTCCTATCTCTAAATATAGTCACTTTGGAAGTCAGGAATTCAATCTACGAATTTGGGGATAATAAAATTTAGTTCATAACAGTACTTCAGTGACATTTTCCCTTAAGGAGTCACCTGTGGTGAGTGTCCTCCAACAGTAATCCGAAGTGGAGTTTTTAAGGGGGATCCAGAAATTAGTCACCCAAGAGATCAGAGACAAAATGGCAACAGTTGCTGTTGCATCAGGAGTATCATCATAGGCCTGATACAGTGCCAAGATCTGGGAGAGGATGAAACATGGTTTGAATAGAAGCTTTTGGGAATGAGGTTTTAGGATGTACACAGTGAATGGGATATGAGTCTGCCATACTTTCTTTTATGGAGTATAATGTACATGAGTGTCACATAGCATTATAGGTAGTAAGCCAAGCTGAGCAGCATAATCTCACATTATTATAAAGTCATTTTCCAAAACAGTATCAATGAAATTTAAGTATATGAGGATAGCCAAGAATACCACATTATGCATAAATCCTTCACTAGTAATTTCCGTCTTATGTCCTTGCTTGGGGAGCAGAAATGCAGGCAAGAATCAAGTGTGATGGATAAGAGCAAAATGAATAGTGCAATGTTAGTTCACAAATTGTAAAAGGCATGATAGTTTAAGAGGTTGATCGATACTACACTTTATTTAGCAAGTACAGCTGTCCGGTTTTTGGAGATGACATGCTACCTTTGCAAAGAAAATAAAGATTCAGAGACTACCAACTGCCACTGTTATATAGTCCATCATCAAAGCAAAAGAGTTAGCACTAGCAATTACAGATCAACATCTTTGTAAAACACGTGATGCCTAATCCCAAAACTGCTAAATCACAAATTCAAGAAGAAACAAGTGTGAGCTTAGATACTGCAACTTCTTCAGGGAGCTCATTTTGTTTAAAAACATGTTTTTAAACTTTTGACTGTAGTATTTTATACAGAAGTATTTGAGGATATATTTGTCTCCAAAGCAGAAATACATTATGGCTAGCATGCTTGGGTTTCATATTTCCTGTAACTGGATCTGATGGGCAAGTATATTTCCCCTCAGTGTTTCAAGGTGACAGCTGCAGCAGAGTCTTGCCCTTTGGCCCTCTGGTTACCTTTGTTTAACCATCTGGAGAAGCTGCCTGCTGAAAAGCTGCTGTTGGCCCTCAGGCCAAACCTGTTCTAAGTCCTTGCAGCCTGCAGGACAATGGATGAAGGCAAGGGAATGAAAAAGTTCCTGGCCCTACTTTGCTTAAACCTTCTGTCTTCAGCATAAACTAACCTTTTTCATGTGGTCTGCCAGTGCTTCTATCCCTGCCACTCACCTGTGGTCCAGCCCCACTTCTGTCCCCTCTACAGGAGGCATTGCAGACCTGATGACCTTCCTCCATTGTACCAAGGATTCTTACCCTCTTCTTCCTCCCAGCCTGCTCTACTCTCTGCTCCATGCCTGGAAATACACTCCTCTCCTATCTTCATGTGACTCATTCCCATCCATCCCAAATGCATCAGCTTAAACCTCCCTTCCTCCTGCAGATCCTTCCAATAGACTCAGTGAGGTGACTCTGCACTTGTTACAGTTTATCAGACTTATTTGCCTTCCTTATGATTATGTGTCTTTGTGATTACAGAAATGTTTGGGCTCAGTGATAGTGTTTAGAGAATAAGAAAACAGATTTCTGTGTGCAGTAAACCTAAGATAAGAGGAAATGCTACGGAAGCCAGTGTAATCAAAGACAGGTGGATACTCATAGATTTTCTCATCCACAGAGCTGGAATGAGTCATGGCTTTGCTGTCTCACCTCTAAGAAAAAGTTGAAATTAATATTAAATCATGGAAGTGACGGCAGTTTTACAAAGGAAAACTGATTTGTAATAGTGTGAGAAAGAGATTTAATCCTCACCAAATATTACATGTGTTCTCCTAAACTTCCTAGCCATACTTGAATTGAGATTGGAGCCATCAGACTAGTTCCAGCAAGTAGACACAAGCAAGAGTGGTGTGTATTAACTATGGGACGAGATGGTTAAAAGCTAGGGTACCACATCCATTAGTCCTTCCCTTCACCATGGCCTTTGTGACCTCAGACACCAGGCATTCCAGGTGGCTAAGCTTTAGATGAAGGAAGGATGCCTCATCCACATCCAACTACAATGTGAGAAATACATTGCTGCGTTCAACATGGAGAGTTTGGAAGTTTGTCTTTCATGAACAGTTAGTATTAATTACTTAGCCTAGTATGGAAATTGGTAGCTTGAAACCAAGTGCTTCTGCATAAAGACACATGTGCGCGCATGTTCATTACAGCACTATTCACAATAGCAAAGATGTGGAATCGACCTAAATGCTCATCAATGATGTTCACTGCAGCACTATCCACAATACCAAAGACGTGGAAACGACCTAAATACTTATCAGTGATAGATTCAATAAATAAAATGTGGTATGTATTATACCATGGAATCCAACGCAGCCATAAAAAAGAATGAGACCATGTCCTTTGCAGGGACATGGATGGAGCTGGAGGCCATTATCCTTAGCAAACTCACACAGGAACAGAAAACGAAATACTGTATGTTCTCACTTATAAGTGGGAGCTAAATGATGAAAGCACATGGATACATAGAAGGGAAAATGCACTGAGGCCTTTTGGAGGGTGGAGGGTGGGAGAAGGGAGAGGATCAGGAAAAATAACTAATGGGTACTGTTGAGACAGCCAGGTAAGAAGGGGTCCCCAGAGAAACTCCAACCAGCCTGCGCACTGGGAGGAGTGTCCACTGCGGGGGAGCCACAAAAATTGGCACCAATTGCAGTGGGGAAGAGCCTGGCCCCTCCTCTTCCTGTGTGGAACCCGGGATTCAATGTGTGATGCGGGAAGCATATACTGGCGGGATTCTCTCTCTGGCTTTGCAATGAGTCCCTGTCTCCCTTTTCTTTCCTTTTCATCCAATAAATTCCATTTTTCTTCCCTTTCAAATTGTCCGCGAGACTTATTTTTCATGGCAATGTGACAAGGACCCCCTACCTTTAGCTAAACTAAGGAGATAGTTCTAGGACCCTGTGGCAGGCCAGGTCTCCCTAATGGCTGAACAGTCAGCAGTCAGGCCTCTAGGACAATTGTTTCAGCACTAAGCGGTTAAGTGAAACATTCAAAGCTGATAGAGCCAGTGTCTTTACACAAAGGTTGGAAAGTAGCAAAAGCCCACCAAGAGTTTTGCCTAGGCCTTCCCCGGGCCTTGAAGTATGACAAGATAATGAAGGAATTCTTAATAGGACCCATTTAGGATTAAACAGGTTTTATTGGGGGGTCTGAAGGAACTCCCCAAATCTCCACGATTTGGCTGGAGACAAGATATGGGTAATCACCCCAGCACCTGGACTCATTCAGATGAATTAAATTTACTGAGGCTGCAGAGGAAGGTCTTCAGGACTCAGATCTTAGTTACAGATTAGAAGAAGTTAATCAGTTATGTCTTTAGATGAATGAACACTTACACATACATATATAGCATAGAAGGTAAATAAGTTGTGGAAAACTTTGTAATTTTGAGTTGGTCTAGTGATATTTTCCAGGTCTTCTTCTTGTACCCAGTTACAGACATAAAATCACTTCTTTCCCAGCTCATATGCATCTCATTGTTGGGGCATGAAAATAAGCAGCCCGACCCTCGGTTCGGTTCTGGAACAGTGCTAGGCTTAATAATTGGGTGATGAAAGAATCTGTATAACAAACCTCCATGACACAAGTTTACCTATGTAACAAACTTGCGTTTCCACCCCTGAACTTAAAGTTTAAAAAAAGAAACAAATAAGAAAAAAGAACAAGGGAGTGTGTAAGTAAATAATTGGATGTGTGGGAGGGTGAAGCAGGTGGATCACAAGGTCAGGAGTTTGAGATCAGCCTGACCAACATGATAAAACCCCATCTCTACTAAAAATACAAAAATTAGCCAGGCCTGGTGTTGCGCGCCTGTAATGCCAGCTACTCAGGAGGCTGAGGCAGGAGAATCACTTGAACCCAGGAGGGGAGGTTGCAGTGAGCCAAGATCACACCACTGCAGTTCAGCCTGGGCAACAGAGCGAGATTTCATCTCAAAATAATAATAATAATTGGATGGGGATTACCTTGCTTCGTAGTTCTCTGATGGGAGGCAAGGAGTCTGATACTGGAAGTTGGAAAGATGGAGAATTACGTTTGGTGATGGTGAAACCTTTATTGAAATCATGACCTTTGAAAGCAGACTGTATGCACAGAGGACTTAAGTCTTACGGGAAGAAGCTGCAAATCAGAAGAGTATATCAGCTGTGTGTGGTAAGGTTCAGAAAAAAGAGGAAAAAAGATTGTATGCATGAGGGAGCAGGAGACATGGGAAGATTGCAGAAATGTGGGAACTTTTTGATTGGAAAAAACAGTGCCTTTAGATAACCAAAAGAAATGATAGGATTTTATAAAGACTTTCAGCAGCAAAGACCCAGTACAATCTCTCAGTTGGATAAAGCAATTCAGTGTAAAGATCCAAGGGGTGTACGCCTTCTTATGAATTTTCCCCGAAAGATTACTTGAAATTAAGTTGCGAGAGACAGTCTCAGGGAGGGGGTGCTGAGACAGAAGACAAAACTTCAAAAAGAACTGTGGGTATGGTTACTGACATGGAGAACCAAGCATACTGACCAGTAGTTCCCTTAGTTTTTGAGGCAGATATTTTACCAAATATACCATGAGTTTGGGCCAAGAAGGCTTTTTTTTTTCTTTTTAATATGCATTAAGTATGTACAGCTTTTCATATGTCTATCATTATTATACTTTAAGTTCTAGGGTACATGTGCATAACATGCAGGTTTGTTACATATGTATACTTGTGCCATGTTGGTGTGCTGCACCCATCAACTCTTCGGCACCCATCAACTCGTCATTTACATCAGGTATAACTCCCAATGCAATCCCTGCCCCCTCCCCCCTCCCCATGATAGGCCCCGGTGTGTGATGTTCCCCTTCCCGAGTCCAAGTGATCTCATTGTTCAGTTAATATTTGGTGCTTAAAATATTCCTTGTGGCTTGGACTTTCTGTGGCTAGGAAGTGAGAGGAGAAAGTATAACCCCAGAAGGCATATCCCCTAATTTCCATTTTTGCTGATGCCACAGAAAGTAATAGGAAAAGAAGAACCTTCCCGAGAGGAGTCTAACAGCCTGGATAATGACAGGCAAAGGAGCTGCTCCAGAGAGCCAATCAAACTTCCATCTCCCAAGGCAGGAGGATGTTGCAGCATTTGCTGAACAGGATTGCAGAACGCCTGCAGGCTGGGAGATGCTGAGTGGCAGAGCGCCCTTCTCTAGTCTCACCCTCTGAATGAATAGCAGTGTCTACTGCAGCTATCCTTTTCCTGTTCTACTTTTACACATTGGACATATATGTGTCTACGTTTATGGGGTGAGGGAGTATTGAGAAGGGATGATATTCTTTTTTTTTTTAATTTAGTTCTTTTTTAAGTCAAGGTCTCTGTACTAAGAGAGGCCACATGCTGACTTTATGAAAACACTACTACTCACGTGGTCTTGGAAGTAGACAGGGTAATCGGATGGCACTTTGGAATGTCTTTCAAAAGCGTGAATGACAAAAGTATGGTGTATCATGACCACCAATGAGTGGAGGGACAGGAAAAGGTGGGAGTGTACATGTGTAAGAGGGTAGCAGATATTTGGTGACAGAAAGGCTGGTGGTGACAAAGACAGTGTTCACCATCCATTTCATATCCTCCATTACACTTAGCCATGAAACCAGACCTGCACGGTACACTGTGAGGATGTGTGCTGTGGGCCATTTCTGGGCAGTTAAGAGCCACTGTGCATCTTCCACTTTGTTTTGCTTGCCTTTGCAACTTTGCAGGGTGCTTGTTCTAAGCAGCATGCTACAAGATGGTGAATGACCACCCAATCACAGACCTGAGAAATAAATCTTTGTGGCATTAAACCACTGGAATTTCAAGGGTGATTTTCTGTTGCGAGTAGCTAATATTAATTACCTTGACACGTTGCATGAAAAAGATGTGCACTATCATTATAATCAAGTGAATAGCAGCCTGCATGATATGAATGGATCTAGTAAGATATACATATAAAAAGGCATAGACCAAAATATGAACAGAAGGGGAAGGTACCACATAAATATACATAATAGGTTTTAGGACTTTCTTCATTGAACATGGAAACATACTACTCAGGGGAGGATTATCTAAACAGTTTTGTTATTTTAAATTTCCTACAGAATTCCTTTAATCATTTATTTCTTGCAGATGATTACGTCTTGGAAAAATGCTGAGTGAAAATCAGTCAAAGTCAAAATGATGGTAACTGCCATGGGAACATTAGGAAGTTACCCTATATGGTCTAAAATTGGGAGGAACCCTCAGTTCTGGAATTGTCCACCTCATTCCTGGAAAACTCATTAATAATTCACCTCTTGTTTAGCATATAATCAGGAAATAAACATAAAAATGGGAAACCAGCAGGTCTTGGGGCTTCTTTGCCTATGGAGTAGGCATTCTTTTATTCCTTTACTTTCCTGACAAAATATTTATCGTAAGCACTTACTTTTCTAAGTCAATTAATGAAAGCTCTTTTCTGTCACACACACACAACATCTATAAATAAACAGATAGAAGAAGATCCATACTCAATTTTGTCTCCCAGGCCTGTTCAATGGTCACCAGGTGATTTTCACTCTCCTCAGTGACCACCGCCATACGGAGACCGGAAGGAAAATTAACTCATTTCTCAAAGAATAATGTACTTAAAGAGAAGTCAGAAAGTCTTCTCTATATATGCGGACATACGAGGCTGAAACGGAAGTAGCTACCTAGTAGGCCTCTGTACACCACATAATCCATTCCACATAAACGACTCTCCCACCTCTGCCAAACATGAGCCCTAATGGTCAAAACTAGAGATGGCAGCAATCCAAATTAATCTTCAGTTATGCAAAAAAAGAAAAAGAAAGAAAGAAAGAAAGAAAGAAAGAAAGAAAGAAAGAAAGAAAGAAAGAAAGAAAGAAAGAAAGAAAGAAAGAAAGAAATCAACTTGAGAATCATGCGCAAGCTCTCCTCTCTAGTTTTTGTTGTTGTTGCTTTGTTTTTGAGATGACCTCTCGTTCTGTCTCCCAGGCTAGAGCGCAGTGGTAGGATCTCAGCTCACTGCTACCTCCGCCTCCCAGGTTCAAGCGATTCTCCTGCCTCAGCCTGCCGAGTAGCTGGGCACCTGTAATCCCACCACCAACCCCGGCTAATTTTTGTATTTTTAGTAGAGATGGGGTTTCACCATGTTGGTCAGGCTGGTTTCAAACTCCTGACCTCATGATCCGAACGCCTCGGCCTCCCAAAGTGCTGGGATTACAGGCGTGAGTCACCACGCCTGGCCCTCTCCTCTCTAGTTTTATACAAAGCTACATTTTTAAATATTACATAAAGCCATGGATTCAGTATACTGAGTAAATACATGTGGCATGTGCTCTCTTCCACATTAAAGTGAAAGTGCGAATTTTTTGTTGCCGGAAAATATGATCATGTTACTTTAGTCTAAAAACTTCCACTAGATGCGCATAGCATTTAGCATCAAATTCGAGCTCCTCACAAAGACCTATAAGCCTCTAAATACCTCTACATTCCCTTCTTGTACCTATCTCATCCTTATTCTGTTCTGGAACTTTAGGTACTGGCCTTCCTCCAGTTCTTCAAACTGCCAAGCCTGATCCTGCCCCAGGGCTTTTGCACTTGTCATTTTGTGGTTTCCATTGCCTAGATTTCTTCTCCTCTGGTACTAAAGATGGCTGGACTCTTCTTAGTATATTTTATAGTCCACATATCATCTTTTAAGAGAAATCCCTGCCATCTTAATTCAGAATACGTTTACATTGAACTCTAGACTGAGGATTAAAAAAAAAAAAAATTCCTGTTTTACTTATCTCATAATACTTCTCATTATTTAAAATTACCTTATGTTTTTTCTCATGTATTGCTATTGCATTTATCTGTTGCGCCCAAGGCTCTTTTTCTGGGATCAGAAGAGTGTCTGGTACACAGAAAATAAGATATCGGTAAATATTTCTTGAATGAATATGCTATGTGGGATAGTAGCATAAGTGCTAGCCTCAAGAGGAAAGTGCAATTGAATGCAATCAGAGCATCCATGTCGGGACAAATAAGACACATCCGAGTTTAATGCAGGACATCCAGCCTCCCTCCACCCTACCTTTTCTCCCAGCCCCATGCATCCTGGGATCAACTTCACTCTCTTCCTCAAATACACCATGCTTTTCCCTATTTGAGGACTACATCTATGTTGTCCCTATGTATCTACATTCTTTCTCGTCTCTGCTGTCAAACTACTCAGCCTCACAGACTCAGCTCTACTCTCCCTGCTTCCTTTGAAATCTGCCCCAAGCATGCTTGGTCCTGGCCCTACTCTCCTGCAGGTGGGGTTGGTCAGTCTCTGTGTTTGCTGTCCTCAGGTGTTTTACTAGGACAATTGTAGAGGTTTATGGTGATTACCTCAGTGTATGCATTTCAGTCACTACCAGCAGAATCTCTTAAGAACAAGACCTTTTCTTTCTTTTCCTAGACAGAGAGAAGTATGCATAGTGCATAGAACGTGGCCAATACCTAGTAAATGCCTTTGATTTAAAAATATAATTGATTGAAAATTATAACTACTTAAAAATAATTTTCACAAGTTCTATCCATATAACTTGCTAAACATTATGTTACTACAAAGTGCTATTGATATTCTTTTAGTTATTTAAAACCTATTTAAAAATACTTTTATTTCAATTATGCATTGGATTATTATGAACTGCACTGGATTATGCATAGAATTAAATTATGCATTGGAATTTTAATTTTTTATTTCTTGCTATTCAGAGAGTACCATTCGATGCAATTCAGTTTTGAAATTTTTATAAGATTTAGAAATTTCACTACTTGGAATGTATCCAAACAAAATGATCAGAATTGCAAATGGAGAGATACCCATTTCTATTGAGTACAGTAGAGGAAATAGAACTATCCTAAATGATCTACAGTAAGGAAAGGGTTAAAATATCTTATTCAACTCCATATGAGAGATGATTTTCAAGTACCAAAAAGTGTTAAAGTTTTAAAAAATATTTATTTGCTGAATCACAAACTATTATATTGGTGGGATTTTTAAATTTAAGAAATAAAACAATTTTCACCAATAAAATTATTTTTAAAAACTCAGATAATAATTATTCTTGTTACTTATTCATATACTTAATGCTTTAGCTCTATCTCTACTACTTCATTATTGCATTTTTCTGAAAAATGTGTTCTTTCAATATGGTCATTTTTATAGAAAACTGCTTACAGTTTTCTTCAGAATTATAGATTAAAATTTATATGTTGGAAATTGTTGACATAACTACCTGCTGCTTCTTTGTAGACCATGATATTATTTATTCTGTCTTTAGATGTTGAGATTTCTGGAAAATTCAGAAAAACATTGATAAGTGGAGGATATTCTTTTTTATTTTTATTTTTTGAGATTCGCTCTGTCGCCCAGGCTGGAGAGCAGTGGCCGGATCTCAGCTCACTGCAAGCTCCGCCTCCGGGGTTTACGCCATTCTCCTGCCTCAGCCTCCCAAGTAGCTGGGACTACAGGCGCCGCCACCTCGCCTGGCTAGTTTTTTGTATTTTTTAGTAGAGACGGGGCTTCACCGTGTTAGCCAGGATGGTCTCGATCTCCTGACCTCGTGATCCGCCCGTCTCGGCCTCCCAAAGCGCTGGGATTACAGGCTTGAGCCACCGTGCCCGGCCGATAAGTGGAGGCTATTCTTAATTCAAATATTTTTCATAGGGTTTTTAAACATATTTCAGTGAAATATTTTATATATGAAGTGTTTTCCCCTCCTTTTATAATATCTTTCTCTAATAAAAATAATCCACAATAAAACTTGTCAAATAAAATGCCTCTATGCTTCTCTTCAATCTGTCATCAGATTGAGGTTTATGTGAAATCACAGACTTTCTCAATTTTATTTCTTTCTGATATAACATATGGATTTATCCAATTAAAAACAGGGCCCCTATCAAAATATTCTTCCCAGAAATTAAGAGATTTCAACATGCAATTATGTTTTTTTTAAATTAAATTTTGTACATATTTGAGTGTCCATCATTTAATTTGCTCCATTCCTCCTTTGCTTTTGTAGGAATAATTTTCAATATATTCCTGTTTGTAAGGTTTGTTTTCAATAATCGTAATTTTCTAAAATCCTCAAAAGCTGAAGGTTTTTGGTTCTACATTAATCGAATACTTTGAAAGATTTTTTTTTTTTAAGAATCTTGAAGATACTGGGAAATGTTCTCAGTATTGAATGGGAATAAAAAACAGAGAGATAAAACTAAATAAAGCACCCTAAATAAAAAATTATGTAATTTTTCAAGCTGTTCTAGCTGTGTATACTTTTTTGCACTGTAGCATTCCTAAAATTGGGGTGCATCTTCCTGTTAACAGGTCACTGTTGGTCCTCACAGGATTGTGCTTGGCCACCTGAAAACTGTGTAGACTTGGGCAAAGATGGGCACAGCTTTATCATTTTATGAGTCATACACATTTCTGGTAATGCAAATTTTAAGTTTAATTGCTATTTAAAATGGCTTTAGAATATTATGCTGTGATTCAACATTGTAAAAACATTGTTTACTTGGAGACACAGCAGCACAGAAGACCATACCATGTTGGACACAGATGTGAATGTGCCAAAGAAGAATCAAGAGAGGCAGACCATGAATGTGGTTTTGTCCTAGGAATATGTTACCCAATTAATTTTGCATCTATTTGTAATGTATGCCCGAGACTGATACTACGATAATAACCTCTGCCTATATAAGTTGAAGGCCATTTCAAGGCATTCTAAGAGGTACAAAGCAGTGTGTCAGTGTTTATTTGGCAGCATTTTTTTTCCTTAGGAAATAATTGTAGGTCTGACAATCACTGGAACCTTAGATTAAATCATAGGTCTATGCATATAAAAAAAAGACCAGAAGAAAATATCTTAAAATGTTAATGGTGGCTCTCTCTGGCTCACAGAATTACAAATACTAATATTTTTCTTAATTTACTATCTATAGTTTCTAAATAGGTAAAAATAATTACATAATTACATACAGAATGAAAATATTAATAGTTTCCAATATTTGTAATAGCAATATTAACTATTTATCTTTCATTATAGAATGAAGAAGGTATGGTAAAACTTGTGTAAGTATATATAATTACATCAGTGAAAATATTTATTGTATTAATAAAAATGAAAGCAAAAAGCACCAAAATGTTAACAGTAGTTTAAAATGGTTGTAGGGAGCAGTGATAGAATCTATCTATGGAGGCATCTCTGCCTCCATTTTCTCTTTGCCAATTTTTCAATAATGAATATATATGCAAACCAAATTATATGAATCAACAAAAAACAAACAATAATAATTACAAGATTATTAATTACAAAATAAATACAAGATTATCACATTCAAAATAATTGGCATGTATATCTCTGTTTAGTTGCATCTATTGTCCATGAGGAACTCACTCTGTGGCTGTCATTGTGGCAAGTTTTTCACCCATACCGTTTCATTTCCTATTCACAACAACTCTATGAGGAACATCTATAATTATCCCTACTTAAAAAAAGAAAAAAAACAAAGGAAGCTGAGACTTGGCATGGCTCAGGGCCTCTGCAATGCCTGTGGTGAGTAAGAGCTGAAACTAGAAGGGGGGGCCCATTCTTTAACTCCGATAAAGTTCAGGACCGTGCAACACTCATGGGTTGCTCATTGGACCACCACGACAAACATCATCACAAAACGCCTACTGAGTGAATTGCAGATGGAATAGTTCCCAATTTACATGAAAACAAACTGTAGTAGAGAGAGGTCAAGTAACCTGTGGATGACAGCAGAACTATTCGGTTTGGTGAGAGCATTAGTCCAAGACCTGCCTAAACAAAGGTGAAGACCTGTGACCTGTGAGTAATGGAAATTGAAACAGAGGTCCCCAAATCATGTTTTAAATAGTTCTGTGGCCAGCCTGGCAGTTGAAGATGACTTTTCTAAAATTTATGTTGCATCACTAGGTTCAATTTCAAAGATACATGCTCAGAGTAGGTACAGGACCTTTTACAACAGTGTTGCAGTCAAGATGTGGACTGAATTGATTTCGCTTTCTTTGGCAGATGAAGATGGAAAATAATTGTAGTAATAACTTATGTAATGATTTCCAAACTCAAAGCACTGGGGAAAACACATTAAATAGCTCAATGCCTTTTGAATATGGCATTCTATTAGCTATTGAGTTTCAGGAATGGCTACAAGACTGGAAGGCACATTCAATATGACTTAGTGAATAGTTCATCTTCAGATATGCCATGCTGAGTCGGACCAGCGATCTACCCAGCCTAACTGCTTGCTTCTCACAGCAGTTCCAAGGGGAAGTCGAGGGAAGCACAGGTAGTACCCTTCGCAATGTCTCCAAAGATTTATAAATACCCTCCCCAAAACTCAATTTTTAGATGCACATTTAAAAACGTAATATATTTCTTGAATAAATTTGGAATAATAATTATAAATCAGAAAATAAAAAAAAAGCACTCATAATCCCACCAGTAGAACTTCTCCAATGCCACACTACTTGGTAAAAGTGTACACATACCTAAGCATCTTCAATGGTCACGTTTACACTGTGCGTAATTTCAGCCAAAGCCACAAGAGGCACTGTTGTAGAGTGCAAAGAGCATGGCACAGGAAGTATGCCTGGTTCAAATTACAGATCTCGCTTCGCATTAATTCTTTAGTCTCTCCAGCTCTCAGTTTCTTCAGCCATTAAATGATGGTGATATATCTATTTCACAGGATTACAGTGACATTTAAAAATATATACATTGAAGGCCTGGTCCTCTGTCTGGTTATGAAATGAATATTCATAAGTGGTAATTGGTTATAAATGTATAGATTTCATTTTATTATATTTCTTCTAATGCTGAAACAATTTTCTTATGCTTCAAGAGATAGACCTTTGTTTTAATATTGGGGAACTGATGACAAATTTGTATTCACAACCTTATACATTTTCATATCCCTTAAATATTCTTCTGTAATTGTCTACACTTTTAGGCCATGTGAAACAAATTTTATATCTACATCACTATATCACTTTCTTTAGACAGCTGAACATTCTCCATACATTCATTATTGTAGATTGTTAACAATAGTTTAATCACCTATTTCATTAAAAACAATCTTTATTAGAGCAATATATAACTTTGGATCTTTGCCAAAAATGATAGGCGTCTAACTAGTGAAATTGTCTTTAGAAGATTAAAAAGCAAAATATACATACCAGACACCTTGGAAGATTGAAACAAAGCACAATACAACAGACAAAATGTCAATACTGAGTGCTGTTTTGATGACTAGCATCTTTGGGTCACTGGCCACATAACTGCTCTGAATATATATTGGCCTGCTCACACAGTGGTTACTATTGTTAATTAGAAAACTGAATTGTAAAATCCTAAAGTCTTACAGTTTGACAGAGGACTTAAAAAGGCATCTTCGTTTAACTTGTCATCTAGGAGTAGAATTCTCTTCTACTACATTCATAGCCAATTTTCATTTATTTATTTATTCATTCAAGGAAAGTTTGTTGAGTTTCTTTGACTTTCCAGTCACTGTTCTTGGCTTTGAACACCAAACCAGGAAGAAGCTTCTAGCAGTATAGAACTTAAACATTCATTGCAGGAAAAAATGGGCAGGGTATCTAAAGGAATAAATAAATGACTTCGGAGAGTAATAAAGTGCCTATTAGGAAATAAATCCATAGAAGGGAGTGGAAAATCACTTGGGAGATGGGGGGTTTCAAGGGTTTAATTAATTAAAATAGCAAGAATCATGAGTTCCATTTTTTATTATTACCTGAAGCATGCTGAAGAAAGTTAACTCAAAATAAAAGTATTTACCATAATTTATGGATCTTCCACGACATCAAGAGAAAATAATTTATAGAGGAAGCAAACAATTTTTTAAAATTCTATTTACAAGAAAGGGTCACATCTCCTTGTGAGGAGGCCTTATGTTGGACTCTTTCAATTCCTGTGTCTCAACGCATTGCCTCATGTATAGAGTTTTCAATAAAAATCTGTTGACTGACAGACTGACTTGATTTACAGTGACAGTATAATTGGTGAATTGAGCAGAGAAAGTGAATGGTGATTACTTCCAAAAAGTTTTGCTATCTACTACTTAATTTTTAGCAGTTTGTCTTTAGTACTAAATTATACTGTCCTGGCCAGGTGCAGTGGCTCATGTCTGTAATCTCAGCATTTTGGGAGGTCAAGGCTGGAGGATCACTTGAGCCTAGGCATGTAAGACTACCCTGGGAAACATGGTGAGTCCTTGTCTATATAAAAAAAGACTAAATTAGCCAGGCATGGTGGCAGAAGCCTGTAGTTCCAGCTATTTGAGAGGCTGAGGTGGGAGCATCACTTGAGCCAGGGAGGTCAAGGCTGCAGTGAGCCAAGGTTGTGTTACTGTATCCCAGCCCAGGCAACAGAGCAAGCAAGGCCCTGTCTCAAATAAACAGACTAACATCAAAAATCAATATTATACAATCCTTAGACTTTATTAGTCAGTATTCACTGTAAATATCAAAAATTTGTGTTTCTGAACACTAAAGCAAAAAAGATGTAGCTTCCCTTGAATTTTTCACTTAAAAATAAAACATTAATGTTTCTTTTACCTATAGAAATATTGCAGACTCCACTAGTCAGGTACATCAGAATCAAACAGAGTTGACTGGGGGAATCTCTAGGCTCTTAGATGAGAATTATGACCTTGTACACTGATGACAAATCAAAAGGGGGTAGATTGGAAGGACAAGATTCATATTACGGTAGATAAACCTGTGGATACATTTGCTGCTCAGATCGGATGAATCTAAAATGCTCCCAATATTATGTGGTTCTTCAATTTTTCTTTTTAAACATACGCATGGTCTAATTTGAGCTTCTCTAAAAACACAATAAATAAACAAGGCAGTCATCATCAGTATAAATTGAGAGAGGGGACAATGCAGAGATTAAAGAAGCTTGACAGGGACATGGTGGAAAAACATATTTTGAAGTTTCTAACCCCAAAGGGCTGCAAATCCTTTATCATCCCTAATTTACATTGATTAGCACCCGGCATACTGGCCTAAGTCCTTGTAGTTGGGTTTTGGTTGCATTTTGGGTTATTTACAAGTTGTGTGCTGTCAGAATGTGAAAACCATGAACCCCAATTCTTCATTTATCCAATGGAGATAATGAGACCATCTACCTCACAGAATGTTGCGAGGATTCTAAAATGTTTATCGCAGTGCCTGGCACAGGTAAGCACTCGATTATAGCTAACATTGCTGTGTCTTTATTTCCTATCAAGATATGCTATTGACCTTTGAGTGAGTGGGAGTCAGACTGTGGCTGCTGTTCTTGGGAGTATGGCGTGTGTGATGGACACGAAGGATTCATCTCTCAGGGACAGTCCCACACATCTGAGCCATGGCTGGCCTGGAGACTTGCGTTCAGAGCATGGAAAAGCTAACTGGTCCTTGTGGGTATCAAACTTGGGTACTGATCTTGTGACCTCAACTTCTTTACATGCCACCCCCCTATTCAACTCAGCTAACAGAGAGTTTTAGTTCAGATGGAACTTTCCCATAACTAACAGGAGCTGCTGAAAGAGAACAGCTATATTGAAAGCACAGTGTAAATCGTGGACTGGAGAATTTCTCCCAGAAAGAGGGCGACCTGGAGAAGAGGAGATGGGCAGGCTATGCAGAGAAAAGAGGGAGATTCCGGGGCCTTGCCAGCAATGTGTTGGTCTGTGGGCCAACAGAGTAGCATCACTGCGGGCTTTTTGGAAATTCAGTATCTCAGGTCCAACCTCAGTTCTGCTGAATCAGGATTTTCTGTAACACATCCCCAAGAGGTGTGTGTGCACATTCTACTTGAGGACCACTGCTCTAAAACAATTGCTGTTACTGTGTTGCACGTCCACATTGCCAGAAAACTTTCATAAATCCAGATGCTCAGGCCCAGTCCAGACCAAAGAAATTAGGATATCTAGAAGTGGGACCTAGAGCTCCCCAAGTAATTCTAAGGTGCCACTAAATTTGAGCATTGCTGCTCTGGAATATAACTGTAAAGAAGTTATGCCTGCTTCCAAGGTGCAGTGTGTGCTGGGCAGAAGAAGCAGGCCGTCCCCGAGAAGGCATGAGTCAGCAGGGAACGAGAGACATGGCACTCCCAAGGGAAAGGCCTCTGTGAGCCAGAGCCAGGCAGATTCGAATTGAGTCCCAAAACCACCAATTAGTAGCTCTATGGCCTGCGGGAGATCATTTTACTTTTCTGGCTTTTGGTTTCTTTATAGTTAAAAATCAGGATTCCAATACCTAGTATAGAGTTCTGTTATCAAAATAAAGTGATTTATTTACAACACATGCTGCATAATGAGAGATCAATAAATAATAAGTATTGACTCTATGAAAATAGTATGAATAACAATATATTTTACTACCTGAATAAAAAGGTATCCAAATGAGAACTTTAATAGAGATTAAACTGACAGCATCCAATGATGTCCTTGAAAGGAATGAATGTTTGAGACAGTGTCCACAAGATTTACACACCTGAGGTCTTCTCTTTTCTTTTCTTTCTTTTTTTTTTTTTTTTGAGACAAGGCCTCATTCTGTCACCAACACTGGAGTGCAGTGGCACAATCCTAGCCCACTGCAGCCTCTCCCTCCTGGGCTCAGGTGATCCTCTCACGTCAGCCTAACAAGTAACTGGGACTATAAGTGCACATCACCACACCAGCGAATTTTTTGTTGTTGCTGTTCACTTTTTGCAGAGGGTGGGGTTTTGCCATCTTGCCCAGGCTGGTCTTGAACACTTAACCTCAAGCTATCCAACCTCTTTGGCTTCCTAAATTGTTGGGATTACAGGCGTGAGCCACCACACCAGGCCACACTCAGGGTTTTCTTTATGAGCATGTAGAAAGACAGAAAGTCTAAAACTGTAGATGAGATGAGAGCCAACACATAAAATTGGCTGGCAATTTAAGTGACTCTATATAATCTAGTTTCCTCCTGTTTAATGTATGCATTACATAGTATACAGTTAATCTCACTTCTTAAGATAATGCTATGAAAAGAGAGCTCAGCCTATGTCCCAGATATTCCCAGGAGTGGAAAGGGAGGGAAAGCTGCCAAAGTGGTCTTAGCTCATGAAAGTTATTCTCCGGGGAACTCACGTAAAACTGCCCTGACTCAGGCATTACAAAGGTATTCGAATAATAACTATCAGAGAAGAGAATGCTATCTGGGATCTCACAAACTAAAGCTACTCATGTTGCTCGGTGGAAAAGAGAAACACATCCAAACTATTGAATACATATTCCCACTCCAAGAACTAACCTGTTCTAAATTCACAAACTGTACTGAAAAGGCTGAGGTGGGAGGACCGCTGGAGCCGAGGAGATTGAGGCTGCAGTGCGCTATGATCATGCCGTTGCACTCCAGCCTGGGTGACAAAGCAAGACCCTGTCTCAGAATACCCTGGGTGAACTCTGGCTCCCTTGGAAGTACCATTTCTCTCATTCCCCACTGACTCATGTCTTCTCGGGGAGAGCCTACCGCTTCTGCCCAGCACACACTGCACCTTAGAAGCAGGCATAACAATTTTATGGGTGTGTGAAGCTTGTGGACACTGTCTCAAACATTCACTCTTTTCTAGTACATCGCTGAAACTGTGAGTTTAGTCTCTATTAAGACGTGCCCGGGCCTTTTAGTTTCTTAAGAACATAAGATGCTCTTTTTTTGGTACTTCTTTTTTTTAAAAAAAATTAATTTAATTTTAAGTTCCAGGGTGTGCAGGATGTGCAGGTTTGTTACACGGGTAAATGTGTGCCATGGTGGTTTGCTGTACCTATGAACCCACCAACTAGGAATTAAGCCCTGTGTGCATTAGCTATTTATCCTGATGCTCTCCCTTCCTCCACCCCCCTGACAGGCCCCAGTGTGTGTTGTTCCCTTTCTGGTGTCCATATGTTCTCATTGTTCAGCTCCCACTTATAAGTGAGAACATGTGGTGTTTGGTTTTCTGTTCCTGGAACACAGGATGTTCTAAACGCCATGCTGAGGGCGAGGCCTACAAGAGTGAGCCAAACAGAGCTCTTGCCTTCCAGAAGCTTATAGTTTAGCAGAGGAACCAGATAAATCAAAATAATTTTAACAGTTTTGTTAATAGTTCCAAAAAGGAGAATGGTAGTATTTCAAATACTTAACAAGTGTTTGCCCACAAGGGCATTGGTATGACAGCATGGGGACCCACTTCTAGATGGGTCAGGGAGGCCGCCAGATGTACCTTTTAGATTCTCAATTATGAGAAGACTTGGGGTTTTCTAGGGCAGAGCTAGGATGGCCAGAAGGTTATGGAAGCTATTTGGATAGCTTGGATATTTTACCAATTATTGAGGAAATATTTTGATATGCAGGTTCAGCAGTCTCAGTGCACCCCAGATCTAAATAAAGGTAAAGTACAAGTACTGGGCTAAGATGAAAAGCCCCTGCTATGGTCTCAATATTTGTGTCTTCCTTACCCCAATACTGACATGTTGAAACATAATCAACAATGCAATAACATCAGGAGGTACAGACTTTGGAAAGTGACTAGTTCATGAGGGTGAGGCACTCATAAATGAGATTAGAGCCCTTATAAAAAAGCCCCAGAGATCATGGGAAGACACAGCTAGAAGGTGCCATTTATGAAACAGAAAGCCATCACCAGAAATAAACTTTGCCAGCACCTTGAACTTAGACTTCCAGATCTCTAGAACTGTGAGAAGCAAATAAATATATTGCTTATAAGTCACCTACTATGCAGTATTTTATTACAGCAGCCCAAACAGACTGATAGTCCCACTTTCATTCTCCATGGTCAAGGCAAATCTTCTCAGCAAAAATTTAATATTGCCAAGACAGAGTAGGTTTCCATTGTCTCCTAAATTTATTCCTATGTGCTTGACTGAAGCCAGCACCTCTGCAACCAGAGTTGGCTTACAAGAGTCCACAACTCACAGAGCGCACACCTGGGTCGCAAAGGCACATGTGCCAGGATGTCTCCAACTGTGGCACTCACAGCAGTGCTGCAGCAGATGCTAGAGTCAGATAGCTCAACTCTCTGCTCCCACGCTGGCGAGACTTGTGACCTCTTTTACTTAACCTCCCAACAGCATCACACTCTGACATTCCATTGTGGTGCATCCTGAGGAGCACTTCCACATAATAAAAAGGCCTGACTGCCTCCCAAAAATGTTGAGGGGAAAATGCTCTCCAGCAAAACTAGAACAAGCAAGAAGGTGATAGCTAAAGTCTACCTCCTCAACCAAGGCCAAACCAAGACTCTGGCAGGACTACTGACTCCACAAATTCACACAGGGGAAAAAAGATTTGCTTCTGCCTAGGCAAGCAAATCCTGGACAGCCAGCCAAGAGCAAAGTTAAGGCAGGAATATCCTGAGAATGGTTTTCATGGTGACCCGAAAGCAGGTCAAAAAAAGATAGCAATGGACATGTAATTGGAGGCCTGGGTTTGAGCCCCAACTCTGCAAGCATCTGTTTAACATTCTTTGGACTTCTGTTTATTCACTGATCAAAAATGACAGTAATGAGATATTATCTATTTCATACATAATAGAAACTAATATTGACTCTAAAGAATCACTTCTTGGTCTGAATCTCAGACCCTCTGTACTACCTATGCTACTTTAGAAAAACTGTTCTTTCAGACCCCCAGCTTTCTCACCTGTGAAATGGGAAAACCATTTCTCAAGGCTCATTTTAAAATTTGATTTAATGTGTTTATCTGTTGTGTGCTAATTATGCACTAGGAATCTTTGCGTGCCTTGGAAACATTCATGCAAAAAAAAAGGAAGCTTACAGTCTCCTTAGAAAACACCTTTTAAACTACATACATTAATACATAGAAACTTCCAGCTGTTGTCAGTTTCAGAGAGGTGCTTGGTGCTGTGAGTATATTCTGGAGAGATCTGCATCAATCAGAACAGACTGGCTGTGAACACTCTCTAGCATGTAGGGCATAAAGTATCTGTTACAGCCAATTCCAAAGATGAATAAAGGGAAAATAACTGCAGGTAGGTTTATCATTTTCATTTCAAAGACTTGACAATTGCTTATTGAACACCTAGTTCTTTATACTGATCAGTTCTAAACCTCAAAACTCACTATTATGCCCATTTTAGAAATAAGGATACTGAGGTTTGTTGTAACTAAACATTAGGCACAAGGTGCACAGTTAGTATACTAATAAGCTGGCATTCATACACAAGTGTGTCAGATTTCAAAGCCCTTTGTTTTACCATCAGTAATGTTTAGCCCTTTTTGGGTGCCTATGCTTGTTGGGATCTCTACCTATGTTTAAACTTCTAAGCAGCTCTAGTCTTGAGACCCTGAGAACCTTATTGCCTTGGATCTTTGCATCTGACATATGGAGGACTGGGGATTCATCCCTGCCAAAGAGGAAAGGACAGGGAAGGTGGTTTCTGAAAGAGAGTGAAGATGTAACCTGCCTGCAGACAAATGCCACCAGGAATCCTGGGAGAAATTATGCACTCCTGGGAGAAATTACATGAAGGAAGAGCTTGGGTTAGTTACAGAAAGATACTGCTGTTCGGCCTCAGCCTGAGGAAGCAGAGTTCTAAAAGATGCCTCTCGCTTTCTGGCATAAAAGGTCCCATCCGACTTCCATACTTGGTCAGCAACAACCGTGCAGCCAGCTTGTGAAACCACTGCTGAAAAAAGCAACCAAAATCTCATTTCTCCTGTTCTTACCTAATTGGTCCCAGGAGAACCACATTTGCCAAATCTCCTCAATTTGTTGGCTTCTTCTTGTTGCTGACCTGTAGGATGACGCTAGCTTTAAAAAGATGGTAATCTTTTAAATATCTTCACGTATAAAAACAAAACAAAACAGCATCCTTTTTGAGAAAAAAATTACCTGAAACTTTACTTGGTAAAATGTTTTTCATAACTCTATGTTTTCTACTTTGACCCTGTTCAATGAGATATTTTACTGAACAGCAATTTAAAATACTCTTTTTGCAAACTCTCTGAGTGCCATCACTCTCTCAAGGGATAGGAGTTTGGGAAATAAATAAGCACTGAATTAATTTTAATTAATTTACTTAAAGTTTAAAGAATGTGTTTATTTTCGTAGACTCCTTTTAATCTTCATACCAATTTTCTCTAATGGGGAAGGAGAAGGGAGGGTAGAAGAAAAACATAGCCTTTTTGCCCCCTTTTTCCTTTGTATCTATTCTTCAAAAATATTCTCTCTTAAATTGATCTGACAATTCTTTGAGGATTCATATACTATGCTGCTTTATAGCCTCATAATCTTCCCCTCATTGCTGGAGTGTTATAGGAGTTCAATAAATATATTTTTTGTGCTTAATTAAATATATTTTATTTATATCATTAGGACAAAAATTTTAGTTTAAAAGCTAATTTCAGTATTTCTTCGTTCTAGAGTGGCAGTAGAAGAAATACCGTGGTCTCCTATTTAGAAAAACAGCTTAATGGATATTTTGGTTATGGGAAGGTCTAAACCAAAGTAGTTAAAGCAAGGTACAATAACAGAAATGGTGGCTTCCTTTCTCAGGGGAAATGATTATTCTGCTGCATGGGGATTTTTTGTTATTTTTATAATTGTTTAATAACTAGATAAAATAAATATATTTATTTTTTAGGCAAATGGGCTCATGTAACAAGATGGGATAAGAGAAGCATCCTGATTTGAAGACATAATAGTTGCAAGGGACTGGGGCCTACAAAGCTTGAGGCCACTTCATTATCTTGAGCTAAATAATATCTGATGGGCATAGGTAGAATGACACCCTATACTCAATGTTTTGCTGTCTCCCTTTGGTGCTGAAATCACTCACCATTGTCACCAAAATGTCAGCAAAAGCTCACTCAATACAACAAACAGCCTTGTGCCACTGGTGGTGTAGGAAACTTGTGGCAAAAAAAATAATCACAGTGGCTGGGCGCGGTGGCTCATGACTGTAATCCCGGCACTTTGGGAGGCCAAGGCGGGTAGATTTTCTGAGGTCAGGAGTTCGAGACCAGTCTGGCCTACATGGTGAAACCCTGTTTCTACTAAAAACAAAACAATTAACCGGGCATGGTGACGGGCACCTGTAATCCCAGCTACTTGGGAGGCTGAGACAGGTATTGCTTGAACGAGGGAGGTGGAGGTTGCAGTGAGCTGAGATCACGCCACTGCACTCCAGAGCAAGACTCTCTCTCTCTATATATATGTGTGTGTATAGACTATAATTATATATAGTATATATAAAAATATATATGTATATATAATATGTGTGTGTATATATATATATATATAATCACAGAGAAGGTGGCTGAGATGTTTAAACAGAAGTAAGAGGTTAAGGATGACAATCAGGTCTTGAAACACATGCGGTAGGAATTTTCGGATGTAGTTGAGAGAACACTAAATTTTCTAGAAGCAAATGCTGGATGGATATTTAAGTCACGTGTTTAAGTATAAAGTAAAGAAAAATATTAGGAGTATGAAAGGTATGGAACAGAGGTTAAATATACATTTTTTTTTTAGGTGACAAGGGTATAATAGGTATGTGTAGGGACTGGGGAGGGTGAAGGTAAGGAGTTTGGAGTATGGGTGGTAAGGGATGAATCCCTGAACCCAACAGATTTCACCAGAAAGCGGGAAAGCACACAAGCTCATCAAATGCAATGGTGGTGATTCCTCTCACATCCTTTCTCTCTACCCTATCTACAGCCAGTTGAGAAGCGATTCTGTGTAATTGGTAGCACGTTTTAGATGCGGTCAAGCAATATGCATCATTCCCTAGTTAGGTTCCAGAGAGGATATGGTTGGATCCCCTGATAAGTAAAACTAACTTTACTTATCAAAATCTCAGTGTCTTCAATAAGAAAATAGAAATTAATGTCCCTCCCTATCATAGGAATATTGGTGAGGGTTGAATGAAGTCTGAGGGCCTTTAGCACAGAGTCTGGTACATAGTATAGAGTCAATGAATGTTACCTGTCATTACCTCTATCACATGAGTGCATACTACACAGAGAATTCTGGGTGGTTCCTCTGTTTTCTGGTAGGTGTCATAGCTGCATTCCATATGCACATTGTGCCACTCCCTTGTTAATCATGTGATTTGAGGTTTCTTAACCTAGTGGAAACCTAGTGGAAGCTTAACCTAGTGGAAGACAGGCTGACAAGTTCACTAATTTAAAACACATGCACATGCACACACACACACAAACTTCCTATAGTTTTAACCAAGAATATAGATAAATCATAGACATTATCCTCCGAACTAGAACATTTGAAGATGAAAAAGTCAGTATAAATAGTCATACGCAGACAGCAGACATCCATCAGAGCTGTCCCACGAAATACTTGGCTATTAGGCCACCCTAGTGTTAGCTCTGTCTGGGATATGCGGCAGCCCATGGTGCTCTAAAACCTGTCTTGTTCAGGTCTCCTATCGACACTTGGCAAGTGTTCAGTAAATATTGAAGATAAAATTAAATGAATGAATAGAGACAAATTCTACGTACATCCTAAACTGAGGCATAAATAAGATCAATACTAAATTATGTTAGAAACATTCTTTAAAGAGGTGTGTGTTTACTCATACTGAACTTAGGACACAAATAAGAAAACCTGAGAAAGGAATAAGGATTGGAAAAGGAGTAAAGAAGAAGACATTAATTTAAAACACTGGTAAAGTCAAAGGCTAGAAACCAATGTAACTCAACATGTATGCATCTCTCTCTATCTTAGTTCAAGCTATTTGCTAAAGGTCACCTATTTTTCAGTCAGAAATCGCAGCTTGGAATGAGCAGATTGGATTTGATGAAAGGATTCCACATCATCTTAAACTCTGGATCATTCAGTGGAAGTTACTGCATCATCCACATGAGGCTTGTTTGCTCAAAATATCTACGGATTTGCAGAAAATGTTGAAGTCACTGACTGTCTAGGGCTTTGTTTTGATTGTGGATAGAAAGTGAACCCATGATGGGCCACCTGGGATATTAAGATTTGGTCATTTCCATATAAAGATGAGCATCATGAATAATTAGGCAAAGGTAAATGTTTTCAAAAATCTGTTTGTGTTATTTCTCTATAGGAGCAAATGCCTTACTTCTTAATTGAATTATCACTTTTTTCCCATAATTTTTCCTCTTGAAGTTCATTTGTGATTCTTCTGGTGGAAATTAATTAAAAGAGTAGAATCTGCTTATGTCTTATTATGAACTTATTTTTAATGTCTCTCCTTAAATATAGCATTGGGTCCATTAGGCCTGATGATCTTGGATTTTTTGGGCAACTCCAGTGAGCTTATTATCCCATCTAACTGAAGAAAGGGCTTCATCTGTATTTGTGAAATCTGCCATCCCTGCCTTAAAATTTCTTTCAGCTTTTTTAATAGTAATCCCCCCCCCGCCCAGTGAAGATGCTGCAGATACGCACTGGGGGAGGAACTGGCACTGAGAGCTTAACTCAATGATCTGGCTGTTTCCTCTGCTGGGAGAACAGGGGCACTTGATGAGAAGGTAACAAGGGCAGTTACGGAATGATCTGTTTCCTGAGGCTGGCCCCCATCTGCATATCAGCATGGTGGTGATTGCTAATGCATGGACCCTGGCTGCAAATGAATCTAGATTCAAATCATAGCTCCTGCACTTACTAGTTTCTTTTTTTTTTTTTTTGAGACAGAGTCTGGCTCTGTCGCCCAGGCTGCAGCACAGTGGCCGGATCTCAGCTCACTGCAAGCTCCGCCTCCCAGATTCACGCCATTCTCCTGCCTTAGCCTCCCGAGTAGCTGGGACTACAGGCGCCCGCCACCTCGCCCGGCTAGTTTTTTGTATTTTAGTAGAGACGGGGTTTCACCGTGTTAGCCAGGATGGTCTTGAACTCCTGACCTTGTGATCCACCCGTCTCGGCCTCCCAAAGTGCTGGGATTACAGGCTTGAGCCACCGCGCCCGGCCTTACTAGTTTCTTGATGTTTGCCCTATCAGCCTTGAATTGCCTGGTTTTCTGATGGCAAAAGACAAATCCATGCCCCGCCTCCATTAGAGCTGTTCTTGCTAGCAGATCCACCTATTCACAAATGATGTGCTAAGGTAATTGACAAATGGTTGAAATGGCAATTATAAAAATAATGAAAAAGAATTATCGGCCCAATATTTATTTTAATGTAAAATGGTGATATTTAGTAAACCTCTTGGAAATGAAAGTTAATAAAGACTGATTTTACCCCATCACTTATATAAGAAATAAGCATTGGGGTTTCGCGGAGACAGGAATAAATATATAGACTGCGTAGCTTTCTGCATCAATCTTGTATATCATATCCATTTTGAAAATATGGCAAATGCAATACCAGGACTTGCAGTTTATAGGACTCCTATGGTTTCTCTCCTTTGGCTGCAGATTACTCATGACAAGTGCAATCAATAAAAGCTTTCTTGCCCAAGGCCAAAAGGAGCCTGAGCTTTCGACCCTTCAGGTGTAAGGAAAATGAGACCAGGAGAATATGCTGAGGCCAAGCCCATTTTGCATGGTGATGTGCATTGTTGGTTATTTATAGAGAAACAAACCCCAGGTCAAAGTATAAAGTCCTCACTAGCAGGCATTCTGTTTTCTCATTTATTTAAAAGTAGCCTGTTCTTGGTTGGGTTTCAGGAAGCAACATTTATATTTTACATGGGGTGTGGGAAAGGAATGTTTTATGATAGAATCTCAGGGCTGGAGAGGCCTGTCAAGGTCATTAAATTCACCTCCCCCATCTGATGTCTGCACCACTTCAGGTAGGAGGTGGTCCCATCCACTGATGTTTCCTGAGCCCCATTTTTCTGTGGCTTCTTGTTTTTGTCATGGAATCCATGTCTCCTCTCTTAATCCTGCCAAAATAACAGCCTTTACACCGAACGTCTGTAATGTTTTCCAGCCTTTTACATGTTACTGGGTTTTAATTTGTTTACTCTGCTGGTGTTTGTCCCCTGGGTGCACACTCATTTGTCTATAATACTCTTTAAATGTGTAACACTTAAAAATAACGCCCAAATGAAGATTTTCCCTGACCAGCCCAAAGAAGGATAATATTAAAGGATTTATAGATGAATTGTGGGGGAAAGGCCCTGTCACTTGTTTAGCTAATATCAGCTTTAGACTTGGGAAGTCATTTTCATCTAGACTCTGAACTTGGAATGTTGAAAGGTTGGGCCCAAATGTGTCCTCTCCTTGGATTGGGCTCATCATCCAAGCATGTACAGATTCTGATGAATTAGTATTTTGAAATCTACTAGGTACATATATCATTTAAATAAATCAAGGGACATAGTTGTATAAATATCAACTAGGAGAAGCTGTTCCACTCAGTTTTTTCTTGATTCGGTCTTTAATTAGATAAGTCAATATTTCCTTTAAGTTAAAAGCAGAGATATAATCTTACCTATTAAGGTCTTTTGTTTTTACATCATTTCATATTTTAAGTGTGCCTGACATGCCCTTAGGCATGGGATGTTAGTTTTCTTTCCTCTTTATTTCCTAGTTCCTCCGAACTTGTTAGCTTTAGACTTGTATGCTATCACACATGGTAAATTTAAGTTCGTGGGGAAAATCTTATTTAAGAAGCTGTTCCATGTACTTTTGGCTTTTGTGGCTCTTAAAATATTTCCCAGGAGTAGTGTTTCAGTGTGAAGTTTGCTGAATAAGGATGCTAGGTTTATTTCTGAGAAATCTCATAGTACTTGAAATTAAGAAAAAAAAACAAATAAATAACGAAAACAACAAAAAGACCCTTTCATTTGGCAGACATTAGACAGTTCCACTGGCAGCAAACTTGCCAGGGCAACCAAAAGCCACATGAGGAATCCAAGTCAGGAGAAAGTCTGATGACCAAGTGCAGGTCTGTTGTTCTCAGTGGGTCACTTGGGAGGCATCTACGGCATCTAATGAAATTCAGATCATGCAGGGTGTGGACGTCTGAGATTCAGTAAGCATGCAGTAAATGCCAAGGATACTGGAGATGGTAGACAACACTAAAAAGTCATCCTACTCAAGCAAGTCTAATGCCATGTGAGAAAAACCATGGTAAAGAGGTACTCTTGGAAGAATGTAAGAAAAACTGTGGGTCAAGAAGCAAGGCAGCCATAGGAAGGGGGATTAGCGATTACAAAATGACCAGAGATAAGGATAAAACAATGGGTCAGAAATTGCAATAGACACAGAGATGTCAATATGAGGCATCAACAGCCAGAAGATGGTGCAGACACGTAGATAATGAGATAATGTGGCAAGATCTGGGCCCATGCAATAGATTTTTTTTTGTGCTGGATTTGAAAATATGGATTTAGGTGATGGGGTGATCATCCAGGGATCTGTGGTTCATAAGCAGGCATGTGACTGTAGCTGATTGGACAGAGTGGTTTAGGTTTAGGGTAATGGAATTAGAATGAATGGTCTGATACTGAGATTTAGAAACTCAACCTCATTACCAGGACAGCCCTGATGAAACAACTGGAAAAGTTATTTTTCTTACTGTTTTTCTTTAGTCCCTGATATGGTTTGTCCATGTCTCCCCTCAGATCTCATCTTGAATTGTAACTTCCACAATTCACACATGTCATGGGAGGGACCCAGTGTGAGGCAATTGAATCATGGGGGTGGGTCTTTCTCGTGCTGTTCTCATGATAGTGAATAAGTCTTATGAGATCTAATTGTTTTATAGAGAGGAGTTTCCCTGCACAACTTCTCTCTCAGCCTGATGCTGTCCATGTAAGATGTGACTTGCTCCTCCTTACCTTCTACCACGATTGTGAGGCCACCCCTGCCATGTGGAACTGTAAGTCCATTAAACCTCTTTTTCTTCCCAGTCTCCGGTATGTCTTTATCAGCAGCGTGAAAATGGATTAATACAGTCCCTTTTTTTATGGGCACAGCTGCTTAAAGAAGTCAGGTGGCCTGGGATGGTATCAGAGCTTCTTGACCTCTGTCCAGATACCACAGGGAGATAAGACCCCCAAACCACCACATGCTGGAGCAGACAACCCCTAGTGGCCTTTAGATCATTAACATATTATTATAATGTAAAGATTCCCCCTCTAAAATAAAACTTCTGCTATTTTGTTTACATGGTTGTATGAAGACATGTTTATGAATTAAGTCTGCACATGCAAGCATTCCTCTCTGACCCTGCACCCAGTCCTTAAAAACCCTATGCTTTCTAATGTTTGGGAGAGGGTGCATTTAGAGCAAGAGAGTGCCTTCTCCGTTCCCTGGCCAGCAAAAAAAAAAAAAAAAAAAAAAAACAACAACAAAAAAACAAAAAAACAAACAAAAAACCTGATTGTCTTTTCCAGCTGGGGGTTCTTTCTGTGTAACCCATACAAAATGGGAAAAGATCTCGGTTTACCAGTGACAATATTGGGGCAGGGGAAAAGCAGTGACAATAAACAGAGAGAGGACTTTTTGTTCTTTTATTGGTGGTCACTTTCAAGCCTCCACAAGCGTTAGAAAATTAAAGTGTACCTTATAACTTAGATGCTCTCTGTGAAAGGTGTTAAAAATGGGAGGTGGCTAGTGAGGTGGATGTCCAATATGTGACTATTCAGCACCTGACCTATGGCTAGTGCAAATTAAGATGCACTCTTGGTATAACATACACACTGAGTTTTAAAGATCTTAATACAGAAACAAAGCAAAACAGAAACAGCAAACTAAATGATTATTAATCTTGAATTATCATATATTGACATAATAATATTTGGGGTACATTGGCTTAAATATGTTGCTAAGTTGATGTCAACTCTTTGTGCTTTTTTAATGAGGCGATTAGAACATTTAAAGTTGCATATGTAGCTTGTTTCATATTTCTCCAGGCCAATGCCAGCCTACATATGTGGACTCACACAAATTTGTACCTCTCCTCCAGCACTTTTGCTAACTGGACGTATGTAGTTGGTCAAGTTACTTAAACTTTCTGAATTTCAGGGTCAACATTAAAAATATTGTTGGCCGGGCGCGGTGGCTCAAGCCTGTAATCCCAGCACTTTGGGAGGCCGAGACGGACGGATCACGAGGTCAGGAGATCGAGACCAACCTGGCTAACAGGGTGAAACCCCGTCTCTACTAAAAAATACAAAAAACTAGCCGGGCGAGGTGGCGGGCGCCTGCAGTCCCAGCTACTTGGGAGGCTGAGGCAGGAGAATGGCGTAAACCTGGGAGGCGGAGCTTGCAGTGAGCTGAGATCCGGCCACTGCACTCCAGCCTGGGCGACAGAGCGAGACTCCATCTCAAAAAAAAAAAAAAAAAAAAAAAAAAAAAAAAAATTGGTATAAATAACGTTATAGGGAAGAGAGTTACTACAAAGAGAAGTCATTTATAAAGAACACACATTTTCATTATGAAGGAGATTTTACAAGTGGTGCCCCCACTTGACTCCTTCTGGACTTTGTTGGGGAGACCACAGTACCACGCTCCAATCACATTCAGGTGAACCAGGGTTTACAGCTCAGCAGGTCGGGGTTAAGGGGGACCATCCTTTTGTTCCTTTCTAGGACTGGTAGGTCAACATGGCATCCATCCTGAAAGCACACCGTGTATCTGTTCTGTCTCTGGGAGATGGAAATTATAGGGGTTCTGGTCTGAAATTCTAATTGTAAGGAGAAGATGGAGAAGGAAACAATGACCGCAGCTGAGAAAAACTCATTAAGTCTCAGTCCCAGACACTGGCAAATTAAATGAGGACGAGAGCAGATACTCAATAAGGGGGAACCTAGAAGTCCATCTTTCTCTTCTAGCTATCAGGATTTCCATTTCTCATCTATTGTTCCATATCAGAACACTGATCTTGGATAATTGCTTTTAATTTTAGCTTGTATATGTATAATGTCTCTCACTGTATCTTTTGAACTCAAAATAACCTGAGAAATAGGAAAGTCTGGTAGCATTCTAACACTACAGATGAGGTGCTAAGAAACAGGACCGATGCTTATTGAGCATTTCATATGTGAGAGGCATTATACTGGGTATGTTGCACACTTTATCTTATTTAATACTCCTAGATCTCTTAGCCAGAAAATCTGAATGGCTTTCTTAAGGCTGCACAGCTAGTGAGTACCAGATTCAAGTCTGTCACCACGCCTTCTATATTTTAGCACTTCCCTTTGGAGAAGAAGGTCAAGAACTAGGCAGAATTCATGAGGAAATGACTGACAGGGTCAAGCATTTGTTCACCCAATAGTTAGACATAGTTTTCAGAAGATTCATGCATTGAGTTCTTTACCAAACAGAACCTAATAAGCTTTTCTATTACGTTTCAAATTATTTTTCATAAAAATATTATTAATGAAATAATATGATATAGATATGATTTAAGGAATGTTTACCTCATTGCTGGTGTTGCACATTTAATCAGTTCAACAATGCTGTCAGGCAGATAGATACTATTATCTAAGTGTATAGGAAACAGGCTCAGAGCACTGAAGCAATCTGATCAGCACACAGCTAATGAATGGTGAGGAAACTATATTCAAATTTATTTAATTCACCCACTCCTTCTTCCTCTTCTGTGCAATGACAAAGTCAGAATTACATTATCTTGACTCTAAAATTCTAGGGTTTAGCATGTTGTCTCTCTGTTTCTTTTCTGCCCTCCTCTGAAGAGGTGGGGGAGAGAGCAGATGGTTTCTGCAGAGTTCTCAGGCTTCAGATTCCCTTTCTGTAAGCACATTCTGTATAAAAATGTCTGGTATATATATGCTACAGCTAGTTTCTATTAAAGAGCACTTCAATCCACTTTCATAACATATTTAAAAGTAAAGTTTATTGCCAGAAAAAGTACCTACTTCATAAGCCAGAGCAATCCATCTTATCGAAATGTAAGAAAATAAATGAAAACTGGAAGTCCAGATGAGGAATTGGGAAAACTAAAAATATCTCAGAAATAAGCTTCTTTGCTTCTTAATTTTTGATGATCGCTATCTATAGCAAAGTCTCAAATGTGGAGGACAAGAAAAATAAGTTTATGTCACAAGCACACACAAAGCTTAAAAACCATACCAAGAGGAATTTCTCAAGCAGAAAACTGTATTTATTTGTTTTAGAAATATATAAAGTAAATTTAAAATGAAGGAAATTAGGTCAGGCACAGTGGCTCCCGCCTATAATCCCAGCACTTTGGGAGGCTGAAGTGGGCAGATCACTTGAGGTCAGGTATTGGAGACCAGCCTGACCAACATAGTGAAACCCTGTCTCTACTAAAAACACAAAAATTAGCCGGGAATGGTGGTGTGCTCCTGTAATCCCAGCTACTCAAGAGGCTGAGGCAGGACAATCGCTTGAACCTAGGAGGTGGAGGTTGTGGTGAGCCGATATTGTGCCAGTGCACTCCAGCCTGGGCAACAGAGCAAGACTCTGTGTCAATAAACAGATAGATAGATAGATAGATAGATAGATAGATAGATAGATAGATAATCAATCAATCAATAGATAGATAAAATTAAATGAAGGAAATTAAAGCTGTATCTTTTCCAAGCCAATTTTTTTCTGATGAAAACTAAGAAGTATAACTTCAGAGAGACCCTAATCAGATTTGCTTGACTCCATTACCTTTTCCTTTCAACAGTCCTGCACGCAGTTAATGGGGAATTTTCCCAAAGTACATATTCATCCTGTTACATCCTTACCCAGAGACCGCCTTTTTCTCTTGCCTTCTAGCCAACGCCCATCCCCAGGCCTCTCTGACCACAAAATGGGCCTCAGTTGTAGTCTCCTGGCCCAGACGTGCCCCTCCAGAATGTCAGCCACACTACTGTTTCCTTCACACCTTCTAATCCTACATTCCTAATTTTGTCTCTTGCTGTTCTCCTCTTATGGAATTTATTTTCCTTTCTTTTTAAATTGTGTGCTTCTCTCAAGACTATGCATGTAAAAATCTACCTATTCACACATTTTCTCTGAGTTATGCAACTCATTTTCATCTTTCTCTTTTTTCTTTCTTTTTTTTTTTTTTTTTTTTTTTTTGAGACAGAGTCTCGCTCTGTCGCCCAGGCTGGAGTGCAGTGGCCAGATCTCAGCTCACTGCAAGCTCCGCCTCCCGGGTTTATGCCATTCTCCTGCCTCAGCCTCCCGAGTAGCTGGGACTACAGGCGCCTGCCACCTCGCCCGGCTAGTTTTTTGTAGTTTTTAGTAGAGACGGGGTTTCACCGTGTTAGCCAGGATGGTCTCGATCTCCTGACCTCGTGATCCGCCCGTCTTGGCCTCCCAAAGTGCTGGGATTACAGGCTTGAGCCACCGCGCCTGGCCTATCTTTCCCTTTTCTAGAGTTGCCTGGCCGTATTTTCCAACCTTCTTCACATGGAGACATTCACTGATTATATAGGTATAGTACAGTAGGAGATTGCTCATGACTACAGGGACAGGGGTTCTACACAGGCCTGGACCAGCAGCTCCAAGGGCTGAAAGAATCAACATCTCTCTATTAAAATAATCCTATTCCTTGCCGCAGTCCAGCAGTCAGGAAACTTTGCTTGATGGGATTGCAGACCATAACTTAGGAACCCAGCATGGGGGCACATAGTGTGATAAGCATACGTATTCTAACAGTGGGAGGATTGAGGTGGAAGAGAAAGAGATTTGACATTTTGACTCTGTCATTTTGATATGACCGTTTACATGTATTTTGAAATATGAATATTTGACTTGACTCTTTTCTTTTTTTTTTTTTTTTTTTTTTTTTGAGACAGAGTCTTGCTCTGCCGCCCAGGCTGGAGTGCAGTGGCCGGATCTCAGCTCACTGCAAGCTCCGCCTCCCGGGTTCACTGCCATTCTCCTGTCTCAGCCTCCCGAGTAGCTGGGACTACAGGCGCCTGCCTCGTCGCCCGGCTAGTTTTTTGTATTTTTTTAGTAGAGACGGGGTTTCACCGTATTAGCCAGGATGGTCTCGATCTCCTGACCTCATGATCCGCCCGTCTCGGCCTCCCAAAGTGCTGGGATTACAGGCTTGAGCCACCGCGCCCGGCCGACTCTTTTCTATAAGGAATTTTGATGTGGTAACATTTTGTCTTGGCCTAAAACACACACACACACACACACACACACACACACACACACACACACACATGCGGGCACGTGCACATGCGGCATTTAATTTACAAACATAAAATGACCAAATTACATACTCAGTAGTCATTCTCACTCCTCTCCTTAAAAACTTACAGAACCTTAAAAACTTATAGAACTCAAATATTCTGCTTATCACACAGATGTGACCCTGGCCCATCTCCAAGCATGTATGAAATAAAGTTGGAGTGTCCTACATACTCACCACCTGCTGGCCCCTGACCTGGGAGCTTTATTTTTGTCATTCCATCCTCACTATGATCTCTGAAATGAGGTGTGTAGCTGGGACCTGGGCCTATGGCCTTTACGCAGAATTACTGCTAAGATCCCTATGAGAGATTTGACATCTGATTATTTAAAAATTATTTCATAATGTCTTTTTTTTTTTTTTTTTTTTGGTTTGAGATGGAGTCTTACTCAGCCACCTAGGCTAGAGTGCAGTGGTGCAATCTCGGCTCCCTGCAACCACTGTCTCCCAGGTTAAAGCGATTCTCTCATCTCATCCTCCCGAGTAGCTGGGATTACAGGCAACCGCCATCATGCCTGACTAATTTTTGTATTTTAGTACAGACAGGGTTTCACCATGTTGGCCAAGCTGGTCTTGAACTATTGACCTCAGGTGATCCATCCGCCTCGGCCTCCCAAAGTGCTGGGATTATAGGCGTGAGCCACCACACCTGGCCACCATAATAGCTTATTTATACTTGTACATTTTTTAAAAAATATAAGAACTGTTATGCTTTCGCTACTCCAGCACTAGTTTGTCCTCATTAACACCCGTAGACATGATTTGAGTAAGTGGGATATCTATCTGACCAAACAATGCTTAGCTTTCCAATTGACTCAGATTTTTACATGGCTTTCTTTCAGTTCGACTGGATGTTTTGACCTATTTTAGGGTAGAAAATCTTGAGATTTCTTTTTTTAAAACATACGTTTTTCACTTCTTTGCTCCATCACATGCTGTAGGATGAGGTCGTGACTTGAATGGATGGAGATCCTGCGGCCAGCTACCAATGGTGCAGCTGCCTTATCATCTTATAGTCAGGGCTGCCTTTTGTTCCGCCTGCCTTTGCTTTTCGGGTCAGTCTGCAGAGGCCTTCCTCTCTTATCACTTTCCGCGTTCAGACTACAGGCGAAAAAAATCCCTCTCCCTGGTGCTTATCATGGCTGTTCTTTCCCAGTGATTGCAGGCACAAAGTGTCCCAAAGCTCCTGTCGCTCACTGGAAGCACAGCTGGGAAATCGACAGAGCCCTAAATGTCTTATCGCAGGCATTACTAGCAGATAAGTAGTCCTGGGGTGCTCCTAAGGCTCAATTCAAGATGACCCCAAAGAAAGAAACCTAGCTCAGCTTAATGGGACCCCTGATTTGGGACCTGTGGCCACTTCTCAAGGGCACAAGTACTCAAAGTTTCTGCGCTGGGATGTGACTCTTAAAATGTTTTATTTTGTAACTATGGAAAGGATTTCCTGAAATAGGTGACCAGATTCACATTTTTATTTTTTCTTAGATTTTCATTTAAAATACTAGGAAGTCAGCAAGGTAGAGTGGAGAAAATACCAGGTTTGAGTCCCTTGATCCTGAGTTGAATGTACTTACTTTCATTCACAATGCCCAGGTGGTAGTATTTCCCTTAGAGGGGTGGTGGGGAGCAGGAGGGACTCTCCTGGCTTCCTGCTTTAAAGCGCCCCTGTTTTGGTCCTCCTTTGGGTGTTGCTGCTGTTTCCCCATGCCATGAGCACTCAGGGGTCCTGGCAGGCTGTGAGCGAATTTGGAAGCCTGCCCTCCCCCTGCCTTTCCACCCAACCCTCTCATTCTGGTCTACACCATGTTTCATGCATCCAGACTTCAGAATTTCCTGACCAAATGGCTCTAAGCTCACTTCTGGGCCTGTGAAGGACTCTCCCAGTGAAAATAGGCCAGGCCACAAGACCAGTGTGGGCACCTATGGGACCAAGGCGTGGACACTGGGGCAGTATGGGCAACCCGGAAATGTAAGCTTGGCCCCTAATGACGTGAAGGATGGAGTCAGATGTTGAATGGGTGGGGGTGATGTGTATCACGTATTGTTCTGATTTCACCCTAGACTTCCACATTGCTGTGAAAGTATACTTGTTAACAAAGGAGTAGAGAACACAAATTATTTAAGTTTGGTAGCATCATTTATAACATTTACATAAGTGAGCATATGGTAGGTGGGCCTCTATTTACAGTTTGGCCCCAGGCCCCATCTTGGTCAGAAGAGCACTACCTCACTGTAGGGTTGGGGTAGATTCCTTAATCTCTATGAACATGATCCTTCCTCTGTAAAAGGGGGACATTCATATCTATCTTTTGCTGGAATTTAACTTTATAATATCTGTACAACACAGAACATATACAAAGTGGTCAGTACATCCATTTACAAATCGATACTCAAAGGGAAGGAAAAACACAACAAAACAACACAAGAACAAACTCACCCTTGGATTTTACTAATGTCCAATTACAGTCGCTCACACATTTCTTGCTACTCTATTAAATGGCAGTTCTCCTCTTTGACTGTTTCAAAGCAAAACCAATGTGGACAGTCACAAACCACTGACTGATTCCTGGCTTTGCCAGTGTCTATTGGTCCAAAGATAACCCTGGGTTCACACAGTCAAGGCCAATCCCCTTGTAAATGTGCTTTGCTTGTACAGAAAGCATTGCTTTAAAATATTGAGCTGGATCCTGACATTACCATAAGTGTTCTCACTCCATCTGCACCCCTCCCTCTGCATACTCAGACACTTCTGACAGAGGTCTCACTTGGATTGTGAGTCAGCCTCGGAAGCTGCATATTTTAAAGTTCGAGAAACCAGAAGTTGCGTCATGTTTTCCCTCTGCTCCTGGTTTTCAACTTTCCCTTCTTAAAAACAGTTTGCTTGCCAGGAGCATTTTCCCCAAATTCTCCCAAGCTGTGAACATAATCTTCTATACAGAACGTTTTATATTTTCCAAAGCTGCATATTAGAAAAATATATATTTCTCCCCAGATGCTTATGCTGTATAAACAATGCAAGTCATTCTCCTAGAAAGCTACATAAATTTTATATATTTTTGTATCAAAATGTTCTCCCCTAATTTAATCAAAATTGATAAATGAGTACAGAAACAGGAGCTGAAGCCCTAAAGACTAATATATTTAGTCTTCCTGATGGACCATATGCATATTTACACTTCACAATTAAATGACATACAGGGAGACGTGCAATATCCCAAAGAAATCCTGACAGCTTTATTAATTCTGCCAACAGCTCACGGGGTTGTTGGTCACAGGGGAATATTTACTGGATTTCTTGCCTATAAGAAGTGTTATGTTTGGAATGGAAATTAATCACCATGACCCCAAAGATAAGGATTTGAATTTTTACTTTAACTGTTCACGCTACATAAATTCAGCAGCCATTCCTTCGCAAATATTCTTCTGAGCAGTATCCACTCTGTTCAGGACTCAATTTTCACATCCTGCTAGAAAATGTTTTCTCAACTTTTCAAGTATGCTTTTGGGATGGCAGTCGGACGCCCCATCAGGTATCACTCCTCCCCACGCAGCCTGCATATTCCATTCAGGGGAAGGCAGTCTTAAAAATTATGAATCTTAGAATAGAGTTTTACCATAAAAAACTGGAGAGATAGATCAGATAATGCCTGCTTCCTAATGATAATGAGGACAGTAAATAATTTTAAAGCCTTCCCAGCATGGTAAAAAAAAAAAAAAAAAAAAAAAAAAAAAAAAAAAAAAAATTCTCTCATCTATCTTTCCCACATAATAAATCCATACTATGCTTAAGCCAGCAAAAGCATATGTAATTTCTATTCTATGGAGGTGTATTTTTGGAAAGGCAAACAAGATGCTGTCTTTTTGCCATTCCCGGGCTAGCAGACAAAAGACAAAGTGTCGCTTGTCAGATGAATCCTAATTGGCTGACAGGGCTGAGTTTCATGGCATCACTCCATCTGCACATGAAGTCCAGAGCATTAATATGCTGGGAAGTAAAACATGATATAAAGTTCATAGTGCAAGAGTTAAAGTAAGAACACTAACACATCAGTCAAATATGATCATCCCAAGACCTATCAAGAGAAAGCATCAGGAAAAATACTCCTCCTGCATGGAAGGCTGAGAGGGTTACAACAGCCAAGTCCTGCACAAGACACACATGGCGAAATCTTTTGACAAATGCACTAAAGAAAATTAGACTTTATACATCAAAGACCTATTCATAATACATTCTGAGGGCTGCCCAACTTTTTTTTTGGAAGGTGAAATTTAGCTCTCTCCCAGAGACAAATAGAGTCAAATCAGTTTCTAAAGTCTGTAAAGAAATTGATACTGTATTCATAAATGCCATGTGGTTGATTCCATCCACTCAGTTTAATAATATGTTGATTGAGTTCTTAAAAATGGTCATGTCGAGTCCTGTAGACTGGAAAACTCTGACTGGTTAGCAGACATGGTGATGCTGGGATATCATAGTACAAGATGCCTCAAACTTACATCCAAGTCTGTAGATATAGGTAATATCAATGGCCACTGGTTGGGCCTTTACCATGTATAAGGTTTGGGAATAGGGCTTAACATTTCAGTCTTATGGGGTCAATAATTTAATTTTTCTTTTTAGGGATGAGGAGACTAAGCTTTGGCAAGATTAAGCAACTTGCTCAAAGCCACGGAGCTAATAAGGATGGGAGCCTGGTGCTGGGAACATGGAGGTTGAATTCATAAGCTTTGGTTATGTAGTGGGAGCTAAGAGAAGGTTGTCAACACCAGACACATTTGGGACTTTGCAGTTGGTCTCCTTGTGGCTACTGAATTATCTGCTTGGAGGTTTGACTTTGCACTGACCCCAACCTGACTGACTGCTCTTTTCACTATTCTCATGCTGCAAATGGAAATGTGAAGGCCCATTAATTTTGTGTAGTCCAGCCAGAGCTGCTGGAGCAGAAGACAGGTCCCTAGCTCCCAGGCCGGCCCTCTGTCACCTAGATAAGCCAGAGTGTGCACACTGCACCAGCTCCAATTTCATGTCAGGATCCTTTACCCATGAATTAGTTTCACTCCTTGCATCTCAAAACCTTGCCAGAGGGCCTTCTCTCTTCCCTAACTTGCTGTAATCTCTGTCAGGCATGTTGCCCTCAGTCCCCCATGCTTTCATCTCTGAATGCTTCCTGGAAGCACAGGCACAAAGCCTCCTTTTTAGGGAGAGTTTTTTGGGTTCTCAGAATGGCTGGTGTGAAGGACAGTGATCGATTAGGACAGGAATGATGATGTTAAAGTGGCGATTTGCACCCCATGGTCATGAGGGGCGATAATGACCCCATTAGTGCAGTCAGCAAGCCGTTATTAACATAATCAGAGTGTGCAGAGGTGCCCTGCTGCCCATTTGGACCTTAATGGCGGCAGAAGGTGAAATTGACACCAAGGAATGAGACAAATGAGCACGGATGAGCTGCGCTGGAAAAGATACAGTTCTCGCTTAAGGGATTCCAGATAGCAAAGCAGTGCACAGTAGGAGCTTTATTCACGGTCCTTGGGCACCTAGGTGGGGAAGGGACAGTGTGAGAGAGGCTGGACGTTATTTTACCAGTCCCTGTCTGAAACTTACATTTCAAAAACAGTGAATTTACATGCTTCTAACCAAAGCACCTTAAGCGAGAAGTCTCCCCATGTCCTCTAGCAACACCATTTATGGGTGAGAACAGCCACTCTGTCATCTCTTAGCAGGTCTGTTTACTGACACTTCACATGACTTTCAGCACAAGGCACACTAACTTGGGAAAAGAAATTGTCGTATGCCCAAAGACACACCCAGTCACATAGATACAGACTCAGATACACGTGCTCATGCACACACTTCACAGACACAGGTAGACACACGAGGGAGGAGAGCATTCCAGTCCAATGAAGAATGCAGATAAAATATCAAGAATGACCAGGGCTGCCATCGGCTCTCTGTCTGCTCTGCTTCTGGCATGTGAGCAAGGCCACAAAACCACTGCAGATGGTTGAGAGGAATCAGCCAGGACCCTCCTACCTTGGCCAGAGTTGGTCTCATTCCATCCCACCCTACATGAGCCTGAGCTCTCCAGTGACAACCTAATTTCAGTCTTGCTCCTAGCCTTTTGCCCTGTGTTAGTACGTCTCTCAGACATGATTCTGGAGTTTCCCCCAGGAACCCTGACTGAACTGACTCTCGGGCTGACCACCTTTATGTTGCCTCAAAAGGCAGAACTGTCTGAGTTCTCGTGTCTTCGAACCTAATCCTGATATTAGCCTGGCGATTGCTGTGTGTGTGTGTGTGTGTGTGTGTGTGTGTTGTGTGTGTGTGTGTGTGTGTGTTCCTGTGTGTTGGGGGGGGTATAGATTTAGGCATTTCATTGTTTACTCGAACACTCTCAACCAGAGTATTATTTCTGTGTTGTTTTACAGGAAGTGACCATTTGTTCCTGTTACCTATAAAAATAGGATCAAACATTTACCAGGTTAAAATGAACTCACTTTGTGAATCAACTCAGAAGTTTCTTATGAACACCCATGGTGTGAGCATCCAGATAGTTTTTAAGGCAAGTCTGGTTTCCATTTCTCTGACATGTAGGGATTGAAAACATTCTCTTCCTACCTATAGCAAAATTGTGCAGGTACAAGGAACTAATAATGTAAACCATTTTATAATCACCTATCTTGTGACAGACACCTTAAATACCTTACCTCCAATCCCCTTATAATCCTACATGAGAAATATTGCAATTTGCATTACACAGAAAAGAAAATTGGTCAGGGAAAAGGTAAAACAACCATGCTATGGGCACAGGAGACTCAGTGGTGGTGGAGCTGGGATTCTGGCCAGGGCTTTGTGGATATATACCTCATGCTCTTTCTGGCATGACTATGCCCCTTCAGAGAGACTTTGGGTATACGTTTTTATATACAAAAGAGTGTCAATAGAGCCTCTAAGTCAAGTACAGTCTCTGAAACATTGGCCAGGATTACCAAGAGAGGTTGCTCATGAACCTACTTACATTTTTGGTAAGGGAAAAGGGGATGGTCCTGGGATTTTACCCTAGGGACTCTGAAGCACATATTCACTAGTGGTTACTGAGATAAATACATATGATTCATATTCCATATTTTTTTAAAAAAAGTTCTTCTATTCGGGTGGGATCTCTTGAAGGAGGGCTTTATCTGACACGGCCCATTGCTCCACACGTACATCCTCCATCTCCTTTCTCCTTCTTGTCTCAGCATCCTAGCCCACTCCCGACTGATGAAGAGTCACCTGTCTGTCAGTTGCTGCTTCTCAGAATGCTGTCGGAAAAATTCTATTTTATCCTCCACCCAAAAACCCCAGTGTCTTTTCAATGACCTGCAAAGTATCTAGGCAGTTTTGTAATCCAACTAGCACTTAGAAGTGAAAGGTGACCAGGGGATAAATTGCTAATATTTATATCTTAATTTCTTTAGTTTGCAGAGTGATGCTGGTATTTGTTAAGCAATAGCAGTGTTAGCAAAGATGATGCTTGTCATAGAAAAATCTACTATGTATTTAATCTAATTTTCGGATTAGCCTCACACTGGGTTTATGGTATGGACAATCATTTCTTCTTTTCCACTACTCACTGATTGATTTATTTCCAACTTTTTTATTGTATGTCTTTCATCATACTCCTGCTTAGAATGGGGTGAGTTATTTATTTATTATTTTTTGAGACAGGGTCTCAGTTTGTGGCCCAGGTTGGAGTGCAGTGATTTTGACTCGTGGCAACCTCCACCTCCTGGGCTTAAGTCGTTCTCCCACGTCAGCCTCCAGAGTAGCTGAGACTACAGGTGCATGCCACCATGCCTGGCTAATTAAAAAAAAATGTAGAGACAAGGTCTCACTATGTTGCCCATAGGTCTCCATCTCATGGGCTTAACTGATCCTCCTGCCTCAGCCTCTCGAAGTGCTGGGATTACAGGCATGAGCCACTGTGCTGGCTGTGGTGGGTTATAAATAACTAATAAGTAGCTACAATCATCATATAAATATAATGAAACTGAAAATTGTGCTCGTTCAATCTGCCCATGTTCCTTGACCCCTTCAATTGGAAAATCCTGCTAGCACTGAACCAGCACCCCTTTCACTACAAATACAGCACTTTCTTCTCTTACTCAAGGGCGTGAGGACTGCTACCTGAACAGCCTCTGTTTTTGACAGCCAAGAAATAAGAAAATGTCACTGCAGAAATAGTAACTTGCCTCTAGCTCCTGAGTACAGAGTGGTCTAGTTACAAGGCAAACACTGCGGCAGGTAGCAGGCCGGTGGAACATCTCCTGAGAAGGAGGACTCCCACTGCCACCCACCTGGATGCTGGGACTTCAGGACATAATGAGGCAGCTTTGTGCTTGGGGCAGGAATTGGGGAATGGGGAAACACTATCGATGCTTCTACTGCTGCTACTTCTTATCATCAATCATTATTGATGTTTTTATGTAAGTTACAGTTCCTGCTTCTCTCAAATCTCACTCTCTTTTGGGGAGCAAGACAAATAAAAAGCTTACAAAATAGAGTGCGACGTGTCCTCCTCATGGGACAGTTGTGGAAAAATCCTGAGACGATAAATTCTGCTGAGAGGGAAGATTGTTGGGAGTTTGGGCAGGGAGGCCTGCGTTGAAGAGTTTTATGTAGGGAGGATATTTATATTTTTAGAGATCTCTATATTTAAATGAGTCCCAACACAGAATAGCCACTACCTCTTTAGTAATAAGATTCACTGAATTAGCAGATAAACATGGCCTTCATTTATGTGGGCTATCATTGATATAGGTATGTATCACTTTTCAGAATGACAATTTTATTTCTTAAATTGCTGTAAAGAAATTTCTGATACATAGAACTCCTTGCCATTTATTATTTTATTTTATTTTATTTTATTTATTTATTTATTTATTTATTTATTTTTTTGAGACGGAGTCTCGCTCTGTCGCCCAGGCTGGAGTGCAGTGGCCGGATCTTGGCTCACTGCAAGCTCCGCCTCCCGGGTTTACGCCATTCTCCTGCCTCAGCCTCCCCAGTAGCTGGGACTACAGGCGCCCGCTACCTCGCCCGGCTAGTTTTTTTGTATTTTTTAGTAGAGACGGGGTTTCACCGGGTTAGCCAGGATGGTCTTGATCTCCTGACCTCGTGATCCGCCCGTCTTGGCCTCCCAAAGTCCTGCGATTACAGGCTTGAGCCACCCTGCCCGGCTCTAATTTTATTATAAAATTTGAGGTATATTTCCACACGCAAAAAATAAAAATATGAAATTATCTCTCAAGATGCTGTTAAAATGACATATTCAAAGGGAATAATTATTTGGTAAATAGAGTCATTTTTCAAAATTATTTAAGATGTGACAATTGCACTCCATTTGTGTCTGTGTGTCTGTAAGTATGACATGTATTATATCTAACTACACTCAGAGCTGTAGGGAAGGGATTCCACATTATAAGTATGACATGTATTATATCTAACTAGAGTCAGAGCTTTAGGGAAGGAATTCCACATATTTTGCATTGGATGGTATTTTAATTTTAGTGCACAGCTCTTACTCTGAGAATGAACAAATGTTTCCCTTTAAAGCTAAAAATGTACCTCTCTCATCCAAAACCTTTTGTTTTATGACACATATTAAGCTACGCTGGTTAAAAGTATTACTGGATATTGATACTTGCATTTAAAATTATTTGAGATTGTTTACTGTCAAATTTCCACGATGCATACATGCCCTATTGCAGGAAGGCATGTGAATCACAGAAGGCAGTCATTATAAAATCTTCTTTGCCAAAATGTTGCTTTTTGTCCAGTGGATTCTTTTTAAGTGAGGCACAGGATAGCACGGTCACAAATGCCTATCTCCCTGGAGGACTGCAAATCCACTAGAGAACCACTTTATTCCGTTACTATAGTGTACATCTGGCCGCAATTTGAACTTATACTTTTTTAAACATGCAGTATTGTTTCCCAGTCTTCAAACAATGAAGGGTGAGAGAATGTACTGTATGTCTGAGACATCCAGTGGGGGCACTGCAATGTCATCATGCATTTGTCCAGCTCTTTTACCCAAATGCAACCTCATAACCCATCTATACAACATATTCACAATCTTCCAAATTGGGTATAATGAGTCCTCTTTCCTCAGCAGTGTCATCAATCCAACAGTTACTGTTTTGAAATGCCTGTCAGATCATCTTTGGTCATGTACAAAGAGCATATTCTAGGGGCCTTATTATGTGGCTAATCTTTGAAAACTGTTTGCTGGGAACAAATTAATGAGATACTGCACCCTCTTCTTTCCCCTGATGACTCTAGGCTGCCTTCTCCAAGTTAACTCATCCATCGCCCATACCCCAGAACTGTAGCCACCCCGCAGAGGCATCACACAATCTGCATTGCTGTGAGCATTTGTGTCATGCCAGGGCATTTGCATGGGTCATTTTCTCACTTGGGGGCTAACGTTTAGCTATTCCTATAAATATTGTTGCTATATGAGGACAGCTTTAATGAGCGACGGGCAAAAGATAATCCCCAGCAAATGCATCAATTGCATGGCTTTCAAGTCAAATTTATAATGATGGAAAAGTAATTTTAGAAAACGTTTCAGTTTGATCACTGTGGAATGAGAGAACCAGGGCAAATAGTCAACAAATTACTATCGAACGTTTACTCCATACAAGACGAAGTAGAGAGATGAAGATGAACATCAGACCAGACTTTGTTTTCCAAAATCACTCTATCCAGTTTCATGGACAAGACTAACTCACATGGAGCAACATGTTGTGGGGGATTATAGCCAAATCTAGAGAAGAATTGTTCCAAATCCAAAGAGATGACCCAGGAAGGAGAAAGGGAGCGCAGATGTACAAAGGATTACTTTTACTTGAAGTAATTGAATCAGGAGAGGTGTTGTAGACCTGGGATTAGAGCTGAACTGGATCTTGAAAGATGAGAAAGAATTTAAAGAAGGTGGAGACATATGTGTCAAGACAGTAAGGGGAATTTGAAGGAGAATTCCAGGTGAAGATGGTAGTATGAGCAAAGGCTTAATGATCCAGAAGCTTGGCAATGCATAACCAGTCATGGACATATTGAACCAGCAGTGGCATTGTGCTAGGTGCCCTGGAGGAATACAAATTGTGTGCAAGCTGCTGTGTTCAGTGCATGGTGGCCACGCCCCAGCAGGAGAGCTCAGAGTTAAGTGTGGAGTAATAGCAGAGGTCGCAAAATAATGAATATTTAAAGAGTACTGTTTTCCTAGGGTTGCCGTAACAAATTACCACAAACTGGTGGATTCGCAAAAGAAAATTATTCTTTCATATTTCTGAAGGCCAGAAGTCCAGAAGCATAATTCCAACAGGGACACATGATCTCTGAAAGCCCCAGGGAAGAAGCCTTCCTTTTCTTCTCCTAGCTTCTAGAGGCTCCTGGTAGTCTTTGGGACTGCATGGTTCGTATATGCATTACTCTAGTATCTGCCTTTTTCTTTAAATGATCTGTCTTAGGTGTCCTCTCTGTTTTTGATAAAGATATCAGTCATTAGATTTATCTGGACCTAATTTCAGGATGATTTCCCCTTAATATCCTTAACTACTTAATCAGCAAAGACCTTATTTCCACATAAGATCACATCCTGGGGTTCCAGGTGCACGGGAATTTTGTGGGAGCACTCTTCAACTTACTACATCAAGTCTATTTGTGCACAAGTTTAAAATTGACCCAAAGAAGTGAGTTTAATCTTGTAGCCCTTCCATACATTTCCATAGAATAGAAGAGTGACTTTCTTCCTCTGAAACTTAGTAAAACTAAGTACATCCTTCTTTGAATTTGCTAATCCATATTCTATTGGGCATCTTTTCTCCAAATAAACTCATTTTGCTTTTAATAAAAATCGATAGAGGCAGGTAAGCTCCTTCCTTGATTATTTTCACGAGCCAGCTGCAGGAACTTCCTTAGCAGCTAGGGTTTCTACAGTACCGCCTTATTGTACACTAATTTCATGTATGTTCCTAAAGATGGTGAACTTATAAAACCATTGGAGACTCACAACCAAAGTTTTATTTATTGATAGGCCTTTTTCATGCTTAAACTTTAAACTTAAAAAAAATGCTGGCCCTCTCCTGAATTTACACTGGTATAAGGATCATGTAATAGCAACTAATACTATGATCCAGCTTCTTGTCACACATACTTCAAAGGTACGGCATATTCTTAGTTTGCATTGTTTCTGAGTTAAGTTTAAGTTGCTCACTCTGAATTGATGGCAGCTAGAAAGACATTGACGATATAACATATTATCCAAACGAAGGCATTTTTTTTTTTATCTTGACAAGTGGCTCAATCAATAATTACACTAGAACAACAGATGTAAGCAAGGTACTATATTTTCCTGAGCAAACCTATAAGATACATCAGCCAATATATCTATCAAGTCTTATATCTTAGGCCCCCAGCACAAATCCTGTGTTTCAGCCAAACAGATGTCATTTCTGTTATTTTCTACGCAGTTAAAAGATGTTACATGTATTTTTTTCTCAAACAATCTTGTGACTTGTCACAATACCCACTTAGGTAATGTTTCTTGAAAATGACATAGCATTTAATTATTCAAAGCCAGTATTTATTAAGAACCTACTATATGCCTGGGCTGGGTACATGTATCTGGGTAAGATACAGCCTTGGAGACTCAGAGAGATTAAGTGTCTATGAAAATGCACACAGTAATAAGGGACAGGGACAGGAATGGGGCATGGATTCCTTACTTCAAATCCTGTGATAATTGTACCTGGCACCTCTCTTAAAAGATTTTTTAAGTCTCCCCAAATAGGGATGATTCTGAACTTGGTGTCTTAAAGACTCCTACATCTTTCTTGATCTCTTATTCCCATCGCTTTTATTTACGGTTTTAAAAAAAAATTATTATTTTATTTTTTGAGACAGAGTCTCACTCTGTTGCCTGGAGTGCAGTGGCGCGATCTCAGCTAATTGCAGCCTCTGTCCTATCCCCAGTTCAAGCAATTCTCCTGCTTCAGCTTCCTGAGTAGCTGGGACTACAGGTGCATGCCACCACACCCAGCTAATTTTTTGTATTTTTAGTAGAGATGGGGTTGCATCATGTTGGCCAGGATTGTCTTGATCTCCTGACCTCATGATCCTGCCTCATCCTCCCAAAGTGCTGGGATTACAGGAGTGAGCCACTGCTCCTGGCCTAAAAATTTTATTTTTTAATTGAGATGGGGTCTCATCACGTTGCACAGGTTGGTTGTAAACTCCTGGGCTTAAGCGATCCTTCTGCCTCAACCTTCAGAGTAGCTGAGATTATAGGTGCATGCCAGCACACCTGGCTGCTTACTCCTATTCTCTTCTAGTTACAAAAGCTGTTACTTTCCTGACCTCTCCTTGCTAACCTACATTCTTTCTTTAGGACTTTCTCCCACAGCTTTGTACAAACTCTGCTGCTATTTGAGCTTTTGTGTAACAATGTTTGCTTATGTGGGAACCCTTGTTAGATAATATCTTATCTAGCGGAAGGAGGTTAAGGAATCTATGTATGCGGTAGGACAAGTTGCAAAACAACTGCATACTTCCGCAAATCAGTCAAAAGTCAGTATTCTGAGTTATCCATTTTGAATGGCTAGGCAGCACATTCTGAAATGAATATACGATGGCTCTGCTATTACCTAGTGTTGCAAGAAGAGATGTTGACAAATGGTTCCTGAGATCCTGGGCCTCCATCACGTTACTCCACATAGCATCCCATCATCCACCAAGTCCCCAGCTTTTATTTTAAAACTGTGCTCAAATGATTTTCCTGGGAACTGACTTACACAAAATGCCAGTGGCTTCAAATCTGGTCATTGTTAAATATCTGTGTCTCCCGGTGGTTTACCTTGTATCCAGATCCACTTACATTTTTCTGTCATGTTACTTAGTAACCCGTGTCCACCCACAAGCATGGCAGATGCTTCATCCATCCGGGGAGCATGTTTAGTAGCATCACCCAACAGGAGAAAGGCTGGACATGCTGTGCAGGAGTCACAAAAGGGAGGCTAGCCCTCTTACCAGCAGAAGCAACAGACACTGGCATGCCATGACCTCTGGAATTTGCAAATGCCTCAGGACTAAGAAAATACATCTGGGAGCAGGAGCAGGGATATTTTGAAGATACATTTACATTTGAAGGAATATTTTCTTATATTTGAGGGAAGAAATGTGTCTTTTGGGATTCTGATAAAGTCTTGGTCAGCATTCAAGTTTGCTTTAGATAAGGACTTAAATATTGCTAACTTGAGTACTTTTTATATGTCAGGGACATTGAGAGTCTGTGTAGATTGCTTCAGTGAATTCTTATACCACTCTAAGGTAGGTTTTATCAAAATTTTCCAGATGTGAATTCTAAGGCTTAGGACATAAAATGCTGTCCAGGGTGATATCATTAGTAAGTAGCAGGGATTCAAACTCAGATTTGCCTAAATCCAAAGTTCATGCTCCAAATCCATTCATAAAGGAGAATTTTATTAAATACACTTGAATTAAAAGAGACTCAAATGAAACAGTATAATCCTGATCTAGTTTGAATTAAAAATCCTCCTTCCCCATCATCTTCTTATCTAAATCCATGGAGTACAGTTACAGGTTGCTGCCAGCACTGTATCTACTGTTGAATAAACAAAGGTACTTGTAAGTGGAAAAAAAAATGATTTGGAGTCTCCTATCCTGATTAGTATCCAGTCCACCAACCACTCTGATAAGTAGTGCCCAATTATTTCTAAAATACATTATTTTCTTTGGCTTCTTTGTTCTTGTTTAAATAAAGAAATCACACAAGTCATTGAACCACAGAACAATATTCTCAACAAATCCTTAATATGTCCATTTATCTGAAGTCCTGCTGATTAGAGAAAGCAAAGAATTATAATTGTCTCGAAGAATTGCAATTGTTACTTTTTACAGTAAGGCAGCTGGCATACCTGCCAAGGAGGTAGTGGAACAAAAATCTTCTAAATCTTCTATTTACTATCAGAAAGGTAAAAAGTTGGAAGAATCAAAATGTATAGGCAAGAAGAAATCAAGATGAAACAAGATGAGAATTAAAGATATGTATGTATCGGTAAGTATATTTACACCACACATATATTTATTTAAACAAATTTAAATATATATATATAAAAGTATATATGGTAATACCTTAGCATCTTTTACAGGTTCTTGGAAACTGAGTCTGTAAACAAAACAATGTACAATGAGTCCTCAAATAACTTTGTTTTCTTCAATATCTTTTCATTATAACATTAATGAGAAAAAAAATTGATTTTGTTACCCATGATTTTGCTCAAAGTCACAGTTTCCAGGAACCCACGGGTGACGTTAAGTGAGAACTTACTGTATTTAAATCTACAAATATAAATACATATAATTTAAGTCTATAAGTACATACATATTTGCTGTACTATTATATATGTGTATATGTACACTATAGACGTAGATGTTTAAAGTATCAACTTTAGCTTAAATAATAAGATCGCCTTGTACAAACATCAGTCTTTATTCGCATCTTTACATTTACATTTAAATAAGTCCATGTGTATGGTTTCAATTTCCAAAAACAAATGGGTTTATGAGATATTCTTATGATTTTGGAAACTTTAATACTTCAAATTTCTTTGTAATTATGCAGTTACTTTTGAAGCCTTTTAACAATGTTATAAAAAGAAAGATTTTGCATTGCCTACGTGATAATTTGACTTTCCATTACACAAAATTGACAAAGCTATTCATTGAGTTGTCACTTAATTGTTTCAGAAATTATTCAATAAGTGACAAATGTATTTCAAGAAGAGAACTCAAACACATTACTTGGAATGAGGGGGGAGTGTACGAAGGAATCATTAGTAACAGATTAGCGTCCCCTCCAAAGAAAAAGAAATGAGACTCAAGGGCTTTTTGAGATGCCAGCTCTCTCCAGACACGTCTCAGAAAAAAGATGGCCTGGACTCTGCTGGGCAGGCTGGGCAGTCATCACCCATGAATTAGGGACGTGAACTCACCTATGCACACCTATGCCAGCAGTGCAGCTTTGGTATTTCTGGGTATGAGGGATGCAGGAGCAGCAAGCTTGATGCAAGAGGACTTAGGAACAGGCCTGTAAGCAAAGCTTATCTGGCAAGCACAGGATCTTCTCTTAAATTTTGTGTTTATTAAGGGGTTTAGGATGCCCCTCCTAAGCTGTGGCTTGGTTCTTCTTTTATACACATGCATACATTCTTAAATTCTCATGTATTTAGAGCCCTCACATATAAACACAGTGTCTGAAACACAACATAAGTGTTTGCAAAAATATGCACTAGATAGGGAAGGCCCGGATGATGCCCAGGCATGAAAGTGTCCACTCCTCAGAGGAACGTGGCTTTGGGTCACAGTCATTTGCACCTGCACTGCATTTTCTGTTCTCTCATCTATATGCAGAGTGCTTCATATTCAAGGGAGGTGCCGCACCCAGTTAGCTGAGCTGTTCACACGTAGCGGGCTAGCTTGCTCGTGCTTACCTGCTGCGTCTTCTGTTCATCAGTTCTTTTTATGCTGTTTCGCAGTCCATTCATGGAACTCTAGCTCTCAATTATTGCTTCATAAATACAGACAGGTAAGACAAAAATGTGGCTGAATCATTGCAAAATCAAAATAGTGTCTGGGAGAAAAAAAATCATAGCACTTCTTCTACTGACAAGTCAGAAACTTCATGCTTTCATCTATGTGCCCATCTGTGCATATTCCTCCATGGTGTACCTGTCCATGCATTCTTCTCACCTCTGACAGGAAATTTCCACATTCTACTCTTGAATCCTCCTTAAGTTAGTACCTGCAGAATGTGCCTAACAGATGCTTGATACCCTAAATTACAGTCAGATAAGACAGGATGTTAGGGCTCCATGATTCTTTGGGGAGATTTTTGCAAGTACCTCTTCCTGCTTACAAAAGGGGGAAAAAGCACCCACAGCGTTCAAGTTGAAATAACTCCAACCCAATTTTTATGACTCCCTTCTCTGTACTTCCAGTACTTCTCTGTACTTCCAATACTCCCTTCCTATAAAGGGGAAAAAAAAATCACCCACAACATTCAAGTTGAAATAACTCCAGCCCAGTTTTTATGAGTCCTTGTCTGTACTTTCAACACTTAGGGCAGGGGGTGGGGGAAACACTGCTTCTTTTTCCTATGAGCTCCTGAATCAACTTCCGAAAAATTCTTGAGTCACTAAATTAGAGAATTATTTTCAAGGCAAGTCTAGGGTGTTAGACAAACTTAGGGCCATGATTCAGCTTCTGTCTCTGATTCCAAGAGCAGCCACAGCAGCAGAAGTGGTCTTTGGTTACAAGGCAGTAGGAAACCTGCCTCTCATATGCACAGTTGCAATTGGTCAGAGACGTGTAACACAAGAGCAGCTCCTGCGCACACTTAACGTTGTTTGCACTCTCGACTTTTATTAGCCTCACAGGATCAGTGACTAAAATCAGTTACCTTTATTTGCAATTAACATTAAGGCCCACAAAACTGGAAACTGTACTTCAGAATAGTAGAAACTTATGGTTACTATATTATGCTTTTCTTCTTAATGTCGATTGTTGTCACTGCAATAATAAATTCAATGAAGCCTGCTTTTTTTTCAACTTCAAAAAAAATATTTGAGAGCTTCTTGGCTTTGTTGATGTCCCTGCCAGGCCTGGAATATTTCCATTTGGCTAGAGCCAGGTAGACACCTGGGGCCTTGAAATTTGACCTAGAGTCCTTTTCTTTAGGCATCAGTAACTCCCCCAGGCTCCTCCTCCAGTTCCTCTGTATGCTGCCAGGACTCTGTGCGAATTGTCCTTAATGAGCCTGCTTGGGTAAACTGTCTTCACGTGTAACCACAAGATCTTATTTTTTCCACTGAATATTTAGTTTACTAAGTGAGAGAAAGACTGATTTACTGTTTGCTTTTCCTTTTGTATACAAAGCTCAAAAGAAAGCAAATCCTGAGAGCCAGTGTCCTCTGGGCCTCTCCCCCAGGTGCATCACATACACCTGCCTTTCATGGCAATGACATCCCTTATTGTTGATAATGCTATGTAAAGATCCTTGTGTGGTTCAGTCCATTTAAAGTTTACACACTGTTGCTCCAAGTGAGGTCCTCAACCAGAAGCACCAGCAGCACCTAAGATTTCATTATAAAAGCCAATTCTCAGTCTCATCCTAGGCCTACTGAATACTTTCTCTAGGCAGAGCCGAGCAGGCCTTGCCTTGACAGGTCCTGTGGGACATTTTGATGCATGCTTGTTTTTGAGAGTCTCTCCTTTACAGATCATATGAGGTGACTACCCTCATTACATCCACTTTACAGAGGAAAAACTGAGTGCTTTAGGGTTTTAGTCATTTATCATAGTCACAGAATCCACGTCAGACTTCAAAGCTGAGATAATCTATGTAAGAAAACAACAACAAAGAAACACACACACACACACACACACACACACACACACAAGAATTCATCCATGTTAGCTAAAAATTAAATAAATAAGGATTAGTTTAAAAATCTCTTCCACTCAGTCATTACACCTAGATATCATCATTGACTATATTTACATTTAAAAAATCCCAATACTTTGCTGGATGTTAAAGTTGAGATATTAATTCTTGTCGATGAAAAGAGTCAAACTCTGTAAAGTATTTTAAGAGGTTGATTCTGAGCCAAATATGAGCGATCACGGCCAATGACACAGCCCTCAGGAGGTCCTGAGAACATGTGCCCAAGGTGGCTGGGGTATAGCTTGGCTTTATATATACTAGGAAGGCATGAGACGTCAATCAAATACATTAAAGAAATACATTGGTGTGTTTCATAAAGGAGAGACAACCCAAAGAGGAGGGGGCTTCCAGGTTATAGGTAAATTTAAACACTTTCTGGTTGACAGTTGGTTGAGTTTATCTGAAGTCCTGGGATTAATGGAAAGGAATGTTCGGGTTAAGCTAAAGGATTGCGGGGACCAAGTTGTGCAGAGGAAGTTCTCAGATAGCAGACTTCAGAGAGTGCAGGTTGTAAAATGTTTCTTAGACTTAAAAGGGTGCCTGGCTCTTAGTTGATTATAACCTGGATCTGGGAAGGAAGAAAGAAAAACAAAGCGGAAAGGGGATTCCTATAGAATGTGGATTTTCCCCACAAGAGACTGCAGAGTAATTTCAAGGTATGGCAAGGAAATATATTTTGGGGTAAAACATTTTGATTTTCTTCCTTGTTATGCCAGAGTCAGACTGGAAAGTAGGTCATGATATACGGGGTCAAATAAAACCCATCTGAGGAGAATTGATGGTTTGCAGGGCATGACTCCCCAGACCTCTTTGGTAGGAATTTGGGCAAGATAGAAAATCAGAGCTTAGGTTTTGGAGACAGTCACTTTAGATTAAGAGGAATCAGTGAGGACTAATAGGTTTATACATATTGAAAATACAATTATAAGTTGGGATTGCCGAGAATCATTAAGCACCTTAACAATAAGATTAATTTAATAGCAGCGGATTTAGGAGAATTAATTTTAAGCTGATCATCCTCCTCATTTTGATATCAGCTGTTGGATACTATCCCACTACACATGCAACCAGTTTGTAGGGGACTGAAAACATCTGGTCTCCCCTAGAAAGTGTCCGTATGAATATTAATCCTGAAGACTACACATTGACTCCCTATCTATGTGATGTGTTTAAATGCCACATGTGTAAATGTGTGAGTGCATTTACTCCTTAAAAAGGTTAGACCCCATGTTGGGAAATCCTCTGAAACATTTCAGCAAATTCTAGTGTTAAGAAGAGAAAACAGATGGTCATCAGTGAGGAACCTTCAAGGGCTAAATGTGGAGCCAGAGGGCTGGAGGGAGCCTGCTGAAGCTGGGGTAAAGACCAGCTGTTGCTTTCGCAATGCTGATTGGCCAGTTGTTCCCTGTTTCGTTTTCTGCAGAGCTCTATCCAGTGATAAGATCATCTAAAATCAGCAAAAGAGCATAGGACAGAACCACTGGGACAATTCAAGGGGAATTATGAGCTTTAAGATCCTTTAGCAGCATGATTTATAATCCTTTGGGTATATACCCAGTAGTGGGATGGCTGGGTCATATGGGACATCTAGTTCTAGATCCTTGAGGAATCGCCATACTGTTTTCCATAATGGTTGAACTAGTTTACAATCCCACCAACAGTGTAAAAGTGTTCCTATTTCTCCACATCCTCTCCAGCACCTGTTGTTGCCTGACTTTTTAATGATTGCCATTCTAACTGGTGTGAGATGGTATCTCATTGTGGTTTTGATTTGCATTTCTCTGATGGCGAGTGATGATGAGCATTTTTTCATGTGTCTGTTGGCTGTATGAATGTCTTCTTTGGAGAAATGTCTGTTCATATCCTTTGCCCACTTTTTGATGGGGTTGTTTGTTTTTTTTCTTGTAAATTTGTTTGAGTTCTTTGTAGATTCTGGATATTAGCCCTTTGTCAGATGAGTAGATTGCAAAAATTGTCTCCCATTCTGTAGGTTGCCTGTTCACTCTGATGGTAGTTTCTTTTGCTGTGCAGAAGCTCTTTAGTTTAATGAGATCCCATTTGTCAATTTTGGCTTTTGCTGCCGTTGCTTTTGGTGTTTTAGACACGAAGTCCTTGCCCATGCCTATGTCCTGAATGGTACTACCTAGGTTTTCTTCTAGGCTTTTTATGGTATTAGGTCTAACATTTAAGTCTCTAATCCATCTTGAATTAATTTTCGTATAAGGAGTAAGGAAAGGATCCAGTTTCAGCTTTCTACTTATGGCTAGCCAATTTTCCCAGCACCATTTATTAAATAGGGGGTCCTTTCCCCATTTCTTGTTTCTCTCAGGCTTGTCAAAGATCAGATGGCTGTAGATGTGTGGTATTATTTCTGAGGACTCTGTTCTGTTCCATTGGTCTATATCTCTGTTTTGGTCCCAGTACCATGCTGTTTTGGTTACAGTGGCCTTGTAGTATAGTTTGAAGTCAGGTAGCGTGATGCCTCCAGCTTTGTCCTTTTGACTTAGGATTGTCTTGGCAATGCGGGCTCTTTTTTGGTTCCATATGAACTTTAAAGCCGTTTTTTCCAGTTCTGTGAAGAAACTCACTGGTAGCTTGATGGGGATGGCATTGAATCTATAAATAACCTTGGGCAGTATGGCCATTTTCACGATATTGATTCTTCCTATCCATGAGCATGGTATGTTCTTCCATTTGTTTGTGTCCTCTTTTATTTCACTGAGCAGTGGTTTGTAGTTCTCCTTGAAGAGGTCCTTTACATCCCTTGTAAGTTGGATTCCTAGGTATTTTATTCTCTTTCAAGCAATTGTGAATGGAAGTTCATTCCTGATTTGGCTCTCTGTTTGTCTGTTACTGGTGTATAAGAATGCTTGTGATTTTTGCACAGTGATTTTGTATCCTGAGACTTTGCTGAAGTTGCTTATCAGCTTAAGGAGATTTTGGGCTGAGACAATGGGGCTTTCTAAATATACAATCATGTCATCTGCAAACAGGGACAATTTGACTTCTTCTTTTCCTAACTGGATACCCTTGATTTCTTTCTCTTGCCTGATTGCCCTAGCCAGAACTTCCAACACTATGTTGAATAGGAGTGGTGAGAGAGGGCATCCCTGTCTTGTGCCAGTTTTCAAAGGGAATTTTTCCAGTTTTTGCCCATTCAGTATGATATTGGCTGTGGGTTTGTCATAAATAGCTCTTATTATTTTAAGGTACATTCCATCAATACCAAATTTATTGAGCATTTTTAGCATGAAGGGCTGTTGAATTTTGTCAAAAGCCTTTTCTGCATCTGTTGAGATAATCATGTGGTTCTTGTCTTTGGTTCTGTTTATATGCTGGATTACGTTTATTGATTTGCGAATGTTGAACCAGCCTTGCATCCCAGGGATGAAGCCCACTTGATCATGGTGGATAAGCTTTTTGATATGCTGCTGAATCTGGTTTGCCAGTATTTTATTGAGGATTTCTGCATCGATGTTCATCAGGGATATTGGTCTAAAATTCTCTTTTTTTGTTGTGTCTCTGCCAGGCTTTGGTATCAGGATGATGTTGGCCTCATAAAATGAGTTAGGGAGGATTCCCTCTTTTTCAATTGATTGGAATAGTTTCAGAAGGAATGGTACCAGCTCCTCCTTGTACCTCTGGTAGAATTCAGCTGTGAATCCATCTGGTCCTGGACTTTTTTTGGTTAGTAGGCTATTAATTATTGCCTCAATTTCAGAGCCTGCTATTGGTCTATTCAGGGATTCAACTTCTTCCTGGTTTAGTCTCGGAAGAGTGTAAGTGTCCAGGAAATTATCCATTTCTTCTCGATTTTCTAGTTGATTTGTGTAGAGGTGTTTATAGTATTCTCTGATGGTAGTTTGTATTTCTGTGGGGTCCGTGGTGATATCCCCTTTACACATGCACACGTATGTTTATTGCGGCACTATTCACAATAGCAAAGACTTGGAATCAACCCAAATGTCCATCTGTGACAGACTGGATTAAGAAAATGTGGCACATATACACCATGGAATACTATGCAGCCATAAAAAAGGATGAGTTTGCGTCCTTTGTAGGGACATGGATGCAGCTGGAAACCATCATTCTTAGCAAACTATCACAAGAACAGAAAACCAAACACCGCATGTTCTCACTCATAGGTGGGAACTGAACAATGACATCACTAGGATTCGGGAAGGGGAACATCACACACCGGGGCCTATCATGGGGAGGGGGGAGGGGAAAGGGATTGCACTGGGAGTTATACCTGATATAAATGATGAATTGATGGGTGCTGACGAGTTGATGGGTGCAGCACACCAACATGGCACAAGTATACATATGTAACAAACCTGCACGTTATGCACATGTACCCTAGAACTTAAATTATAATAAAAAAAAAAAAAAAGAAAGATCCTTTAGTTGACTATTCTAAGCCAGCTTCATAGTGAAGCCCAGGCTTTATCTCCATGTATTTCGCATTTCAACCCACAGGGTAAGCCACGCACCAGTGTCTGAGCAAGGAAATGTGGAGGAATGGATGCAATGGGCCTGGAAGATTCTAGATATATCTCTGCCCTGGGTAGGGAGAAAGACCTGCTACAGAGATGTTAAGGGACATTTTCAAGGTCATTCAAGCAACCAGTGGTGCAGCATAATCAGATCGTAATCAAAAGCCTCTGCATTTCCCTCTATACTTCATTTCTGTTAGTCTGTGACATTGTAATAACTTGCTTTTGCATTGGTGGTCTCCATTAAATCAGCAGCCAGATTCTGGGCATGCTAAGTTCTTAATTGAGCTTTTAATAATTGCCAAAACTGAAATTAATATCTATATTAAAAACTTATTAGTATATGTGCATGACAGAACAAAGGAGAGAACTATTTTAAAAATCCTGACAAATATATCTGAGAACATGTTCCTATGTGTAGTCTTTATTATTTAACAAAAAATTAAAACAGAGAAGTGTTAACAAACTTTGTTACAATGGCTAATAAACAATAATGTATTAGCTTAAAAAGATATGAGGGGACTCTTAGTCTACAATATCTATTCAGTCTCTCTCTTCAAATTCATTTTCTATCACTAACCAGGTATATCTTGTATCTAATTTATTAATTCTTTGTGTCCTTAATACATCTTCCTTTAAGATTTTGCTTATAGCATTTCTCCTGCTGTAAATGCACCTCACTTTCACCATTTTCTCTTCTCAATTTTTGAACGTTTATTGAATTTTTGTTAGACATACAGTACTCTGTAGTTGCTGACAAGCCAATATAACTTAAACATGCTGTCTTCTGGTTCAAGTAGTCTAAGCCCCTCACATTCACACATTGCCAGGAACACCCTCTCTGAAAAGCTTCGTGCATGTGAACTGCTGCTTTGGTACCATATACGCATATACTGTGTTGCATGCCATTGATTTGTCTCCCTAATGGTTCTGCACACCCAGAGATGGAAAAAACCATAGCTTAAGCCCCTTTGTAAACCTAGCACCTTGCACAGTGCTTGGTGTATAATGAGAGCTTAAAATATATATGTTGATGGTGATGAGATTCTCACTCTCAAATTATTTTCTGAAATTGGTAGACTTAAAATACTGTATCAAACAGTGATCAATACTCAGGATGTTCTAGGCCAAAATGGTAGAATAAATGTGTATAAATCATGAAGATCAGAGAGCATCTCCTAGAGAATTTGGAAGTCACTCAAGGATGAAATCGGGGGACTGAGGACCAAACTGTATAATCCATTGCTTGAATTGACCTCTGTGTGAGAAAACTGCCAGGTAACAAATGCAAGTCCTTCATGTTAAGGCAGATTCGAGAAAGTTACAGGAAATCACAGACCATCAGAGTGTACAGGCCAAAAGTGTCTATAATAAAGGACTATATGACTGTCTGTTTGGGGAGAGGCAACATAATTTTAGTAAGAGAAAACTGCGAGTTGAATATTAATAAAATACGGAACATTCACAGGAGATGATAGGGTAGAGAAGGGGCTTGGCATCAGCTGTGTGATGAATAGCTGAGGATGTGGGGACAATGAATTACGGCAGAAGAGACTCACTGACAGTGTGGGAATTGTGCTTATGAAGGAAAGGGCTCAACATTGTGGTTATTCATGGATATAACATGGACAGTACATGGTTCTTCTGGCATATCTTTCAAAAGGACTGCTGACAGGACCTGGTCTGAGTGGACTTAATTAAAGAGGTTCCTTTGTTCCAAACAAGTTTACCCACTTTACCAAGCATTGGCTCACACTGCTGCCCAGAGTTGGAATTTTAATATTCATAATTAGGAATCAGGAAGAGGTTTTGGAGCTGCTAAGTTTCTGAACATTGTTGCTGGGTTCGTTCCTGACACACCTTCATGCCTGGTTATTTAGTGAAGCGAAGGACTCTGGCTTGTGCATAAATCATGATGCATCACTAAGTGGCTCTTTGGTGGCCTCATTCATGAGCATTCCATTCAGTGCCAGATCAGAAACTCTCCAAATTGGATTTTTAGGGCATGAAAAATTGCTACTGTACATTGCAAAGGTATCCTTTTAGGATTATTTTTCTGAAGCGAACCTTGTGAAATGTAATAAATCTCTTCAGTACTAGTGGATGGATTGTCCCATGCACAGTATGTGCTATGTATTGTTTGGTAAATCAATTTTAAAGAGCACTACAAACTATATATTATCTAAAATTTTAGGATTCATGGAAGACCCAGTAAAAGTAAGCATTCAAGAGATTCTCTGCTTCATTGGCCAGGTGTGGTGGCTCAAGCCTGTAAACCTGAGGTCGTGGCGGGAGGATCACTTGGTCCTAGGAGTTGGAGACCAGCCTGGGCAACAAAGTGAGAAACCATCTCTAAAAAAGGAGTTTTAAAAATTTCAAAAGAATTAGCCAGATGTGGTGGTGCATGCCTGTAGTCCCAGCTACTTTGAAGGCTGAAGTGGAAGGATCACCTGAGCCCAGCACATCAAAACTACAGTCAGCTATGATAGTGCCACTGCACTCCAGCCTGGGTGACAGAGTAAGACCCTGTCTCCAAATACACACACACACACACACACACACACACACACACACACACACACACACACATATATACACACACATATATATGTATGAATATATACACATATTCTCTATTTTCTTGATACACCACCTTTAAGCCAGTACTTGATGTTTTAGGCATTGACTTTTTCTGAAAACTGAAACAAAACAATTTAGACAGTTTTGCAAAACCTTTTGTTTGACTATTGTTCTTGTCTTAGTTATAAGGCTTAATTTTGGTGAATTCAGAGTCTGTCTTCTAATTTAAAATTAAAATAAATTAAAAATAAAAAGTAAAAAAGCAAAGCTCTCAAGATAATCTCTTTCAACCAGCAGCATAATTTGATGAAAGTATCAATAAATATTAGTTAGTCACAAGGCAAATTTCACAGATTTCTGTGAAGTGTTTGCAAAGCACCCTGAAATTCTAGAGGGTTTTAGAGAGTCCAAGCACTATTTACAACATATATAAATACAAATAGATGTTATTGGTATCTTCACACTTTTATATTTAGCAACATGTGAATTAAACAATAGGTCTTAATATTATTCTTAAAGAGTTGGCTTGACAAAGTTAACATTTGAAGTGAGAAAAATAAATCAATTTTGTGAAACTCAAAAAATACAAATAAAAAATAAATCAGCGTACTAAAAGAGAAACAGAAACTACAGTTTTGCCATCAACTATATTTAGGAATAAATCTTAGTTGTGAAATATTTGCCACCAGTTTCTGGTTGTGTGAGCTTGGATTGAGCTCTGGGAGCTTCAAGCCTCTTGTTCCTGGAGATGTTAACATTGAATCACCAATTTATAAAGTGACAGTTTGATAAACATACAGAATTACATTTGCTTACATATGGTGTGTAATGGGTGTTTAGTAACTGTGAGTTATCCCAGTGTTAAGGAAGAGGACATCTACTTTTCCAGGGTTAAGCCTAGTTACTGTACATGACCCACCATGGTATTCCCGCCTAATGTCACTGTATTTGACTCTTCAGATTGGAAGTTGTAATGTTCCCTCCTCAAATCACTTCTCCTCCCTGTATTTACTTAGTGAAAGGCAGATCCTGAAGCTGCCTCTCTCCCAAGTGCCCTGCAGTCACTGCAAGCATCTCTGGGGAGTTTGTTGCTGGAATTTCCTGCCTCACTGTGCATGGAGGACCCTGCTTTTCCTTCTCTGCCCATCCAGCAACTTTTACCTGCCTTACCATGTCAAGGCTATTTGGGATGCAAAGCAGGGTATGGAGAAAGTCTCCTGCCCTCACCCTTCAATTCAGGGAGTCCTAGTAATTCTGCAGTGCTCTTAATAATCACTCCAAAATAAGTTCCTGCCATGTGTCTAGTGATACTGGGCACAGGGGCTAAATGGATGTGCAAAGAGATCCCTGCCTTTGAGGAGCTTGGAATCATTTAGAAACACAGGTAAACTGACAAGGGCAAGGAAGTGAAAGAGGCCTTGTGCCCACTGCTCATGAGCCCAGAGGAATTGTCATCCCTTGAAATACATCCCAACCCAGGGCTAAGCTGAAAGTAGGTTATCTAGTTCTAAAGAAAATGAAACTCATGATTAAAAAAAAAAAAATTTAGGCACAGTAACTCAAAGCTACAACTCAATCTAAAAACAACCAGTCCTGGTGACAAGTACCAGAGAAAACAAAAAAATCCCACATCGATTTATCCCTCTAAAGTCAACATAAAAACTTTAAAATTGCTCCTCAAAACGGAAGGTGTGCTTATTTCTTATCTCAAATTAAAAGCCAAACAAAACAAAAACCTGTAGTAATTTACGGGGACCTCACAATTGAGAAAAAAATAAAATGGTTCCCAAAAGACATCTTTTTTTCCCTCTTTCAACTTTTATTTTAGGTTCAAGGGGTACATGGGCAGGTTTATTTCATGGGTAAATTGCATGTCCCTGGGGCTTAGTGTACAAATGACTTCAACACCCAGGTTTTGAACGTAGTACCAACTAGATAGATTGTGGACTCTCACCCTCCTCCCCACCTCTCCCTTCAAGTAGGCTGTGGTGTCTATTTTCTCTGCTTTGTTTCCATGTATACGCACTGTTTAGACTATTTTTAAAAATGAAGAAAACTTATGCCCTTTATAAATATTATAACCTAATATTACAAGTGACCCAGAATAAAGATGACATTAATGCTATTCTCAGGATTCAGTCTGCCATAACTAATCTTAATCCTCAATTTATAACTGTTTTCAATTACAAACCCAAGTGATGGGTAGGCAATTAACAAATAACAACGAGTATATAACACAGAAGTTGTTTCATTTTTATCAGTGACATGCGCCCAACGTGGGAATGTGAATGTGAAAACAACACTAATGTAAAGTATAAATTGGCATTGATTTAAGAGGAAAGAATCTGAAAAGGAAAGAATATGCTATTAATTTCCAAATCTTCACATTTTACACACATTTGGATTAAAGCTGGAGGCGTCACGCTACCTGACTTCAAACTATACTACAAGGCTACAGTCACCAAAACAGCATGGTACTGGTACCAAAACAGAGATATAGATCAATGGAACAGAACAGAGTCCTCAGAAATAATACCACACATCTACAGCCATCTGATCTTTGACAAACCTGAGAGAAACAAGAAATGGGGAAAGGATTCCCTATTTAATAAATGGTGCTGGGAAAATTGGCTAGCCATAAGTAGAAAGCTGAAACTGGATCCTTTCCTTACCCCTTATACGAAGATTAATTCAAGATGGATTAGAGACTTAAATGTTAGACCTAATACCATAAAAACCCTAGAAGAAAATCTAGGTAGTACCATTCAGGACATAGGCATGGGCAAGGACTTCATGTCTAAAACACCAAAAGCAACGGCAGCAAAAGCAAACATTGACAAATGGGATCTCATTAAACTAAAGAGCTTTTGCACAGCAAAAGAAACTACCATCAGAGTGAACAGGCAACCTACAGAATGGGAGAAAATTTTTGCAACCTACTCATCTGACAAAGGGCTAATATCCAGAATCTACAAAGAACTCAAACAAATATACGAGAAAAAAAACAAACAACCCCATCAAAAAGTGGGGAAAGGATATGAACAGACATTTCTCAAAAGAAGATATTCATACAGCCAACAGACACATGAAAAAATGCTCATCATCACTCGCCATCAGAGAAATGCAAATCAAAACCACAATGAGATACCATCTCACACCAGTTAGAATGGCAATCATTAAGAAGTCAGGAAACAACAGGTGTTGGAGAGGATGTGGAGAAATAGGAACACTTTTACACTGTTGGTGGGATTGTAAACTAGTTCAACCATTATGGAAAACAGTATGGCAATTCCTCAAGGATCTAGAACTAGATGTACCTTATGACCCAGCCATCCCACTACTGGGTATATACCCAAAGGATTATAAATTATTCTACTACAAAGACACATGTACACGTATGTTTATTGCGGCACTATTCACAATAGCAAAGACTTGGAATCAACCCAAATGTCCATCTGTGACAGACTGGATTAAGAAAATGTGGCACATATACACCATGGAATACTATGCAGCCATAAAAAAAAAAAAAATGGTGACTTATTTTCTCAACGAAAAGTAATATAAGCTTACAACTTATTTTATTCAGTGCCTGAGGTTCTGAAGCTACCTCCAGGTGACTTTTGCTATCTGCTTCACCTCCACCTTTTCCTCCATTAATAATTTGCTGACAGCATTTCACCCACACAGTGAGGTCAAGAATGTGGGGCTGGGATTAGGGAGGAAAGCTCTGTTCTGTAACTTGGAGCAAACTGTCCTTCACTCTGAAGCTGAAGATTGTTTTCAATGACAGAATAATTCTAAATTTTCTATTTGTTTTGTAGTTTTAGTTTTCAATTATTTGTGAATCTACGATAGAGGCTGCTTAGTGGCTTTAAAGTCAGACCAGACTTTAAAGATTCCCGAGTCACGAGTCACACATTGGACAACGTTGATCAAATGACGTAATTGAGCTAGCTGTGTTGTTACAAAATATGTGAAGTGCCTGGCATATAATAAACTAATAAATACGTCAATAAATACTTAGTAAATAAGTATAATCACATTAATAATCATACTTTGTTGGCACATTTATCTGTTTTTAAATTAATTTTTGTAGATGAGGAAAGGGAGGACTCAGTGAATTCCCCAGTTTACTACAAAAAGGGGAACATACTAAACTATCTTGCAACAGACCTCCCAATTTTCCTAGGAACTGGAGCCATGCTGGGCATGGGCCTTACACATTGTCTAATTATTTCTAATGGGCACCCAACAGTTATTAAACTACCAACAATCTGGATATTGGAAAATGATGGAAATATACTGTGGTTACCATGAGCACATCTCAGTTTTATTCATTGGAAGGAAAAAGATGTCCTACCCAGATGCTGTCTTCTTGTTTGTACTGTTTCCAGTTGCGCCCTGTGTCACTGAACATCAGGCTGTAACTCGTCACCCAGTCAGAGCTTCCGTATCTTCCCTGCGTGGCCACTGCTGTAATCTCTACTCTGTTTCCCAGGTCCATCTGGAGCCACTGTTGAGCATTGGAATCTGCTGGGGACCAACCGCCAGTTCCTGGAACAGGATCAGAGAGAGAGAGAGAGAGAGTTGTAGTAATGTGTCACATAGCGACAATTTTCAACTATCAAAGGGAAATGAAACAGTGTTCAACTAACACGACTCTACCCCCAAATGGGCCCTACTCTTCCCTGCATCTGTACTTAACCCCCTGGTACTTTCCATTCTCCACCTCCATCAAAATCTCTCTCATTTCAAAAACTGTATCTTCCATGCTTCCATCCCTATTCCCTTAGTCATTATGACTTCTATCTTACAAACTCATAGTGACATTTGTTTTATTTATTTCTCTTCTTACAACTTCAGCCTTTGATTGCAGATATATATGAACTAGGCTTCCATGCTCTCTCTCTCTCTAGTATATCGTTCCTTCTTCTCTTCCTTCTCTTCCTTCTTTTAGTGTTCTTTCATTGCCTTCTCTCTCCTCTGTCTCTGAATATTTTCTATGAGCTTATCATGGGCAAGACATTGTGCTGCGGATACAAAGATGAAAGGACACCAGCTATGCCTTTGTATCATTCATTTATTCAGGCAGATGTTTGTTGAGCACCAGGAGTATGCTGGGTGCCGAATAAAGAGAGAGATGCTGACAAAAACATATAAAGTGATGTGAAAGAAACTATCACAAGAGATAAACAGCAGGTACATAGAGCACAGAATGCCTCAGGAGCTGATCAGAGAGGCCTTCTAGAGACCGCCACAGTAGAGGTGAAGCATGAGGGAAGTGCAGCCAAATCCCAGGAAAAAAAAGGGTGGCAAGTTCGATGGAGATTAGCCAGGGAAAAGGGAACAACATACACCAAATCTCAGAGGCATGACAGTGTCTAACATTCTTGAATCCTCGTGTGATTCAGTATACTTAACCTGCAGGGACATTCTGACACACATACAAAAACTGTTTTGGCCCGAGAATTTTGCATTTCTCACACCTGAGGTTTGCAGAAGATCAATATTAGTTCTCCCTTAGTTGGAAGACTTGTAGCCTAAATTTTCTCTTTTTATTTCACATAGGAATAAAAAAGACAATATTCATTTATACTAATCCCAAGTTTCACAAATCTTCTGAAGCCCATGTGGGAGCTACTGCAGACTGTATTATGCCATGGGTAGGGATAGCAGAGAAGCAACTCAGGACATCAAGTAGGGAGAGGTAATTAAAGTTTTCGTTTAGAGGAGTTAATCAATAACCTTTTTCTTTCAATCTATGTCATTGAAAATCATTTCTAGAGATGTTTCAGTCTACTTTCTCGCCACCTTGGAAGGAGTCATTTGGACATCTCCTTGGTAACTGAGAGCTTTCCAGAGCCCCAGCTCCTCCTGCAGAGTCTCTCATAGTACAGGGCTGCAATAGAGACAAAGTGATAGAGGGCATAAAGTCAATCCTATTCTGTCTTTAAGGATGGAAAAATAGAGCACTTAAAGGTACATCTTACAAATTGTGGTTAATTTTCTTCAGTAAGCAGCTAGCCCTTAGCAGATTTTGTTTGAGAAAAGTTTTGGTTTTTTTCTTTTCTTTTTCTCACCATTCCTGAGAAGATTCAAACTGCAGGAAAGAAGGGGAAGGGAATGTGCGCAGCATCTATTGTGGAATGTGTTTTATTAAGTGTTTTTTATGAATACAGTGGCAGATATGGCAGATAGTTACTAATATCCATTCTGTCTTCCTTCTGTGGTAATAAAATTGTAGTGAGTGCATGGCTTAATGGCAGTTTTCAGCTTTCTGTACTTTTATGGTTATGGCCATGTGGTCAAGTTCTCTCCAATAAGAATGTGAATGGAAATAATTTGTGCCACTTCCAGGCTAGCGTGCTCCTTCTCCACTTGCTTTCCTCTTCCACCACTGATGGATGCAGCCGACAACAAGATCTAGATGATGGTAGAATCACAGTATGGAAAGATCCTGGATCCCTGCATCATCACATGGAGGAAAGCACTTGCCTACTCGAACACATTCACCTAGTAGATGAATGAGAGCTAAACACCTATTGTGTTTAAGTCAATGTGCATTGGACTCTATTTGACACTGTAGTTTTGCCTACTTGAATAAATATACAATATCCTTTTAAGTAAATAGCATTATCTCCATCATAAAGTCGAGAAAACTGAAATCCAGCAAGTTTAGAAAATTTGGCACCCAGGATTAAAACATAGGATAAATCCAGCTATTTGCAATTATCCTTCAACAGAAAAAAAAATAAAAAATAAAAAAACAGTTTATAAAACTCCAGAAAATTAGTAAGGAGGAAAATCACTGGAAGTGGGTATTTGAGCAGAGATTCTGAGATGCCAGATCCAGGAGTATATTTTTATCATTCAACTCTGTCTTCCTCAATATATTCACAATTCCCATTCCCCTCTGCCTTTCTCTAGCTTTTCAAAATTGACAGAGAGGCTTATAGAGAGTGAGGTTTTACATTTCAAAAAATCCAAAATTATTCTGAAAATATTCTTTATTTCTATTCCATGTCTTCTGCTGCCCAGTTCATGAGGCTGCATTCTTTCTCAGTAAAAAAAAAAAAAAAAAAAAAAAAAGAAAATGTTGTTGAAATGGTCTTCTCTCAGCAATATTAAAACATGATAGAAAATAAATTTATATGGTGATTTTACCTGTAGTGAATGTATGAGTGATTTTGTACTTTTCTGATTTTTGCATATAACATAGCTTCCATTATCAACATGTTATTCTTTTATAAGCTGAGAATTTTATTACTCATATGTGATTTATTGCATAAAGAATATGTATATCAATTTGGGAGCTGATGGTTTCATATAGGACTTCTGATGTTTCTGTGACCACCATTATTTTTAAAATGAAAATTCTTAAGCCTTAACTATTTCTCTTTTACCCTCAATAGTTCACAACTAGACTTCCTCATCATGCTTTAAAGCTTTTCCTTCATCTACTCTAATTAGCATATGATAAGAACTTATGTGAAGAATGGAGACAAGGAACTAGAATGACACGAAATTTTGCCTTGCAAAGAATAAAATAACAAAGGACTGATCAAAACTAAACCAAACCAAGACAAACCACAACAAAAAATAGAGAATGATTTAACCTTAAAGTTTCTGCAAATTTGTCTAAAGAAAATCACATCTCTCTTTTTCCCACAGTAAAAAAAAAAAAACTTAACTTATTAATCTTCCCCAAATTAACCAAAATGGAATAGTTGTTGTTAGCATTCATCAACACATCATGTTAAAAATTTTCTGAGCCCAAGAGCTTCAGCCAAAGCTCTTCAAATGGAGAGATGCTATCTGGGTGATAATTGCCGAGGACTCTTTCCTGCTGTCGAAGAGGCTCCCCGCATTACAGCTAATAGGGAAGACACCCAGGGTTGCCATGGTTGCTATGGCAAACGTTTTGTTCTTTCCACCAAACAATAAATGTGTTTTCACAAATGATGAGAGTAGCCTGAAGAAACTATTTGTAGTCGGTATAAAAACGCACTGCAGGCCAGGCGCGGTGGCTCAAGCCTGTAATCCCAACACTTTGGGAGGCCGAGACGGGTGGATCACGAGGTCAGGAGATTGAGACCATCCTGGCTAACACGGTGAAACCCCGTCTCTACTAAAAAAATACAAAAAACTAGCCAGGCGACATGGCCGGCGCCTGTAGTCCCAGCTACTCCGGAGGCTGAGGCAGGAGAATGGCGTGAACCTGGGAGGCGGAGCTTGTGGTGAGCTGAGATCCGGCCACTGCACTCCAGCCTGGGCCACAGAGTGAGACTCCGTCTCAAAAAAAAAAAAAAAAAAAACAACAACAACAAAAAAAACGCACTGCATCCACACTAGCTCCTTGTTTCTGAATTATTCCTTAAATTGGGGGTATAACGTACACACAGATAAATGCATTTGGCAAGTTGAAGGCGTCAACTAAGGCAATGCTGTCTGTAATTTTGGCTGATGTATCAATGGCTATTAAACACAAAAATTCCTATAAACTCTGCAGTTTAAATTTAAAGGATATTTAACAGAAGTTTACATTTAAAGGGAAAACTTGCATTTAAAGAAAAAATAATCTCACCTTAGAGAAAAACTGGAATTGTTCAAATATTTGACAAGCAAAAAATCCAAAATGATTTAGAGGCTATGTCTTAGATATTTCTAGCATACTCCAAACCTCATACTCTGCAAACTGTATTATCTGACTTTGGAGGAAAAGATGGAATAAAGAGATGCTGGACCAAAAGTTAGGCGATTTGATTCAAGACCCAGCTCTTTTCCTGATGTTACACTACATGAGAAATTCTCAAATGAGTTCCATCATGCAAACAGGATAGTTGACAGCATTTCCAAGATCATAAACTAGGAAGTAGTAATGCAGGAGCTCCAGATTCAGGAAACCTGGATCCAGCACCCAGGTCTTCCCTGGGCTCTAAGTGGCCTCTCAAGTGCACCAACACATCCCTCAGGTCCTTCGTCCTCCTGCTTCCTCATAAGAGCAATTCTCACTAGAAACATAATTCACCTTGACATTGTTTCCAGTATCTCAGTTGATTCTCATAGAAATCAGCAGTGGCATTTTTTAAATTTTTTCAAAGCAGTCTCAATGGGCCAAGCAGCTAACCCAGGTGTATGGCTAAAGACTGCACTCCAACACAGTCCTTCTAATTTCAAGTCCCTGCCTGAGGTTTCAATAGGAACCAACATCTTAAGAAAGCAAGAATAGACTTGTATGGAGAATTCTAAGCAAAGATTTTTGGGTTTTTTTTTTGTTTTGCTTTGTTTTGTTTTTTGAGACAGAGTCTCACTCTTTCGCCCAGGCTGGAGTGCAATGATGTGATCTCGGCTCACTTCAACCTCTGCCTCATGGGTTGATGCGATTCTCCCACCTCCGCCTCCTGAGTCGCTGGGATTACAGGCGTGCATCACCACACCCAGCTAATTTTTGTATTTTTAGTAGAGATGGGTTTTCACCATGTTGGCCAGACTGCTCTCGAACTCCTGATCTCAGGTGATCTGCCCGTCTCAGCCTCCCTAAGTGCTGGGATTACAGGTATGAGCCACCATGCCCAGTTGCAAAGTTTTAAGTAAGAAAAACAAAACAAAATGAAACCAGATCTCCTGCCTCCTCCAGTCACTCCATGCTCACTTCTTTATACTAAGACACTTACTGCTAATCCTGCATTCCAAACTGCACACACTGGGATAGGCTGTAAGCATGAAGCAGAATAACCAGTAGAAAATGCAGAAATTCCTCAGTTTCTACACTCATTTCCACTTTTAACTCAAAAAGGGGAATGAGAATTGACTGATGTCACACATTGGAAATGGGCACAAAACGGATTATATACAGGTCTCTGCAAAGTGATATTTCATAACTGTCTTTCAAAAAAAGAGAGTACATTTAGTCCAAGACTAACTGGAGTTAAAAGTGTCATACACACACACAGCAACATAGCATTTTCACACCTAACCTGTTTTTTTTTGTTGTTGTTGTTTTCTTTCTTTCTTTTGACGGAGTCTTGCTCCTGTCACCCAGGCTGGAGTGCAATGCTGTGATTTCGGCTCACTGCAACCTCTGCTCCCTGGGTTCAAGCCATTCTCCTGCCTCAGCCTCCTGAGTAGCTGGGATTACAGGTGCCCACCACCACACCCAGCTAATTTTTGTATTTTGAATAGAGACAGAGTTTCACCATGTTGGCCAGGCTGGTCTCGAACTCATGATCTCCAGGTGATTCACCCACCTCGACCTCCCAAAGTGTTAGGATTATAGGCATAAGCCACCACCCCTGGCCACACCTAATCTGTTTTAAAAATACAGCCTGGCCATTTTTTTTTAAAGCCTATAATAAACCCTATAGGAAACACGTTTCCCAGGCAGGTACTTCTCCTGCCTTCCAGAAGGCCCTATGAAACTACAAGCACATTCTCACAAATTACTGTGAGGCTAGTTTGAATTACTAGCCATATCTTTAATTATTAAACAATCGGTGCCTCTGTAAGTAAAAATTCTAGATGTTTTAGGAACAGAGCTACCTGGTAATGTATAGGGAGACCCCCTGAAACTATTGCTACGGAATAAAGGATGAAATGCTCCTGATTATTGTAAATACAAAATTGCATGCATGATTGTGTAAAGACAATGCCAGGATGGACTGCCAGAATGAGCCAATAGCGCGTGATGTGCTTCCCCCTGCAGAGAGCCTATGAATGGATGTGCAGTCAGGGAGGTTTCACATCACCAAGATTCCTACCCCAGAAAAGCAGATGTTCATAGCTCTGGGAATGGAATGCGACCCTTGTGGAGAGCCTATAAACAGATGCATGGGGGGCGCCTCTCCATATGGATAAGATAGGGCTATAAACGCCCTCATCTTGCCGCAGCTCTTCTAGGCCTCTTTAGGGTTAAGGCATACTCCTGTCTAAGAATTTCTGGTCTAACCAGTTGTCTAGCTTCACATCCTGTTTCTATGGATTGTTTGTAACCAGCTTTTGCTGCAACTGTTACTGCTGATTAATATCTTGCTAATCATAGGTTATGGATAGACTGTGTTTCTGTTTTAAGGCTCTGTTAGAAATTACCGATGCACACACTGTATTGCAAATTCTTATCTCTGTATACCGTACTTCTGCATACAGACATTATGTTAAAGAATTTCTTAATCCCCATGTGACCATCTCACCTCATAATCAAATGACCCTAAATCCCTCACTAACCTATCCCCACCCTCACTAAACTTAATAATAAATGCTGGTATATCCAGTTCATTGTTGGCACCGTGGGACCAGAAGGTGGTGACCCCTCTGGACCCAGATTTCACAATCTTGTGTGTGTCTATTATTTCTTGACCTGCCAATCTGCCTGGGAACAAAGACAGAGCCCCATTGCATTGCATGCTGCTGGCCAGATCCTGCAATAGTAATGGTAATGAATAACAGAAAGATGCTGTCCCATAAATATTGAACATTATGCAGTATGTGTAAGAGTAATAACAACATTCATTCATAGACACGCTTGTAGCACTCAGAAGGGCTTCCTGCTCCTCCCCGTGGAACAGGATCACCCATGTGTAATAGGACCTGTGGCTGGGCAAGAACCTTTGAGGCAGAAAGCTGTTGGCAAGAACCCTGGGCATAACCTTTCTGCTCCTGGGCAGGTGCAGGAGGGCTAAGGTATTGCAGCCTGGTCCAGGCCATGCCTCCTGCACTTCCATTTCCACATTAATTTAGGGACTTAAGGAGTTAACCAGGGGAAAATAAAGTGGGAACTTGGCCAGGCACAGTGGCTCATGCCTGTAATCCTAGCACTTTGGGAGGCCAAGGCGGGTGGATCATCTGACGGTCAGGAATTCAAGACCAGTGTGGCCAACATGGTGAAACCCCATCTCTACTCAAAATACAAAAATTAACAGGGCATGGTGGTGCGTGCCTGTAATCCCCACTACTCGGGAGGCTGAGGCAGGAGAATTGCTTGAACCCAGGAAGCAGAGGTTCCAGTGAGCCAAGATCATGACACTGCAATCCAGCCTGGGCAACAGAGTGGGACACCATCACTAAATAAATATATAAATAAATAAATAAATAAATAAATAAATAAATAAATAAATAAAGTGGGAACTTGCCAACATACCATGTGGGTTGCAAAAATGATAAAAACCTGTAAGAAAATCTGGAATGACCCTGATTGAGACCAGTCTACAGAAGGGAGATTCATGTAAGGGAGGAAGTGAGTTTGGACAATAATCAGACCTGGTTATCATAGACTGATTAAAGAGTCTGCCTAAAGAGTCTGCCTAAGGAGTAACGTCCAGGGAGAGTGGTTCTGTATATGACTTAGTTTGGATTTCCTGGAAGTCAGTTATGAAACAAGGACTTGAATGCAAGTAGTTCATTTGGGAAGTGATCCCAGGAAGATGAGACAGCGGAAAGGAAAGCCCATTGGTGGGACAGCATCAGGCCATCATCCCTGTGAGTGAACTTCATCCCACTGGGATAGGAGGCACCTTAGGGTTATCTCATTCGAGTGGGAGAGACCTGGGGTTTTTAATACACCAACTTGGTTAGGTATTAATTGAGAGCTTCTGGAGAACAGGGTGGCATCTAAAGCACTGAGAGAAACACCGAGAGGAGAAGTTCAGCTATTAGGGTTGAAAGTGTTCCTGTTGAGGATGTTCTCAGGTCTCTATCCAGATCCTCTCTAGCAGGTGAATTCATCCTCCAGCTGTGGGTGCTAGATGACAGCTAGAACTATCCCCTTTTCCAGAGATTTGTCCTTGGCCAAAGAGAAGCCTTCTTGCCTGGGAGCTGTCACTTCCCCTGTCCCCAACTCAGCGAGTGTCGACTGATACAAAGTTCAAAAGGCTGGTTGGTCCCAGTGTCTCAATGACAGACTTTATAGTGTAGTCTGATGTGGCATCTGAAGGAACCTTGTCTCAGTGGAGACTATACCCTTGCTAGCTTTCCCCTCTACCTTATCCTGCTTCCCTCATGCCCTATCTCCAGAGAGTACCGCCTCAATAATTACTTCCCCAAGAAGCCCTGTCTCTGCTCAGCTTCCAGGATGCTGGCTTTTGGCTGAAATGGTGAAGTCTGAAAGATATGAGCACCAACAGCCTCTGAGACAGTGTGTGCACCTGGCTTCACACTGGTGTGTCTGTCAGTGTCTATGGTGAGAAAGCTGTGTTATTATTTTGTAAGATGCTCAGTACTCAGACAGTTTTGCTGATGTCCTCCAATAAATATCTTCCCTTTGGAAAAATGGAGCAATCAAGGCCCTGATGGAGCAGGAAAGGAGGTCTGCTGCCTGTTTCATAGTTCAGAAGTTATAAAAGAAGTGAGAGGATTTGGCAGAAGTTCAGTCCCAAGATGGATATTCCATATTCATGACCCCTACAGACCAAGGGCTGATTCATGTGTGGATAAAAACACGCAGGCGTTTTAAAAAACTTGGATGGGAGGGTCATGTATATAAAACTTTAAGACTTTAAAACTAATTGTTCAATATGGTAGTGAATATTTAAATTTAAATTTCACTTAAATTAAAAATTGAATTTCTTAGTCACAGTAGCCGCATTTAAATGCTCAATAGCCAAGTGTTGCTAGTGGATACCTTGCACAGCACAGCTATACATATTTCCATCCTTGCAGAATTTTCTATTGGCCAGTGCTGCTGTAAAATTTCTCTTATAAAATAAGTAGAAGCTCAGTTCCATTTTAACTTGGCAAATCAATACACTCCAACTCTGCCCATCTGCTGCTCAGGCCTAAGAGATTGTTAGTGGATTCTAGTGGATTATGTATACCTGATTATATATATATATATATATATATATATATATATATATATGTACATGTATATATATATATATAAAATTATTGAGTTCTTGCCATGAGTAAAGCAGTGTAGAAGATTCAGCAGTAGGGTAAAACACTGTATGAGATTCAGCAGCAAGGTAAAATACTGTTCCTATTTTTAGGCATATAGAGAAAAATTACTCTCCCAAGATTATCAAAGGGAAAAGAGAGACCTGGAATTGGAAGTGATTTGAAACTGCAGATGACATTACCACTTATATTTTTTTTTCTCGTGAGCAATATACTTTATGCACAGTTGAGCATACCACATTTAACTTAGATTCTTGGTGTAATTTTCTTTTAAAAGACAGTGTCTGGTCAAATTCTGGTGTTTCTGACTTTAAAAGGTCACTTTCTACCTTGTGACTTTGGACAGGTAATTTCCCTACTTCTATAAAAATAGTATGGTTAGTGTCTAACATACCAATGATAACATTATATATATATATGTGTATATATATATATATACACACACATATATAAATATATATAAACTCACAGGCATCACAACTATGGACACAAAATGATTAAATATGAGTGTATCGAATTGCATTACTCTGAATGAGAGAGAAAGGAGAGAAAGAGGAGAGAGAGAAGGAGAGAAAGAGAGAGAGAAAGGGATAGAATGAATATTTATAGACATGGTTGATTATTTTCTTACTTCATATCAGATGATTAATCTAAATTCAGCGATGGTAATTCCATCCTCCTTGACTGTGATTGTTTCAGGACTGGATGGATGACCAAATTATGGAAGCTGGTGAAATAGGAAAGGGTGATCCCGGGTCTTGGGTCCTTGAAGAGTTTCAGTGTTCTAAGAAGTGGTTCCCAAACTTTTGTGAGCATCAGAATCATTTAAGGAACTTGGGAAAACATAGGTTTCTACTGCCAGAATTCCTAATTTAGTAGGTTGGTGTGAGTCTAGATAATCTACATTTTTATCAAGTTCCTAGGAGATGTTCATTATGCTGCTATTTCAGGGCTCACACTCTGCTAGCTTAAAAAAAACAAGCCACAGGAGGTCGTGGTCTCACTGATTCCCAGAATGTTGTAAATCTGGCTGAGATGTTGGGCAGGCTTATCAGTTCCAGGACAATGCTGCCACTGAGGGTGGTATTGTTGAATTAAATCTGCCAGCCCTGGAGCCTGCCCTTTTTGAGAATTTCCTTTTGTTTTTAATAATTAATTTCTACCTTTAATCCTTTTGTAATGAAAAAAAAAAAAATCCCACAGATACAAAAAGTCTCGCAAAATGAATGTTTAGCTTAATAAAGTATTATAGGGTAAAGACTCTTATAACCACCCTGTTCTGGAAATAGAAACATGAATGCTTTTCAATCTTTATCTGAATAATTTAATATTTTTCAACCAGTGTGAGCTGGATTCTGTTATTTACACACAGAAGCACACTAATAAAGATACCCCAGAACGCTTTCTGATTGCTGTGGATATTTTTGTAGAAAAGATTCATTAGAAGTCAGTCCTCAGCAAAACAAATGATAAAAGTTCTTTGATAAAATCTGGATTTTTAATGCAACATGTTCATTGGCTAGAAAATTAAAGTCCAGACATGATCAACCAATTGCATAGATGAATATAACTGGAATAAGCAAGGAGTGAGATACTCAAAAGGAGAAATGAGGAGGGCATCACCATAAAAGAAAAAGTCTTCAAATTGAAAATCTGGAGAAAGATGAACTAAAGATTAACTTCCATTTTCTGGTTCTTTGGCATTTGTTATATGTTACCATTTTCACTGCTCATGGTGAATCCTGTAAATCTTAACTCATCTTTTTAAGGACATGTCCACGATGTTTAACTGAAAGACTTCTTCCAGAGAAGAAGACTCCAGTATCCAACAACATATCCAGTAGACTCCTTCTAACTATTCCTGGTTAGACAAAGAACCACACAGTGTTCTAGTTGAACATATCTTATTTCCTCCTAAGTGTGACACACGTTGAAAACATTGTAAACTGGCATTGTAAATTGCTGTTGTAAACTGCCAATCACTAGACAAATGTAAGTCACTAATAATCATGCTTTAATTCTATTCTTACAGTTTTGTCACAAGGCTTTAAGTTAAATTCAAAGAACTAATGAATTAAAGAAGCTCTTGTCTCTTTGCAAAGTGTTACAAACATGAAAGTGGTGGCTCTGCATTTCATGGAGTGCTACTTAGAGGTCATCTCAACCTGGCCCTTCAAAGGAAGTGACTTACAATCAAGAAAAAAAAAAGTAAAGAATGAAGTACATGGATTTCGCTTCTTTCTTGGAACTTTTTTTTTTTTTTTTTTTTTTTGTGCCAAATGGTGATGTTTAAATCTGTGAATTATTAGACAGAAAAAAATTTTCTACAATCCCCTTCCTTCTCCTCCTATGTGGTTTTGCAATTAGCCAGCCTGAATAGAGGGCTATCACATTGGATTTGTCTCCATCTGAGACAGGGTCCCAAGGTTCCTGTTAAATAGCAGAAGGTTTCTGTCCTGTATCTTTCGATGATCTATAGCTGTCCTAGTAAAAGAGGCCTAGGGCATTGTTGAAATATCCAGGTCAAGGTTAGTTTTTCCCTCAGGCATATTAGGCCACATTGAGATTTTAGGGGCACTCAAAAGGCAAGATATATAGACTTCTCTTTCTTCCTTGATGTCTGAAAATCTTTTCTTTTGGTTAAAATACTGAGAACCCTAGGGGAGAACCAAACTTACCTGAGAGCTAATTATGTCAAGAGCACCTTTATTCAGGCTAAGATCTCACATCAAGATCAATAAAAAAAATTGATTAGGCCGGGCGCGGTGGCTCAAGCCTGTAATCCCAGCACTTTGGGAGGCCGAGACGGGCAGATCACGAGGTCAGAAGATCGAGACCATCCTGGCTAACACGGTGAAACCCCGTCTCTACTAAAAAAAATACAAAAAACGAGCCGGGCGAGGTGGCAGGCGCCTGTAGTCCCAGCTACTCGGGAGGCTGAGCCAGGAGAATGGCGTAAACCCGGGAGGCGGAGCTTGCAGTGAGCTGAGATCTGGCCACTGCACTCCAGCCTGGGCGCAAGACTCTGTCTCAAAAAAAAAAAGGAAAAAAAAAGAAATTGATTAATGAGGGGTAGACAGACCTAGATTCAAATTCAAGCCCTACTAAAATTAGCTGTGTAGTTTTGGGCCACTGACTTAACCTGACACTGTTTCCCCATCTTAAAAAAAAAAAAATGAGGAAAATACCAGAGTACTAAAGTGATGATAGAAATGAAGAACCAAAGTTTTCGACACGGTTCCTTCTTTTTCTACTCTCTCCTACCCCTAAGATCCAGAGTAAGTAAGTCATAGAGGTGAGAATTGAAAGAACAAAAGGTTCAATGATACTCTAGAATGCTGCATCTCAAATTTCAATTTGCAGATGCACCAGCTGTTAAAGCATGGGTTCTGATCCAGGAGTCAAGATTCTGCATTTGTAACAAGCTCCTGGTGGATGTCCCAGCTTCTACCCACCACACACAATTCGAGTGGGAAGGGAGAGTGTGATGCACCAGAGGAAAGCATAGATTTGTCCCATGCCTGGGGCAGCTAGGACAGGACACAAGAAAGGAAAGGTACTGAAAAGAGAGAAGGGGGGTTCCCAGGGAGAGGGGGTAATCCAGTGACGGATTTCTGCATAGCTTACTGTCTTTTAAAATAGATTAGAGGCTGGGCACAGTGGCTCATGCCTGTAATCTCAGCACTTTGGGAGGCCAAGGCAGGTGGATCACCTAAGGTCAGGAGTTCAAGACCAGCCTGACCAATATGGTGAAACCCCGTCTCTACTAATAATATGAGAATTAGCCGGGCATAGTGGCGTGCACCTGCAGTCCCAGCTACTGAGGAGGCTGAGACAGAAAAATTGCTTCAACTTGGGAGGCAAAGGTTGCAGTGAGCTGAGATCATGCCACAGCATCCCAGCCTGGGTGACAGAGTGAGACTCCATTTCAACAACAACAACAACAACAACAACAACAACAACAAATATATATATATACACACACACACACATGCACATATATGTGCATGTGTGTGTATATGTGCATGTGTGTGTGTGTATGTGTGTGTATAAATAAAACAGAGTAGATTAGATCTATATTCTGTGGGGCTTAATAAATCCAGATAGAAGACTCATGTTGTCTCCAGAGAGCAGACGTTGTAGTGTTGCTTGTGAAATTGGATTCCCAGGATTTTCACCTTGAAATCTGGAACAAGTCCCTGGACAGTTGATATGCTAATTGTGCAAATGAACCCTGATTTCTGCTTGCTCTCGACCCTAATCTCCTCATGGATGGTCTGATGACATCAAGATGAAAACCAACTTCAGAAGGCCTTTAGGGTCCTTAGCATTTTGTAACCAGTGCTGCCCAAGGAAGTGGTAAGGAGGGTGGTAAGTGTGCAAGGAGTCTGTGCCAAAGCAGGAGGTAAGGATTTTAAATCTTTTTATCCATCCTTGAACCCAGGAAGCTGAAAATGCCTTGACATAAGAAATCAAATTCTCCATGGCAACAAAATTGTCATTCTAGAAGCACACAATCTCAACGTACACAGGCAAGCATCTCAAAAAATATATTGAATGAGGAAGATGGATTAAAATTTCAAGGAACAAATGATAAACATAATTGTTTTCAAACTCTATTTGGAAAAAGAAAAAAAAAAAAAAAAACACATGCGATAGAAAAACACAAACCTCTCCTCTCATGGGGCCAAAGACGTCTATTTCTATTTTCCTTTTAATCATCTAAAGTAACTTAAATCCTTCCCCCTCATTTTCAAGAAGGCCTAACCCACAACTCCGTGGCTTCATGCTATACCACCAGCCCTTGTACTTCCTGCTGACAGTAAGTGCTTCTCCAAAGCCCAGCTGACTCTAATACCCACATCAAAAGCTTTCTTGCCACAAAACAAATCACATTTGACAAAGACTGAACCATCCTAAGCCACAATTATATAGATTGACTTGGCAACCTAAGTTAATGGTGATCTGACCTCCAGCTTAAATGTATTTTGTCGTGTTTTCTTTTTTTTTTCTCAAAAAGTAATTAGTTCTCTTCCTTGCTTTTCATTTTCTTTGTGTGTGATGAGATGAAGGCTGAAGTGTTTGTGGAAGTGAGAGAACAAAAATTCTATTTGGCAAATCCCTTCTATCGATGAGATAGCAGCAGGGAGACTATTACAGTTGGGTTTTAACTATTAATCCCTGCGTCGTGTGCTGGATTGCCCACACCTTGACTGACACAGCAATACCTACAGGCCAACGGCTGTTTCCGAGGTTGTGTTTTCTCTCAGAAATAATAGTTTGTTATTGATGGAACTCATTAAACTTGGTTTACTCAGGGTTTGGGGAGCTTGTCAGATAACATTTGCCCAGCACGTTTTTCCTTCAGTCTTTATTTAAATGTTTGAGTTGGTCTGTTCTCCTGCTATGGCAAACTGATCAGCTGTGCACACTTTCTTCCTGGGTATGGGGCAGACGTGTGTCTACCTGAGTTCTGAGTACATGTGGGGGGAAAGTGTTCCCTCGTCATTTATGTTCAGTGCTTGCCAAGGTTTCATATAATTATCAAGGGACTCCGCAATTTTCAGTGGTGTCCAAAAACTCCCAGGGGAGCTCGTCAGTGTGAAATAGTTCAGCAGCGATGAGGTCCAAGGATTTTATTTAGTACACTCTATCCTTCTGAGCGGGGTTTGATGCTCTGAAAGTCATGGGTTTTACCATTTAAATTTCATCCTGAGTGGGATACCCAGTGAGATACCAGGATGTTCCTTGACAAGAGTGTTGGAAGACTGAACGGTGTAGAGTAGGAGAAGTTCACTAATTATGGTGATAAATAAACCAATGAATAAATGTGTGTTAAGAAAACACTATTTAAAGCTTTGAAATCGTAAGAAAATATAATACGATCTTTCAACATCATCCTGGAGCAATTTTAAACAAATCCACGTAACAATTATTTAATTCTCCAGAAAAACGCACCTGTCATTTAGTTTGGCTAGTTCCTGGGTGAGTAGAGCTTAGGTACTGTGAAGTTGTCACATGCTAATTTATAAATGTGTGTCCAATAGAGAAGATATAACCCCCAAGTTTTATAACCCTGTAAGACATTGTGATGGTTAGTATTAGGTGTCAAGTTGACTGGGTTAAGGGACATCCAGACAGCTGGTGAAGTGTTATTTTTGGTTGTATCTGTGAGGGTGTTTATGGAAAATATTGACATTTGAATCAGTAGAAAGATTCACCCTCGCCAGTGTGAGCAGACACGATCCAATCCACCGAGGGACCAGATAGAACAAAAAGGCAGAGGAAAAGGGAATCTCTCTCTCCTGGGGCTGGAATATTCATCTTCTTTTGCTCCTGGATATCAGAGCTCCAGCTTCTTGGGTCCTTGGGCTCTGGGACTGATACCAGTGGTTCCCTAATTTCTCAGACCGTGGACTTCAGATGGAGGGTCACACCATTAGTTCCCCTAGTTCTCAGATCTTTGGACTCACACTGAATTACACCACCAGCCTCCCTCTTCTCCAGCTTACAGACAGCATATCGTGGAACTTCTTGGCCTCCATAATCATGTAAGCCCATTTTCATAATAAATAATTTCATATATATATGTATATGTATATATGTGTGTGTATATGTGTGTGTGTGTGTGTATATATATATCCCATTGGTTCTGTTTCTCTGGAGAATCTTGACTAACACATACATTAACTAGTTTTGTATCTGCCTAGCAATTTCATTCCAATATTATTTTCTTCTACCTCCCCCCACTCTCACAAAATGTCTCTGAATATGCAGTTCCCAAAAATACTCTTTGAATTAGCTTTACCATTTTACTGGTTCTTGCCTTAATATGTTTAATACACACACACACACACACACACACACACACACACACACACACGATGTGCTAAGTTTATATTTGTATGAGAGCTATGTTTTTAACTTATTGAACATTATACTTTGACAAGTATTTATTGCTCACCTATTTTAAACTATTACCTGGGGATTAAGATAGTACATATATATCTTAGTACCTGCTCTTTAAGAGTTTAAATGTAATTCTGAACACATGTTTGTGTTTGTGAGTGTGCGTGACGGGGAGAGAGAGAGTGTGTGTAAAATCTGGTGTTTGAACATTTAGAAGAGGAGGGATTCGGTGTTGAGTGGTAGAGCTGAAGGAGGCAGGCTCACCATACCCTCTTGGAAGAGAGATTAGAATGAGGCTAAATAAAGCAGGCCATTGTGACTGCATCGATCAGCAAATATGTTAGGGAGGAGAACGTGCTGGAAGTTGAAGTGTTGAGGCAGAATATTATAAAATATGGCCCAGTGTATTGAACAAGGCAGAGTGAAGAAATAACCAGCATACTCAGAGTGATTGTTTATCGCTTTCCAAAGTCAATGATACTTTTTTGGATATGACACTGCTCTAACTTGAATGTTTGTCCTGTGAAACTCATTTTGTCAGCTATGAACAACAACTCATGTTGTCACCTATGAATCAGAAATCACAATGATATCTACATAAAGTGCTTACCTCTTAAGGGTACAGCCTGTAAGAGGTAATTGACTAGCTCATGAGTATTCTGACCTCATGAACAGATTAATCCATTTGCTAATTAATGGATTAATGATTTGATGGATTAATGGGTTGTCATAGGAGTGGGACTGGCGACTTTATAAGATGAAGAAGAGGGACCTGAGCTAGCATGTTAGAGCACTCAGCCACCTTGCTGTATGATGTCCTGTGCTGTCTCAAGACTCTGCAGAGTCCCCATAAGCAAGAGGACCCTGACCACATCTGGCCCCCTTGACCTTGGATTTCTCAACTTCTATCACTGTAAGAAATAAATTTCTTTTCTTTGTAAATTACTCCGTTTTAGCTATTCTTATATAAGAAACTGAAATGGGCTAAGATATCTAAAGCACAGACAACGAAGACAAAAATGAACAAGTGGGACTATATCAAACTATAAACCTTCTGTACAAAAAAGAAAAAGCATTTAAATAATTAAAGGCAACCTATAAAATTGAAGAAAATATTTGCAAACTGAATATCTCATAAGGGGTTAATATCCAAACATTTAAAGAACAAGTACAACTCAGTAGCAAAGAAACAACCCAATTTAAAACGATGAGCAAAAAATGAGCAAAAGACTACATTGACATTTTTCCAAGGAAGGCATACAAATGACCAACAGGCACACAGAAAGATGCTGAACACCGCTAATCATCAGGAAAATAGAAATCAAAACCACCATGAGATGTCACCTCACACTCATTAGGATGGCTCTTATAAAGAAGGAGATAAGTGTTGGTGAGGAGGTGGAGAAAACAGAACTCTTTTACACTGTTGTTGGGAATGTAAATTAGCATAGTTATTATAAAAAACGGTATGGAGGTTTCTAAAAAAATTGAAACTACTATAAAATCCAGTAATACCACTACTTTGTATATATCTGAAGGAAATGAAATCAGTATCTGAAAGAGATATCTGCAATCCAATGTTCATTGCAGCATTAGTCATAGCAGCCAAGAAATGGAAGCAACCTAAGTGTTTCCAGATCAATAAAGGTATAGAAAATGTGGCATATATACCGTGGAATATTAGTCATCCATAAAAAAGAAAACCCGCCACTTGCAACATCATAGATGAGCCTAGTGGGCATTGTACTAAGTGAAATGATCGAGGCAGAGAAAGACAAATACTGCATTATCTCACTTATATGAGGAATCTGAAAAAAGTTGAACTCAGAAAAGTAGAGAGTAGAACAGTGGTTGCCAGGGACAACCACTGGGGTGTGAGGAAAAGGGAGAAATGTTGGTCAAGGTACAAACCTGTGCTTGTAAAATGAGTACATTCTCTGGATATAATTGTACAGCATGGTGACTATAGTTAATAATACTCTATTGTATGCTTGACATTTGCTAAGAGTAGATCTTGTGTTCCCACCCCAAAACAAAGAAAAGGATAACTATATGAGGTCATGGATGTGTTAACTAATTTGATTGTGGTAATTATTTCAAAATGCATACATATATCAAATCATCACTTTGTACACTGTAAATGTATACAGTTTTGTTTGTCAACTATACTTCAATCACATAGGAGGGAGGGAAGTAAGTGAACTATTAAAAATGACACACAGCTTTCCCTGTCTAAAACACTGAAGTTATTCTGGCTTTCTGGGCAGGACAGTGTTTTGGTGCTGTGGCCAATAACATGGCCATGGGATTCAGATCACTTAGGGGAAAGCCTGGCATGGCCATTGCTTTCCTCTCTGTGTCACCTATGAATCAGAGATCACAATGACATCTACATAAAGGGTAGTTGTGAGTATAGAATTGGTGTACCTTAAAGGCTCGGGACAGTGAGGGCTTATAGGAAGTGCTCAATATAGTGGTGTTAATGATTTTTAGTTGTGTGCTGCCAGGCATCAGCTTACAACCAGGGGAAGAGGACGGGTGTAATTCTTAGGCACACAATCTCACCATCCAGAGAGATGCTCCTTTACATCTGCACCTATATTTGAGATCATCTGAGATTTCAAACCATGTGGTACAATTTGCTCTTTTGGATATATTTCATGTCTTCGTAAAACAAAAGAGAAGTTTTAAAGGAAGACACATTAAAAGGGAGTGTTCATTGAGACAGTGTTATAATTGCTTCTAAGCCATGTCAGTGGATAGACAGGACGTAAGTTTGGTCTTAAAAGGAAGAAAATAAATCAGTACTTTATACTGATATTTCCAATATAAACAAAAATTATAAGTTTTCTTCTTAACTTTCTAAATTTTATATTTTTCCACTAATGAAACAAAATCTGTTCTTAATAGCATTAATATAATGACTTTCAAGTTTTATCTTAATATATCTATACACCACACATATATATATTTGTGCATGATTGTATATGCATGTATATGTTACTGTATCCATCCATATAAACATATATATTCATCCTACTACATATGAATATATTTATGTAACCAACCATGTATTTATCCACCTTTTTCTATATGAGAGACTGCAACTGTATATATTCAACTACATATGTGTGTGTGTATGTATACATTTTACTCCATATATTATATACACATATATATCACATAACACATATACATGGTTTATTATAGTATACATAGATATCTGGACATATTTAACAACATAATTATATTGATATTATTACTAATGACAAATGTTAGCTGTCGATCAGTTTGCAATTGTATGGTAATGGTATTATCCATGTCACTCTTTATGAATACTGTTTGTGCCTATTTGTGCCAACTATGTGTCAAGGATGTAGAACAGTGCCTGACAAATACTAGGTACTCAATAATTATTAATAGAAGGATTTTTTACTCATTAATTCCTCCAGTGTAGCAATTTGCAACTCTTGTTCCATTTTAGAATCACCTGGAAAGCTTTTGCTTATTCACACTATCAATATCCTTGCTTGGGTCCATCCAAGACAATTAATTCAGAATATAGGATGAAATGGGCTCAGGCAATGCTCCTTGTAAAACTCTCTAGGTGATTCAAATACACAGCCCTGGGATGAGAACCACTGATCTCATATCTCCCTGAGCCAGCGTTTAATTCCTGCTGAGGGCCATGGTTGGGCCTCGGTGAGTAAAGGAGAGGCTGCACCCTTGGGCGTCTTGGAATATGCACTAGAGGTTGAGTTCTAGGTCAGTGCATCCCAACTGTATCACTATGTCTTCTGCTTGGCCTTCCTAATTTAGACTCTTGTTGGGAAAACGAAGAAAAATGAACCTTTCTGTACGCTCATGCTAGCCTTGGATTCAGGCACTCAAATTCCCCGGTGAGCAGAACAATTGTAATAAGTTGGAGCAGAGACACTTGTACTCATTCAATATCTGTGTCAGGGAGAGATGTGGCCTGTGATCAGACCCATAGTTTCCCCCAGAAACTGCCCAGGAGCTATTAGGCAGTAATTGCTTTCTGCTGCCACACAATTTGGGTGGGATTGAGACAAATCCTTTCTCTGGAAGCTCTGTTGGAAACCGTGTTAAATTCTGCCAACCTGTGTTTCTTCCTGAAATGGAAAGTGGGCTTCCTGCTCCATTTCAGTTCACTACCCTGCTGTAAGAAAGATATTTTGGATATGCAAGTCTGGTCTTAATCTGCACATAATGTTGCAAGGCAGACATTCCTGGGCCACTTTACAGATAAAAATCTGAGGTCGGGAGAGGTAAGTGATTTGTATACTGTCAGAGAGTTTCTAAGTGGCATAGCCCGCATTTGGACTGTGGTTGATTGATTAGTTTTTAACTTTCTTTTCTTGCTGCTATATCCCTTTTCAATACTAGTCAAGCAATTTGTTAATGGGATTAAGAGAAACACGAACTTTGAATTCGGATAACTTAGGTTTGAATCCAAGCATTTCCCCTTTCTAGTTTTGCTGTCTTGGGAAACTGATGCCTCAGGAACCCTATCTGAAGGTAAAAGGTAATAATGCTTACAACAGCTTTGTGAGGACTACATATAATAATAAAACTAAAATGCTTAATCAAGTTTTTGGCACAGAATATTCAGCAAAGGACATTAGTACAAAATTTTAATTGAAATTTTCCTGTTGAATCTTTGACCATTCTTTTGTTTTTAGAATATTATTCTTAAACAGCTTTCTCAACAAAACAGTGACACTTGCTAACTTTTAAATTACGAATTCCATTTTAATAGAAAATTGGTGAAATGAGGTACAAGACAAACAACAAACATAAAAGTAAAAACTATAAATCAATCTCACTAATAATGGAGATTAAAATTATAAATTAAAATGTTAACAAATTAAATTATTTAGCATGTTAAAAAAAAAACAACCACCACCACCACCAATTAGAACTTATTCCAGAATGCAAAGATGGTTCAATGTTGCAAAAACCTACTAAAGTAACCTACTTAAGATATCAACGGAAAGTATAGTCAAAATTAAATAATATAAACTCTAATAGATCAGTAGCTCTCTTTAAATTGCATACATGCTTTTCGTGACCTAGAAAAAGTTTATAATATTCAGTAGATGTTAAAATATTATCAGATATCTAAAAAGTGCTTAAAAATTGAAATAATTCAAATCTTTTTCAGTATTTATCTACCTATGCATCTATGCATTATAAAAGTCAACATCTAAATCTGACTAAAACATATCTGCTTAGATATCCAACATCGTATTTGTTAACAACATTTCATATGAGAGATTAGTTAAGGGCCTGCTCTTACTTCACACAGATTTTAAAGATACAAACCATATACTTAACCACAGTTATTTCCAGCTGGTAGAATAACAGATCGTTTATCTTTTCTAACTTTTAATTAATAGTATTTTTGTATTTTAAAAATCAGCAATATTAATTTTCAAGTAAAATTAAAGTTATTGAAAGCAAATGCTTTTTATAAAGTAATTTTCACAAAGACCTCCTGTGATAATCAAAAAAGGATATTATGGTTTGGGTGAACATGAGTCAGCATACTTTGAATGACTATTATGCTATGGAAGTATGCTTACATTAGATTTTCATTCCTCTCCTCCTAAATCTTTTCCTGAGGACTGCCATTGGACATGATTTCAGTGTTTGAGAGTGCTCACTTTCCTCCATCTACCCACCGTGTAGTTATTTAGTGCTTGGCATTAGGATTTCAGTCAGCCTACTTACCAACTCTCCAGTTGAGTTGAGCTGGGCTGTGAGTGCCAGTGAGATCTGAGGAACTGGAAAAAGCCATTGGAGAGAGCAGGGATGCTAGTGGATCATCACAGTTATCTATAATGATAGGAGGAGAAAGGGAGAGAGACCAGATTCTATTAGCAAGAAATATTCCATGAGAAGAGAAGTTGAGAAATTAACTACCATCATTTATTAACCACCTGCTCTGAACAAGGTCAGGTACTCCCTGTTTCCATGTGTTACTGCATCTACTCCTCACAGCACCCCTGAAGGACAGGTCTGGTTTTCTTTCACACATGGGGGAAATTAAGTTAAAAAATGTCAAGTAGATCGTCCAAGGTCTCAATGCTAGAAAATAGTGCAGCAAGAATTCTCACCCAGATTTTTCTGATTCAAAAACCCAACTAGCTACATTTCTTCAATAAGCCACTGGAGCAAAGCCTCAAATTATTGCTATCAAGATTATTCTATAAGATGGGAGATGATTAAAAGGGGAAACATTGTTCGACTATTCTCCCATCTTCAGTCCCTAAGAGCTCCCATAATAATTGTGTCTAGAGGAGTAAGATAATTTAAAATGTCTTATTCCCAGTTGTATGAAAGTCTTCAGAAAACAATTTACTTATTCTAAGAACTTATTTCCACTCCATGAAGCAGTAGTGAATAGTCCTCGATCTTGTATATTGTGAATCTGATATTTACTTCAACAGCTATCCTTCCAACCTATCCTAACTATTGAAAGTATTCTTTCTAAGGATCCTTTGATGATGTCCAAATGTGGGAGAGGATGGGGCCATGAGCAAAGATGATTGTCTTGACAAGGTAGATATACCCCTCCAGGTTGACACTGATGTCCTGACCAGTCAATCTCATGGAGAGGAACTGCTCTTCACTCTTAGTATATTGTTGCCATGCTTGGAATTTTTGTCATTCCCAAAACTCGTGATGAGGTCTAATGTCATTGTAACAATATTAAGAGGTGGGGCCTTTCAGAGATGATTAGGCCATGAGGGTTCCACCCTTACTGGGTTAGGTTTACTGCCTTAATAAAAGAGCTTTCAGGAGTGGGTTCTCTCTCTCATTCTCTTGCCTTCTGCCACGTGATGATGCAACAAGAGAGCTCTCACCAGATGCCAGAACCTTGATATTCAACTTCCCAGCCTTTAGAACTGTAAGCCAATAAATTTCTGTCCCATATAAATTGCTCAGTCTCAGGCATTCTGTTATAGCAATACAAAATGGCCTATGACAATTGGTCATCTAAGTTTTTTGTAATAATTCACTTATCTCTTTGTATTTTCCATTGGGTGGTACACACTTTGTGGGACCCTAGCAGAGAATCTGATACATAACAAGCCTTTGATAAAGGTTTGTTGAAAGAATGGGATTGTGAGCTAATGAAATAAGAAAGGAAAGAATGAAAGGCAGGATTGAGCAGTCAATCAATCAGCCAATTAATCAGCATAACATTACCAACATTCTTTTCCTATTTTTTGTCTTGTACACATTTAATTTTATAGGACATTGAACAATGACTTCATGAAATCTAGACATACCTCATGCAAAACAAATTTAAAATATGCCATTTAGTTTGAAAGTAAACTTCATGGTAGTAAAGGCTCTCAGGAAGAATTGGTTTGATTTCCTTTTTTTCTTTAAAGAACATTTACATAGGATTAAGCTTGTTTATTCAGCAAATTCTTAGAGAGTAGTATTTTAGCTAATTGCAGAAAAATTAATTAGAAACATAAGGATTAAATTATTGGTCATTAAGTGTGTTAAAAATCAACTGGCAAAGTGTATTTTGAGTTTTTCCCAAATACAAATGTTGAAAAATATTTTGAGGTGTTTGACAAATACAAAACCGAGCCAGATTCTCACTGAAGAAGAATAACATAAAAATCGCAGATATGGTTTCTCCGCAGTCACGGTCTTTTGGCGAATAGAAAGCAGATCAGTACCATTTTACCTCTGGCAGAAGATGCAGGTGACAGAAGGTGCATATACACCTCAAAGCACTTGTGTAAACGCACACATTTGTTGCATTATTTATATATTAGAAAACAATATATAATAATCACTTATTAAATTATATTCAACATAATGTAGATCTTGCATATGTGTATGCCTGGTTTGTCATCAAGAAGCCTCAGATGAACGCAGAAAAAAAAGTGAGCTCCATAGAAACATACAAACCACACACACACAAACACACACATAGGCCTTAAGCATCAAGTGGTATCTACATTCACAGGAGCCTTCTAAGCCTCACCCATCCAGATGTGTAGGTATAACCATCCTCCTGTTTCAGGCAACACTCTCTCTACCACTTAACAAGAAATCACAGCTTTTCTGACACCCACTTCCGCAGGAAAGTTGTAGCTCTTTTTAAGGTAAAGTACTATAGCTATTGTATGTAATGGTTATGTATTTATTAGACATTTAGCATGTATACAACTCTTCTACTACTTTTATTAGGTTTTTATAGTCTTTTATGCATGACTGATGAAATTTTTGCGTATTGTACTCCTAACCCTACTTCTCCCCTAAATCTTTTCTTATAAAGTTTGTATTGTACAATTAGCAAGCCATTTTTACAAATGCATATATTATGTTGTCGCAGAATTGACTGTACCCCTGTATATGTTTCAAGTCAACTCAACCATACATTGCTCAAGAAACAACTCTGGAATTTATTTTCCTCCTTTTTTTTTTTTTTTTTTTTGTAATCTTGGCATTCATATGTAAATTGTTAAAATGATCACAGAATAGTAGAAGTAACTTAATCATTTCAAATTAATTCAGTCCAACCAATATTTATAAAGTCTCATTTTGTTCATATTCTCAGAGAGGCAATCAGGATAAGTTTGGGTAAAATAGAGTCTAGACCTCAAGGAGCTCAGAGGCCATTGAGAAATATAGAGATGTAAACAAATACATAAACTGATGAGGAAATTTAGGAGACTTTCACTATGATCACAGCAAACCAGTAAAATTGGAATCTGTCAGTCCAGACTCTCAGGCAAGTGATATGTTTTGTTCTTCCAGACCTGTGCAATCCTCTCCATTATAAGGTGCTGACCTCCAGGAGAACTAAGCTTCCAGAGCCCATTAGCCTGTGGCAATAACTGCCATTCCCTATTGTCTGTTTTCTCCTCTGAAAGATGTCTGCCTTGTATCTCAGTTTCTAGGGACAGTGGTTCCAGTTTGGAAATTAGTAAATTCATAAAAAACAATCTATGCTAATGGAAAGATCCTAGGAAGATTTTTCAACAGTCCTTTCCTCGTAGACCCTATGCATTTGAACAGTGGCTCATGGAAAACATATCTGAACTTTTGATCTCCTGTCCCTAAAAGTAATAAGAATGGGAAAATCTCAAATCTAAAAGGAAGAAAGTCCCCCCGCTCCCCAGAGCAGACAAATCTTTTCGTCTGTCACCTCTATCTCACATGAACCACTTTGGCAACCTTGCCTACACTGATGAGAGAGCAAGTCTCTTATGAAATTAGCCTAGTAAATGAGAATGTAAGCTGATTTTTGCCTAATGTTCCATTATTGGAACACTAAGCATGTGAGAGTTATCTATATCCTACTGCTCAAGGTTATCGCCAAGGTCTGATTGCAAAAATTCAAAAAATTGCAACCTCTGTCATAAACGGGTTAAGGGTTTGATGATAAAACCGTTCTAAATTCAAATGTCTGTATTATTTTAAATATGTATCGGATTCTTAAAGCAAAGGAAGAATGATTTAGCATAAATGAGAACAATAAAACTTGTTTGTTTTGTTTTGTGATTTGGGATGGGCTGCATTAGTGGAAAGCATATTGAGGGTTAGAGTTGGGAGATTCCTTTTTCCTAGATTTGCTTCTTCTCTTGATTGGATGACTCCAGATTATACATTCAGGTACACTAAGCTTTATTTGCACTGTCTGCAAAATAAAGAGTCATTTTCACCATATCCAGCCATAGAGTCATTTTAAAGATGGAATAAGAATAGATGGGAAAATCCCTTTTAAGTATAAAGCCCAAAATGAGAATGGGAAGCAGTGTATGAATTGCCTGGTAATATCTGCTACTATTGAGAGAAATTATTTTGATGATTTTATTTCCTGGATCTTTTTTCTCACCACAAAACTTGCCCACAAATTGGTGTCATAGATAGCTCGTTCACATTAAAGGTTTACAACTGGCCAGATGAACAGGAGAAGGTGAAGTGGAGGGGGAATAAAATGGGTGAAGACACGTGCGTGCATAAAGATGACATTGCGCCTCCATTCTCTCCTCTGCAGGTCTGCAGCACTGTGGAGTTTGGGTCAGTACTACCCCCAGCACGTGGCTGGAGAGCAAGGAAAGAAAACGTTATCTCCCCCAGTGCTCCTGAAGCCTTCAACAAGCAAAACCGTGCTCTCCTTCAATTTCAGGCTCCACGTGCATCTCAGACTTCTAACAGTGTGTCTGCACAATGCTGAATCCATCGCTCTGTTCCTCCAAAAGTGTTTGTGAATATTCATCAGTGTTTAATGTAGAAAAGAAGAAGGGGTGAAGAAACTAGGGTCTGAAGAAAGGTGTTTGAATTATAAAATATATATAAATATAATCAGAAACTGAAAGGCTTCTCTCATATTCACTTCCAATGGGACACACAGCTTGAGATAAACTATATTGATTTCCCAGGAATCACTTCCCAAGAATGAACCAAATTTCACAGATGCATTGGCCTAGTAGAATATTTTCAAAATGAGATCTTTAAAAGCTTCTTCATGGGTCTTTTCTCTAAAAGAGTTATATAGCAAAACTCTGATGCAATAGAAGGCTATTTTAAAAATGCAAATCCTTATTCATATGTATGTTTGATTCCCCATTTTTCTTCAACAAATAACTTTGCTGTCATCTGTACTCATTTTCTTTATAATGTAAAGGCCACCACTCTCCCATCATCCCCCCCAAATAAAAATCTACTTCTGTGGGTATAACCAAAAGCACCTTAGCTCTTTCTGTCCAGTAGCTGTTTAAATACTCCTAGTCCTGTTTGCATATGATTCATAGACTAAGAGGATTTCTGAAACAGGAGGAACCTCTGAAATTATAGGTTCCAAGCCTTTCACTTTACATATAAGAGTATGGAGGGAGTTTAGGGGGATGACAGGACTGCCCAAGATTATTCAGTTAATTATTTGACCAGCTGGAAGGAAAACTCAGGTTTCCTTACTGTTTGTAGGTGACCACTAGTCCCGTTCTCTGCCACCTTTGCAGAAGGCAGGTAACCATTAGTAGTAGTAGTATTCATAACAACCGTTATAATGGATGACCTTTTTTCTGCAAAGTGAAAGACATTATTTTATTTCCTGGACAACAGAAAAACATTGATGAAGAGTAGTTTATAACTTTCAGGATAATTTGAATTTCTCTTCTTTTTTTTTTTTTTTTTTTAACCTTTTTTCTCTTGATTTTTAATAATCTCCCCTAGCTAAACCCTACCCACCCAGGGGGGAGAAGTCAAACAAACAGAAAAAAGGCAAAAGAAAAAAGGTAAGAAGAGACAAATAAAAGAAACATTCATTTCCTTATTAATATTTGCATGGACAAAGCATTTTGTTTGTTATTTCCAATTCAAAGAAGAGGGGATAATATGTTCTTCAATATACGTATGCAGTTAAATACTGAAGGTCTTCTTTCATATGAATTACAAGGTAAAGGCAAAACAGAGAATTCTAAGTAAATATGATATTTACACAGCTTTTGGGAAATTATCATTGACTCTTTAAAATGATTCTACTTCGAGTAACATTTTTTGTTACCAGCATATATTTTTATTCATTATTATTAAAATACCAATAGAGTTACAGATGATACTGAAGTTAAATTGTGTGCATCGTCTTGATTACCACAGTAAATTGTCTGTATGTGGGGATTTGGAGCTTAAAAGATTCACTTGTATTTATAGGTGAGATAAAATTCCTCTTAGCATTGCACACTTAATGGCCTACTTTGTTTAAAAGATATAAAGCATGCATTTTGTGGAGTGCCTACAACAGTGCTTAGATATGACAACTCATGCCTTTTGCTTCAATTATTTTTTCCCTTGTTACCTATAATTTCACTTAGAAAACAACAAAAATAAATACTGTAATATTACTCTTGAATCTGACCCTGCCCGCCTTCTTCACGATGAAATCCTAAAAGATAAATTACTTCATAATTAGTAGACCAAAAATACAGCTTTCTAAAATCAGTCATGAAAGGAAGGCCAAGTCTTCTCTATCCTGACATTCTTTTCCAGATTAATGTAGAACTTGCTGTTTGATCATCTGCTAAATACTTATGGTTGTGTTTCTTGCTATGAGAAGACAGAATAAAGTCAAATACATAGACCCTGAGCTCAAGAAAATAATCATTTACTTTGGACTGAAAGACAATCCATACATTTTTTGAAATAAGCTCCTTATGTTCATGAGCAATGACATGCAAAAGACCATTGGTCTAGGATCCAGGAGTCCTGAGCCTTCTGCCTGCACTAGTAATGTACTCTCTTTTTCACTTTCCCGTATTTCAGATTCCTCAACTTTATAACTGCAGGGGTTATTGTTCATTTATTTCATCAACACAATTTAATTGAGCACATACTAGGTGTCAAAATTTCTGTCAAGCTTTGCAGAGTAAAAGTAATTGTCGTAAATTCATCAAACATGGTGGAGATAAACACAGCATCACTCCCTGCACTGCGGTAGTGACTGGTGAGGGGGCCAGAGTAGACTGCGGGAACACCCAGAATAGGGAGTTAGTCCTGTCCAAGGATTAACAAGAGGGCTCTGGAATTCTTTCTAGGCTTTTAAAGCAATTCTATGTAAGATTTTAGGAAATAGTTTATTTGGAGTTACTAATTTCCTGCTTATAAGTGGCTTGCTGGAAGGATATCATCATAAACCCCATAAGCATAAGGCAGCAGCAGCAGGCCTGACTCCTTGGGAGCCTCCTGGTGCAGCTGTCTCAGTTGCTCACAGTCACTGCAGCCGCTGCAACAGGGAGACCATCACCTTATTCTATGGATGAGGGCTCTATAAATTTTTTTGTCCATTTCACAGTCTCTGCAGTATCTAAACTAGGCTTTGAACCAAGGTCAAAGTGACTGTACAAAACCTGAGTTGAAACTTGCTTTTAAACTCTAAAATGATGGCAGACCGCTCTCTATTTGACAATTTTGTGTGAATATAGCTCTTTCTTTTTTGAATTTCAAGAGCATCTGTACACAGATATCCCACAATGAGCCCAAACTCAACAGCTCTGAAATACCCTTCCCTCAATTGTTTTCTTCTCAGATTACAGCTCAGACGAAAGCAGTGTTTTGTTATTTTTGATGTTTTTATTTTCGGTGTTGCCACTGATTTTTTTTTTTTTTTTTTTTTTTGGCTATGTTTTGATTCTCAGGTTAGAAATAGTTTTTTTTTACAATAGACTATTTTGCTTTATTCTTTTCACTTTCATGCTCTAAATCTAATTTACCAGTGACTTAATCTAATGCAACAAGTTGGTAATTCTGTACCAAGAGTTATGTTGTTTACAACTGAGCCCTTCATATGTGACAAATATAATCAGCTAATGATGTGCAAATATAAAGGGTGAGGCTAGACAGATTTCTTTTTTCCCCTGGTATTTAGTATTTGAGACTACATAAATTAGTCAGTACTTCTTTGTTGAGTGAAAGGATGAAAGACACAAGTTCCATCCTGTTGAATTGTTGTTTTCTCTTGGGATGATCTCTCAGTTTTCCACTTATTTATTTTACCTTTCCCACGATTTGATTCTAGTTCTGGATATTCAAATACTATGTCATAATTTTTGCAACGGTCTTTTCCATTAGTTTTCTCACTGACAGAGCCAAGTAGTACCCAGCTCTAGTCCCATTAAGCCATCTTTTAAAAACCCTATTTTTAATATGTTTCCTTCAAAAATACTTAACCAGGTATGCCAGCCTTAAACTTGGCTTCCAGAGGTGGCATCATGAGGATGAAAGAGCAGAATTACTTACACATGGTAGGTCGCAGCTAATCCTAAAGTTGAGGAAATCATTTGTGGTACTGAAAGTTGGTCAAAGAATCGAAAAGTAAGACCAAGTTCAGGAGTAAGGGACCTGTTGTTAGGATCGGCTTTGTTAGAAGCTGAGGACTGTGCCTCCAAAGGCATCACTCTGCCAGTGTTTAACGTCAAATACGGTAAAGCTATTAAACCTTTAAGGTTAGGAATAATGTGTCATAGCTTAATCGGAAAGCTATTAAACCTTTTATAATAATGGGTATATAAGGTAAATAAATAAATAATTATAAATAAAAGCATAAATAAAAATTAGAATTTTCTGGATTATGAGAAGCTAAGAGTGGTGGCTGGATTACTTTGAAGGGTTTTATAGGAGACTAATAAGAAAAAACACACATCTTTGAAAAAATAAAATGTTTCCTACTTTAAAAGTTTCCACAAATTTCACTCTGCTTCTATACACCCCTATTTCCCTCCTCTCTATCTATTAACACTTCTCACAACACACTCACATGCATGCACACACTCACTCCTTATAAAGTAGTGCCAAATTATGCTCAGAATTTATTGGTTCTGAAGAAAAGTTACGTAAATGAATGAATTGGATGGTACTGAATGATAAGATTGGGAGAAAGAAAAAATATGGAAGGTAGACATTTTTAAAAATTAAAAGTAGAGATGATGTCTTTATATTTTAAAAAGCTCATTGTCCATATGATGAGGGAAAGGAGGCAACCAAGGAATTTGTAAAGACAGTATTTCTGTTCATTCAGTAGTTTTCAGAATTGAGAGTTTCTCTTCTAGAACCGTGTCTTTCTCCGTAGATATCTATTCTTTTTTGAATATAATGGGGCTAAACTTCCAATAGCTAATCATGATCCTGCATTGAGTGGTTCTAAATTACACTGAAAATCCTTGTTGCTCAGGAAACCATGATCTTAAAGTGTAGCTCAATCAATCCATACACATTCATAAACCTTTTTCATCTTGCATGGGTCTAGGCATAATGTTTCTAAAAGAAAAATGAACATCTCTGTATGTCTCATTCTGCTCATTGGAACTTAGGAAAATGCCTGATTAGAAAGATAGGCTTGAGTTGAGTACTGGCCAGCTGGCTGGTAGCACAACCAATGGGGTCAATGCCAAACATTTAGAAGTGGATGGGATAAACATGTACTGATAATTTGAACAAACATTGACCTTTATCGGTGTTTGTAGATCAGAAAATAATGGCAGCCCAGAGACAGAAGGAGTGGTCCTACAAGATCATAATGTGGCTGCTTACGTGTGTGTGTGCGTGTGTGTGTGTGTGTGTGTGTGTGTGTGTGTGTGTGTGTGTTAGTTGGAAACTGTAGTAAATTTGCAAAGAGACCAGACATTGGAATCCAGCCCAGTCTGAATTCAGATCCTGACTCCGCAACTTACTAATTATGTGTCCTTTGGGAAGTTAATTAATCTCAGTTTTCTCTACATGTAATGGGGATGATAACTATACACAGGCTTGTTGTGAGAACAAAAAGCGACAATTCATGTAAAATATCTAAATCGATGATGGGCAGATAACTAGATGAATTTAAGTTGCCTTCATCTTCTATTGCTTTCTAAGCTCATCATCTCCAGTTCCAACTATTGTCCTTGAAAAATGATATTCCCAGGACCATCTACTATATCTTTTAAAATTTTTCCATCCACATGGTTTTTAGCACTTTCTTTATCATCTGTTCAGAATGTGGAGGATAATTCTGTACCAAGGGCTATGTTGTTTATGCATTACTTATGCTCCAAGACCAAACATAGTATACTTTTTAGGTTTTATCACATTTTTCTTGTATTCCACAAATATTTCTTAAGTACAGTGTCCCACGCATCATGCATCATGCTATCTGATATAATACCTGGTGATTTTTAAAGGGAACAGAAAGCATAGACCTCATATAACTTTTCAAGGGATGAGACAGGGTGGGACAGCTGGCTGGAGAAAATGTTTGAATTTCATTCTAGTTCATATATATAATTTATTTTTAAAATGTGAATATATTAAAGTAGGGCCTCCCAAGCTCATGTTTTGAAGATCATAAGCTTAAAAAGAAGGAAATTCTGCACTTATACAGGCAGTAGGAACCAAAATAGTTTAAAAACAAAATGAAATAAAAACAGGGAAATACTGTTTTGGGCAAGAGAGTCACATCAATTAGTATTTTAGAAAGTTTGCTCCAATTTCAGTATGGAAAGTGTCTTGGGTGGAGATGGAGATAGAGTATTGAGGGCAAGAGACTGTGTTAAGAGACCCAATCAGGGGATTTGGAATAGTAAAAGAATATATATATATGATAATGGTAGCCTGAACTAAAACAATGACAATTGGAATGGAGAGAACTTTGTAACTTTAGTCATACTGTATTGGAATCATCATGACCTGGTGAACTAAAAGGAAGGTAAGAATAATAATAAGTAATTAGTTCAGTATTTCTAGTTCTATTGACAATCTAGTTTGTTCTCCTGAAGAACTGGGAAGCTCACAAATCAATGTCTAAAATTAACATATCTTTATAACATACAGAAAAGAGGTGATAAATGGTCCCACATTTAGATGACTTCCAAATCATAGTTAAAGCTTCTCATCTTTCTTTAGATAAATATAATAATAAGTGTCACAAGACTGAAAACATATATTTATATTCAGATGACAAGTCATAATATGTCATAAGGTGATGGTTTTTAATTACCCAAAGACAGGTGAGCAATGAATTCCATATTCAGGACATAAGAAAGATGACATTGACCTAAGTTTGGTAGTCTCCCATGCCTTCAGAATAAAATTTTAGTTCCTTGCTTCTGTATATCCCATCATGATCAAACTCTTGGTTATTTAATCTTCTGGCACTCCTTATTTCTCAGTTTGTGCTTGGATTTGCCAATTTATTGGCTGTGTTTATATCTGACTCTGTTTTGGATGCCTACACATCACCTTCCCCTTGCTCACTCATCAACAATGCACTCAATGCACAGGATGAAAATACTCCAGAGCCTTCCTTGATCTCTCCAGGCAAGATATTCCTTTTCTCCTTTATGGGGTCTTTTGTGTCTAGTACTCCACCTCTACTAGGAGGACCAACTCAGTGACAGGTGTTTATTTTGAAGATGATGTAGCACGCGGGTCCTTGAGCTCTTTGAGGCCCTATCTTACTCACTTTCCTACTTTCACTGCATTTCACAGTGATGACCACAGAGAATTGCTTACTGGTTAAATAGAGGTTTAGATAAGGGGAGGACAGTTTTAAATGAAGACTAGAAAATCTGAGTAGAAACTGTACAGGTCTCTAAAATGGAAAATGTTTGGGCAACAGTAAAGTGACTTATGTTTCCAAGTCACACAGGGAAGTGCGTTCAAGATTGTGAGCACTTGAAGAGAATATCTATGAGATTGGCATTACCATTTTTCCTATGTGTGTGATTTCTAAATGCTTTCTTTATTTGAGCTTTGCAACAATCATCTACGCCAGGAAGGACAGCCAAGATGGTGACCATTTGACAGATGAGGAGGCACAGGTATGAAGGTCACAAGAGTATTAACTGGGTAGGCAAAGCATCTTCTCTCTGATTTACTTGTTTCAGCCTCCAACACCCTCTCATTTTGCAAGTAAAGAAATCAAAACTCTGAACAAGTTGGGGAGATACCTAGTCATTTGGAGGAGAGCCTGGTTGTGCAGGGCCTTGAAATCTGATGAGTGAGCAAGGTATGGCAGGAGTGAATGTGTGAGATAGAATGGAAACATCACAGCTATGGGTCCCGGTACCTTGTGTATCCAGTTGTTCCGCTGACTGACTTGGTAAGTTGGGGCCATGCATTTCTTTCTCTGTGATACAGTATTCCTCCATGGAAAATGAAGATGATGATGCCTGTTACCCATGGGGAGGTCATGACAAATGAGGGTTGTCATGAACCACCAACAAAGACAATAGTGCTTGGCACAAAGAAAATGGTTAATTAGTGATAACTACAGCTTTGCAATTATCACTATCCTGTGAACCTCTGTAAAGATTTTTGAGTAAGGAAATGATATTTAGAAGATGAATAAATTGGGATCATAATGTTGTAACATGAGAATGTTTTTAGCTTTCAGTAGCTACCACTCCCTCCTGATTTTATCACTAGGCCTCTTGGTCTGGATTTTTGTATTTTGGGGATGAGAGCTATTTATTGGTCAGGAATGGACAATAAACTGGCATGGTTTGTCCCCAGTCACCATCTAGTTTCTGTGATCCATGATGGATGTCTCTGCTTTCTATATTTATTCTCTTCTAGAAAGATATTTTCTCACTGGAAGGGAAAGGCATGAGCAGAGCTCAGGGCTAAATCTCAAGCCCAGGCCTCTGGTTTTTGACATTCTCTCACATGCTTTTACTCTTACAAAATGTATCCAAGCTAAGGCACTGGAAAGAAGACCTGAATGTATTACATTGAGGTAAATATTAACTATAGAGAGTTCCTTATGTCAATTTTGGAAATGCCACCTTTCATAATAACTCAATAAGAATCCTGGGTGTAATATGCTGGACTGAACTGTGGTGTGTCATTTGTTAAAACTGTACACTGGAGAAAGTTTGCAAGTCAGAAGTCAGAGGAAAAGAGTAGGTCCCAAGAGACAATCATTCCTTCAATTACTCTGTGGTCCAGATAACAAACCCACCTGATATTAAATAGGATTCTTCAGTACTCTATGAAATGACCTACCAGGTACTCAAATATAATGACTTTTTGAGACATTTCAGGCCTCTAGATAATGATTTTTTGGGGACAGGCTAAAAATAAAAGCTTGTTCCAGGCAAAATGCTTCAGCATGCTCTACTTTTCCTTGTAAAATGATGTTCTTCTTGCTCATCCTGAATTACAATTGCGATTCTTAAGCAAATGTTGGCTGTAGCTATGAAGACATAAAATGCTATAAATGTTATATGGACATGTCCAGGTATTCAGTGCTGTAATTTAAAAGCATCAATAAAGTTTAAGTTGTATTAGAGTTTGCAAATCTGTCACGGTCAGATGAGTTCAATTTCCATTTTTCCCTCACCAAACCCTTCAAATTATGCATGAACAGATTAAAAATAGCAGGAAAATACATTGTATTATGTTCACTAAATATCTTCCATTTTGAAGAAAATCTTTAGCAATCAAATAACATGAGAAAAGACACACTGGAAAGCAATTATAACCCCGGGAAAATTTCATTTCATTGCTGAAGACACAAGTGGTGTATTTCAAAACTGTGAGCAAAGATTAATGGTGATGAAGGGAGTGGTAAGTGCCCGTGAACCAAGACATTTAACGTTAATGTCATTGCAAAACATGAGTAGTCATCATTTCAAGTCTCAATCTCAAACATCAACGCATTCATTGCTATTTTTTCTTCCTTTTTTTATCCCCCCAACATTGTACTTTGCAAATTGAATGGTCTGACAAGGAGTTCGTTTGAAAGTTAAGGGTTCTTTTCCTGAATAAGGTTAAGTTTAGCTTTGATGACAGCACAGCTTGGAAATCTCCTGCCAAGCATTTCCTCCGGGCAAGAAGGCAGAAGATTTTCACTTTCTCTGTCAGCTTTAGCTCCATCTCAAGTGGTTAGGAGTCAAGCCTTGGAAGAGCAAAGACAGAAGGAAAAAAAATAAAATCTTTAATGCATAGCATTGGTCTGAGAGTTCCAGACAGAATTTTTCAAGTGCATTTTGATGAACTGGGTCACTCTAGTTCCTGAAAGTCTGTAAAATGTGTTAGGAAGGGATTCTCATTTCTTTAAATGGAATTTTAACTTGGTAATACATTTAGTGTACTAAGAAAATGTGAATGGGTACCATTTGATACTAAACATCATATTTGCCACACAGAGTTGAGCAGAATGTATGTGAAAAGTTAAAAAAAAAATAAATTGTTTGCTTATGTTTCATATCTATTAATATTTGGGCTGTATAGTGCTTTTTCTCTGCCCATAACCTGTGCCTTCAAAACAACTGGACCCTGATGAAATTCCTACCTTGGTCATCTCCCTGTAATTCCTGCATGTATCAGGCTTCTGTCCCCTATTACTCACCCAGGAACCTGCTTTTGATTTTCTAGGGTACTCCCCGGGACAGGGCTTCTCAAACTTTATTGTGAGCATGAATTACCTTTACAAAAATGCAGATTATGATTTAGGGTCAAGCTCCTAGGTGCCTCTGATGCCTCTGGCCCATAAGCTGCATGTAGATCATCAAGAACCTGGAGCACTGGTGGTCTCTCTTCTCCAGCTATCCCTCATCTTACTACTTCATGCAACTTCTCCCACAGGCCCACTCAGATCCCCAGAATCAACCTAACCCTTGTGATAGCACACAAAGAGTGCTTGGCAAACAGGCCCCAACCCCATGGTTGAGGGAAAGGAGATGGTAGATTGGGAAAATAAGGGGTTATTCATCCAGGCATTATGTTGACAGGCTCTCCCTTTGCATCACAAAATGTCCTGCAAGGTAAGCCATATCTGTACTGTTGCTGTCATCATCATCATTATAATAGCATACACCAATTATTGAGTCCCCACAATAGGCCACTTGGACAGGTAATTTACATAAATTAACTGATTGAGTTAGGTGTTACTGACCTGGTTTTATAAAGAAATTGTGCCTCAGTGCATTTAAGTAACTTGCTCAAGGTCACAGTGCTTGGATTGGCACTGGATCTGCCCAAGGTTCATTGGCATTAATCACTTAGCTACTATCCAGCAGAATGGGCCCAGAACACTTGGTTGATCCATTCTATTCCTCTGTTCTCAATCTTGGGACCAATTTCAGAATGTTTAGGACAAATACAAATGATTTCTACATATACTCTGCAAAGCACGATGTGTATCAGAGTACACTCAAACGAAACTTTAAATCACCAAGTAGGGACTAAAGACCCACTTTTAGAACTTCCAAATGGAAACTTCATTTGAGCCCTTCCTTGATATCTTAGATCAGAAGTTAAAAAAAATCATGTACCTATGACCACATCTTCAGGATCTACCAGAGACACGAAAACACACAGGCTGAGGAAAAAAAGAGGCAGCAAAACACACATAGGAAAAAGGAGAATTATCTCTGTATTAGTCCATTCTCAGGCTACTAAGAAGAAATAACAGAGACTGGGTCACTTATAAAGAAAACAGGTTTGGCTGGGTGTGGTGGCTCATGCCTATAATCCCAGCATTTTGGGAGGTGGAGGCAGGCGGATCATGAGACCTGCCTGGCCAACATGGTGAAACCCCATCTCTACTAAAAAAACAAAAATTAGCTGGGCGTAGTGGTGCATGCTTGTCGTCCCAGCTACCTGGGAGGCTGAGGCAGGAGAATCGCTTGAACCCGGCAGGCGGAAGTTGCAGTGAGCCGAGACAGCACCATTGCAGTCCAGTCTGGGAGACAGGGCAAGACTCCATTAAAAACACACACACACACACAGAAAAGAAAACAACTTAATTGACAAAGTTCCACATTGCTGAGGAGGCCTCAGGAAACTTACAATTATGATGGAAGAGGAGGCAAACATGTCCTTCTTCACTTGGTGGCAGGAGGGAAAAGTACAAGCAGGGGAAATGCCAGATGCTTACAAAACCATCAGATCTCATGAGAACTCACTCACTGTCATGAGAACAGCATGGGGAAAACTGCCCCCATAATCCAATCACTTCCTGCTGGGTCTCTCCCATGACACGTAGGTATTATGGAAACTATAATTCAAAATGATATTTGGGTGGGGACATGGTCAAACCATATCAATTTCCAACTTTGGATTGGGTCTACTCTACTGCCACTACTTGTAGGGCTACAACTAATGGCTTTTAGTTTCTTAAAAATTAAAATTTTGTTTCCTAGACTGGACATATCACTAGGCCCCTACGTTTCAGTGACCTTCTTGGCCTCAGTAGCAGTTTACTTTGACTTTCAATGAATATCCTAGAAAATGGGGCTATGGACCTTTGGATTCTACCTGTCTTCTTGCCTCAGTAGATGCTTTATATGGTTTGGCTGTGTCCCCAAATCTCATCTTGACTTGTAGCTCCCCATAATCAGGACCCTGTGGGAGGTAACTGAATGATGGGATTTTCCTGTGCTGTCCTCATGCTAATGAATAAGTTTCATAAGATCTGATGGTTTTATACAGGGCAGTTCCCCTGCACACGCTCTCTTGCTTGCCACCATGTAAGATGTGACTTTGCTCCTCCTTAGCCTCCCACCACGATTGTGAGGCCTCTCCAGCCATGTGTAACTATGAGTCCATTAAACCTCTTTTTCTTTATAAATTACCCAGTCTTGAGTATTTCTTCATAGCAGTATGAAAATGGACTAAAACAGTAAATAGGTACTGGGTAGTGGGCTCTGCTGTAAAAATACCCCAAAATGATGTGAAAGTGACTGTGGAACTGGGTAACTGGCAGAAGTTGGAACAGTCTGGAGGGCTCAGAAGAAGACAAGAAAATGTAGGAAAGTTTGGAACTTCCTAGAGATGCATTAAATGGCTTTGACCAAAATGCTGATGGTGATATGGACAATAAAGTCCAGGATGAGGTGGTCTCAGATTAAGATGAGGAACTTGTTGGAAACTGGAGAAAAGGTGAAGCTTGTTATGCTTTAGCAAAGAGACTGATAGCATTTTGCCCCTGTCCTAGATATCTGTGGAACTGTGAGTTTGAGAGAGATGATTTAGGGTATCTGGTGGGATAAATTTCTAAGCAGCAAAGCATTCAAGACATGACTAGGGTACTCTTAAAAACATTCCATTTTATTCATCTACAAAAATATGATTTGGAATTGGAACTTATGTTTAAAAGGGAAGCAGAGCATAAAAGCTTGGAAAATTTCCTGCCTCACAATGCGATAGAAAACAAAAAACCATTTTTTGATGAGAAATTCAAGCCAGCTGCAGAAATTTGCATAAGTAACAAGGAGCCAAATGTTACTGGCCAAGACAATGGGGAAAATGTCTTCAGAGCATGTCAGAGGTATTCATGGCAGCCCATCCCATCACAGGCCCGGAGGCCTGGAAGGAAAAAATAGTTTTGTGGTCTGGGCCCAGGACCTTGCTGCTTTGTGCAGTCTCAGACCTTGGTGCTCTGCATCCCAAACATGGCTAAAAAGGGCCAACGTAAAGCTCAGGTCATTGCTTCAGAGGGTGCAGGCACCAAGTCTTGGCAGCTCACATCTGGTGTTGGACCTGTGGGTGCACAGAGGTCAAGAATTGAGGTTTGGGAACCTCTGCCTAGATTTCAGAGGATGTATGGAAATGCCTGGATATCCAGGCAGAGTTGTGCTGTAGGGGCAGAACCCTCATGGAAAACCTCTGCTAGGGAAGTGAGGAGGGAAAATGTGGGGTTGGAGCTCCCACACAGAGTGCCCACTGGGGTACTTCCTAGTGGAGCTGTGGGGAGAGGGCCACCATCCTCCAGACCTCAGAATGGTAGATCCTCCAACAGCTTGCACCGTGAGCCCGGAAAAGACACAAACACTCAACATCAGCCCATGAAAGCAGCCAGGAGTGGGGCCGTACCCTGTAAAGTCACAAGGGGTGGAGCTGCCAAAGACCAAGGGAATCTACTTCTTTCATTGGTGTGACCTGGATGTGAGACATGGAGTCAAAGAAGATCATTTTGAAGTTTTAAGATTTGATTTCCCTGCTGCATTTTGGACTTGCATGGGGCCTGTAGCCCCTCGGTTTTGGCCAATGTCTTCCATTTGCAATGAGTGTATTTACACAATGCCTGTCCTCCCCTTGTGTCTAGGAAGTAACTAACTTGCTTTTGATTTTACAGGCAAAAGGGACTTGACTTATCTCACATGAGACTTTGGACTGTGGACTTCTGAGAAAATGCTGAAATTAGTTAAGACTTTGGGAGACTGTTGGGAAGGTATGGTTGGCTTTAAAATGCGAGGACACGAGATTTGGAAGGGGCCAGGGGTGGAAGGATGTGGTCTGGCTGTGTCCCCACTCAAATTTCATCTTGAATTGTAGCTCCCATAATTCCCATGTGTGTTATAGGAGGGAATTCAATTACCAGTGGGAGGTAATTGAATCATGGGCGTGAGTTTTTTTCTGTGCTCTGCTTGTGCTAGTGACTAAGTCTCACAAAATCGAATGGTTTTATAAAGGGCTGTTCCCCTGTGCACACTCTCTTGCCTGATGCCATGTAAGACATGTCTTTACTCCTCCTTTGCATTCCGCCATGATTGTGATGCCTTCCCAACCATGTGTGAGTCCATTAAACCTCTTTTTCTTTATAAATTATGCTGTCTCAGGTATTTCGTCATAGCAGTATAAAAATAAGACTACTACAAAGCTCACATGCAGACTTCACTCCTGAAGCTGGCCCCGTCCTGCTCTCCAACCTAACCTGACTGGTTGTTTACAACTCACAAACCTGCAGGATGGATTTATGCATTAACATTACACTACTAAGGACATCCCAAGATAAAGTTAACATTCTAAAAACCAAAGTTTTCCTTCAAAAGCTCTCAGAATGGCCACTGAATCACATTTATTGTGGCTGCTCTGACACTCCCACAATTCATTTTTATTTTAGTTCTAACAGAAATTTTAAATGGTCACTGAAGTAATAATATTGAGAAAAAGAAATTGGGAGAAACTTACTTCAGAACTACAGGGGCCATAACAAAATGATAGAGTACATTCTTTCACCTTGATTTTAGAAATAGTTTTAAATGATTATACTAATACTTTTCATGTTTGCTTTCCAGAACTTAGGGCATACAGTAACAACCCTGATATTTAAATTAACATCAGATTGATTTACATTGTAACAATAATCTTGAAGCATGCTTTATGAAGTATATGTATAAAATATACATATAATATATATATGACTCAGATTTCAATTACGCAAACACTATCTTGGGGGCCGAGGACAAAGCAAAAGCAAAACATTAATGATGAGGCTAATGAACACAGTCCATAACTTTTACCAGTGTTGATACTGAGATGAACCAATATTATGGAATGTGAAAAATGCATTGAAATATTGCTGCTCTAAGCTTGTATCACAGACTTTTGAGAACAAATTTATATATGCAAAATCCTCATCTTCTGAATCAATTTCAAATACTGCTTTCCTTCTTTAATCATTCCTGAGCTCCCTGATTGCATCTCTTTTCCCAAATTCAGAACAAGACAATGGGGGCACCTGTCATTTACTGCTTAACGTGATAGTTACTGTCTGTCTCTCCAACTACACTGTGATTCTCACAAGGTGATTTATACATTACTCTGTACACCAGAATGGTGAGCCCCATGGGGAGATGTTTAGTGGAAAAGAAGCATGGTTTTAGATGTACGCCCTTGAATACTCTATTTACCTTTTCTAAGCTTTGTTTTCTTTGACATAAGATGACAGAATTACTTTTTCTTAGCAAGATTGTGTTGAGGAGGATTAAATATGATCACACATAACAGATGTGGCTTATTGTGAAGATTCTGTAACTGCTGCTTCTCCTTCATTTTCAAATGTCAGTGAAGATCAAATGTCTTCTGACTCACTGAGTGATTGATACAATTTCCATAATCATTAAACATTGTTGCTCCTCAATATTATTCTCTCCCTTTTTGGCTAGGTTTAAGAGTAGTGCATTTACCTGAGTGGTCCAGGCTGAGAGACAAGTCCTTCTCAGTTACTATTGGGTGACCTGCAGGTTGAGCAGTGCTTCAGGGCTGCATGCCTGGTACCAGATGTTTGAGTGAATCATAGAAATGAGGAGTAATTAAATTGATTCTTATTTACAAGCCTTGCCCTTCAACTCTTGGCACTTCTGATGGGTGGCCCAGCAAAAAGAAAAATTAAACATAGCAGGATGCTACCTCTTCCTTAGGGTGAAACAGATCCCCAGAAAAATACTGACATCACTTGGGCTGACTCCAGAGGACATAGGAGTCTTAGAGGTGATTTGGCCTGAAGATGGCTCTGCTCCAGAGGACAAACAAGGCGGCTCTATAAGAGGGGATGCAAAACTGCAGGAAACCCAGGTTTCAGTCAGTATTTGGGTATTAGATGAGCAACCAGAGAAGCAGCCAGACTGTGGGCAATTTGTGCCTCTGGACTGGGATTTCAGGATACAGGTAGGGAGTAAGAAATACATGGCAGGACATAAGTGCCTGCAGCTTCGAAATCAGGTTACAGATTGAGAATTAGGAGTTATCATTTAACAGATATAAAGTTTTACAGTGAAGCAAGATGAATAAGTTTTAGAAATTTTTTGTATAACATTGTGACTTCAGTTAATACTGTAGAGTGCATTTAAGAATTTGTTAAAAGAGTAAATATCATGTTAAGTGTTTTTTTAACCACAGTTCAAAATAAAAACATATTATAAGAAATAAAATGGGGTGTGACTTAAGATGTAGAGGAATTTAAGTTATTGAGGTCAGTCAAAACAAGATTATGTCAATAAATTTGAAAACCAAGATAAAAGGGAAATGTTTTGAGAGAACCATAACCAATCAGTGGTGTCTCGAAAAGAAATATATATGAATAAGAGACCATAGCAATTTAGAGTAAATTCTAAAGAGAATTCAGCATTATTCAATATGACAAACATGGCTTCAGATTAGAAAAATATTTAATATTATTTACCAAATTGAAAGTGAAAAGGAGATAACTAATATGATTAGTTCAATACATTGAAAAAGTCAATATCTAATAAAAATATCTTAACATCTGTTCTTGACAAAGACTTTTAGTCAATCAGGATTGGAAGGGTGTCTATGCCAATCTAGAGTAAACATTACCCTTATTGATGAAATGCTGAAAAGATTGTTTTAGAATCATGAAAAAGACACTTATGCCCACCATGAACATTACTCACTTGACATTGCAAATGAGGCCCTAGCCAGCAACGTATGCAAGAAAAAGAAAGAAAATTTCTGTTGATTGGAAAGCAGGAAGCATAACTCTCATTATTCATGGGTGATATGATTGTATATTTAGAAAACCCTAAACAATCTACATAGAGATTATGAGAATGAAGAAAAGTGTTTATCAAGTTACTATGCATAAAATCAGTGTACAAAGATCAATTGCGTTTAGATACACCAGCTATAAATAATTGAAAAAGTGATTTTAAAAATGGGAAATTCATAGTAGCTTTAAGAACCTTGGAATACTGGCCAGGTGCAGTGGCTCATGCCTCTAATCCCAGCACTTTGGGAGGACGAGGAGGGTGGATCACCTGAGGTCAGGAGTTCAAGACCAGCCTGACCAACATGGAGAAACCCTGTCTCTACTAAAAATACAAAATTAGCTGGATGTGATGGCACATGCCTGTAATCCCAGTTACTCGGGAGGCTGTGGGAGGAGAATCGCTTGAACCCGGGAGGCGGAGGTTCCAGTGAGCCGAGATCATGCTATTGCACTCCAGCCTGGGCAACAAGAGCGAAATTCTGTCTAAATAAATAAATAAATATAAAAAATTAAAAAATTAAAAAAAAAACCTTGGTAAATCTAACAAAATACATGAAAAAATTATAAAATATTCTGGAAAGACCTTTTAGAAAACCTAAAAAAATAGAAATACTTTTTTTCCTACAAAGACTCAACACCATAAAGTTTGCAATTGTGATGTTCCCTAAATAGATCTATGAATTCATTGAAATTCAATCCACACCCCATTTCAGAATTCCTTTTCCTCTCTCCTTTCATTTTCTCGCTCCAGCTTTGCTTCCCTTTAACAATGACAAGCTAATAGTAAAGTTTATCTAGAAGAGTAAAGACCCAAGAATATGCAAGATGTTCCTGAAGAAGACGAAACTAATGAGAAGAAATATCTTGGTACATATAAGGAATTATAGAAATCTGTAGTAACTGCAGTGCGAGTATTGGCATGGGATAGAATATTACCACTGTAAAACAAAGTAAGACAAGCAAACACAGCCCCAGGATATATGGCAACTTGGTTTATGATAGAATTAGTCCTGCAAGGTTTTTTCCAGTAAGAAATGAATAGAGTTTACAGTCAATAGAAAACAAAAAGAAATCATGTGGCAAGAAATTTGGCATACTTCTCATCCAGACACAAAATAATACGTGTCAGATAGACTAAAGGTTTAATTATAAAAGGGAAAACTGAAAAAAAAACCTAAAAAAAAATCAGACAATCTCTTTATGACTTTAAGCTAAAGAACTGTTTTTTAAGCAAAATACAGGGAATTTAAAATATCAGAAAATAATAGACTAATTCGCCCATGTAAAAATGAACAATTTCTGGGTACACGTGGACATAAAGATGGGAACAATAGATGCTGGGAACTCCTAGAGTGGGGAGAGAGGGAGGAGGCTAAGTGCTGAAAAACCACCAATTGGGTACTTTGCTCAATTCCAGGATGATGGCCTGACTCATGCCCTAAACCTCAGCATCACGCAGTATACTCATGAAAAAAATTGCACGTGTACCCCTTGATTCTAAAATAAAAGTTGAAAAAAAAAAAAAAACTAAGCGCTTCTGTATATTAAAATATATATGTACATGTATATACATAAGAAGGGAGTAAAAATCTAGGCCACAGATTGAAAGATAATTTTGGCAACCACATAACTGACAAAATATTAGAATCTAGAATATATAAATAATTTCTACAAATTGATTTGAAAGAATGCAGATGGTCCAGTAGAAAAATATTCAAAATATCTGAAGACAAACTTAAAAAAAAAAGAAACTCAAATGGCTCACAGTCTTTAAAAAGCCTCACTGGTACTTAGACAGATAAAAATTAAAGTGGAAATGAAATGCCATTTCACACCCTCCATATTGACAATAACCAAGGTTTCTTTCAATATGAAGTTTTGATGAGAGTCAATAAAACTGGAATGCCTACATATTGTTTGTAAAATATGAATTGGTACAAATATTTGGACGGTGATTTGATAATTTCAATAAAGTTAAAGATATGCATACCTCATGTCCAAGAAATCCCATTGCCAGGTAAATACTCTAAACAAGTGTTCTCCCCATGTGTGCTAGGATATGTGTGAAAGTATTCATAATGACTCTACTTGTTAGAGCAGAAAACTGGAAGCAAAACAAATATCCACTAACAATAAAATAAATAAGCTGTTGCATGTTATTCCAAAGGAAAATCATTCAGCACTGAAAATAAACTGTAGCTATATGCGATAGTATCAACGGAACTCAAGAAAATAATATTGCCTGAAAAAGTCAACTCAATTTATTTATATGAAGTTTAAAATCACACAAAACTAAATATAGAAGTGTAGGTGGTAAAACTTTCTTAAAGAAAATCAAAAGATTAATAACACTAAATTCAACGGGATATGCAATCTTCAAAGGTGGAGGAAAGAGGGATCCACAGACCAATTCCGACATACTGGCAGTTATTTTCCCTAAATTGAGGTAATAGGCATATAGATATGTATTTGTGATTATTCGTACCTTATACATAATGTATACATATTTTTATATTCCTGCAATTTACTGAAACAGAATAGTAGAAGGAAGAAATAAAATATGTAACATGTGAAGGAAAGTATATGAAAGATTGAGATATGATGTAGGAACCTTAGGAAACTGAGACATGAGATACATGCTACTATATTTATCCAGACCACCTACTGTTTCACTTAGAGGTTTTGCAGAAGGTGTGTGCTCACTGCATGCCTTGCAGGCAGAAGACAAGGAAATGGGCTGAGCAGCATCTATGTAATGCCAACATTGTCCCCAGGGCTTGGGGACAATGCAGATGAGAAACTGTTACAGGACTTTTGAGACAGGGATCCTGTGTGACCCTGTGTGACCTTTGATTGTCATGGTGTGTTTCTTCAGTATTTTACCAATTTGCTAATTAACAAATTTACTGAAAATGGCTCTTTTAAAAATCAACCTCTTTTAAAATGTTTTGTGACTGTTTACAGTGGAAAGTGGGATGCTTTCTGGATGCCTTGGGGTTCAAGATAACACATGGTAGCATTCCAAAAGATATGTGATACTTTTGTGGCAACAGAAGTCTCTCTGTTAAGGAGTATGGGATAATGAGTGTACTACCTTTGCATGGAAATATGGAAAGCAACAGTAACTAGGAATTGCTAATCCTACAGACTATACCATGTTATTCCTGAGTATCTCATGTTATCGCTGTGTACACATCTTGTTTTTTTTAAATTGGGCATTTAATCCTCAACACAGTTCTTCCAGGTAAATATCATGCTTACTATAACATGAGATAACTGATAGTGACCAAGAGCACATTATGTAGCTATGAAGTGAAGATCCGGGGTGTGAATTCAAAATCCACTCCAGTCCCTTGCTTTTAACAACTGTAGTATGCTTATGCCTCAGCCCTTCTCACCTAGGGACAGGATTTCATTGTGTGACAGATCATTTTTCTTTATCAGAGGTAATATCTTGAACAATTTAAGCCATTGTGCATGTAGCTTGACAATTTTCTTCTCCCCCTGGGCATTTTTTAAATCATCACTTCCTGATCAAGAAAAAAAAAAAAACCTGCTATTTTTTACCTAGTATCATTTATTTTACACACACACACACACACAAAAAGTTTGGGGGGGAGGCACTCAAAATGACTGCACAAAGTACTGTGATTCCCAGCCACAATTAGGTACATCATCAAATCAAATCAGAGGCCTGCGCTTCATACTAACTCACTCTGGGCAATTTGGCAGCACTCTGCACAGAATCTCAGTTCTTAAAAAACTGGAGCAAATTATAGCTCCTCATCCAAAACCATAGCTTGTGTGCCTCTGCTTAGAAGAAATAGAATTGGATCTGGGTATAGAATCTTGAGTTAGGACAGTCCTTATTTCTAGGTTCATTTTCATCACTCCCTACCACACCATTGCTTTATTCTCTGTTTGACCACTCTACTCCCCTCTGCATCCTCCACAAGCCATCATTCATATATGATTATGTGTATTTTATATTTAACGTTGCTACCTTTTTGAATTGAGTGTGTGTGTGTGTGTGTGTGTGTGTATTTAAGATGTGTAAAAGGAATTGGGATATACAGGAATGGACAAACTACAAACTACAGTCAGGGCCAAACCCAGCCTACTGCCTGATTTTGTAAATGACACCTTGTTAGATCACAGCCATATCCATTAATTTGCATCATGTCTATGGGGCTTCTGTCGGTGTTGTGGGACAGTGTTGAGTATTGCAAGAGAGACTCTGGCTCACAGCTCTTAGACCCTTTACGGAAGAAGTTTGCAGCCCCCTGAGCAAGGGTGTTCACTGCATTTCTCAACACCTCTAAAAGGACAAAATTGAGTATTCTCAGTAATGTTCCCCTAGCATCCTGTGTGAGAATTTCTCCAGGATGCACGCTCAGAGCAGGAATTATGGGGTCACATCTGCTCTCCCTGCCAGCTGGCTCTCCAGCTTGGCCACGCCCAGCCATACCACCCCTAGTGGGGCCCAGCTGCTTGCTTTTGCCAGAGTAAGAGATGTTCAGTGAATTCTCATCCTTGTTCAAGTGTGCATTCTTGATTTTTAATATGATTGAATTTCTCTTTAGATGTTTTTTATGCCTTTTGAGGTTTGTTTTTGTTTTGTTTTGTTTTGTTTTGTTTTGTTTTGTTTTAATTCTGAAAGCATTTGTGATCTATTTGGCCAGTTTTCTATTGGTGTGGTTTTCCATTTAGTTATGATTTTTGGTTTGCAGGACCCCTTATATATTATAACAGCAATTACTTACTGAATTGGGACACTACAAATAACTTCTACTTTTCCCTTGTCCATCTATTAGTTTTTCCCGTTGTGTCCAATATTGAAAAGAAATGCTTTTCTAGAAGATAAATGTGTGATTAGTGAAGCTATTGTTATTGTATTTCTATATTACATATAGTTGTATTATATATTGTTACTACATTATGTGTAATGTTACCTATAATATATAAGGTTATATATAAAATATTATTTTATATGATTATAATTACATGGTTATTATTTCATTGTTATAATGTGGCAACCTAAGGTAAGAAAATTATTCTAAGCAAAATTTTTTTATGGATTCAGTTTTTCCCAGTAATACAGATTAGTAACTGGTTCGATTGGAAGTAAAGTGTTTTCCAATATTTAGAATAATTTTCTGGCCTCTAAAGGAAGCACACAGAGGACTAGTGGATGCATCCTTGTCAGTTTACCACATGTTCTAGAAAAGAGAAAACAGGCCTCATTGCATTACCTGAACACGCAGCGCACCTGTTTATATATACAATATGTGGGACCTAGTTTATATCTGTGCTATATGCAATTTGAGTTTTGTTAATAGCTATGGTGGGTGGTTGGTCCCATTTGTGGTCCTCCATAGCTGGCCTTTCTGAATATAAAATACAGCCAAGTCATTTGGAGAGGGTATGAGGAGGGTGCTGGTATACCAAGTGTTGGAAAGGTTCAGTAGCGCAGAGAAAATAAATGGGGGAGGGGTTGAGAGGTGATTTGGAATGAAGGGATATTGCAGCAGCTGTGTCCTGGATCCCATAAAGGGCTCTGGATGTGCCCCCCAAGGCCTAGGATGTGTGAGAATCAGGGTCGTGTGCAGCGAACAGGCACAAAGCTATTGCAAGAGAGATGCAAGCTAAGGTTGATTAGGTCACTTATGACCTGGAGCTGGTGGACAGCAATAAAGTCAGCTCACACCCGGTCCTGCTGTGTGTCACTTCCGTTTGTTTGCTGAAGTCTGTCCAGGGCTGAGGTTTGGCAGCCCCTCTTGTACCTCCTCTCTCTGTCTCCTCCCTCTCTACCCTCTCTTTCTCCCCAAGGTACGTACCTACCATCTGCTAAAGAGTCAGGCCTCAGGTCTGAAATTCAGAAGATTTAACAGGAGTTAGCTTAAAAATAAATGCTTCATATTTCATAAACCAATTGTGGAATAAAAAAAAGAAATACTAGAGTAAAATTTCGATCCCTCCATGTCCAGTGAGGTATTATTTTCCAAGTGAAACATTAGGGGTTTGGTGTCTCTTTACATCATAACAAAACGTTGCTTTTCACAATCAAGAATGCCAACCTAGAGCTTCAGGGACATTTTTTCCCCATGCTGAGTCAAATTCCATTTTACGTTAATCTTAAAACAGCTTGTTATTCAGACCTTCCCTCCATTTAACAGATATTTATTGAACAACGACTGTTTTCCCACATAGCCCAGGATGCTTGGGATACATCAATAAACAAAAGATACAAAGATCTCTGCCCTGAAAAATACTAATTCTTAGCTAGTGGAGACAGACAATAAACAGTGCACATAACAAATAAGTCAACTATATGTTATGCGTTGAATTATGTCCCCCTCAAAAAAAAAAAATAAATAAATAAATAGAAAGAAAGAAGCATTGAAGTCTGAAGTCCTAACTTCAAGTATCTGTAAATGTGACCTTGTTTGACAACAGGGTCTTTGCAGATTTCATCAAGCTAAGGTAAGGCCATAAAGGAAGGTGGGCCTTTATCCAATATGACTGATGTCCTTATAGGAAGAGAGAAATTTGGACATACAGATGCAGACGCACAGGGAGAATGTTATGTGATGACCCACAGATACACAGACACAGGAAGACAGAGTCAGAAATTGGATTGGCTTCCACAAGCCAAGGAAGACCTGAAGCTATCAGGGCATGGAAGAGACAAGGAAGGATCCTCCCTCAGAGGCTTCAGAGGAAGTAGAAACACCTTCATTTTGAAATTCTAGCATTCAGAACTGAGATACATTTCTGTAGCTTTAAACCATCCAATTTTGATGGCAGTTCTATTGTAATGATAAATGCTAAGAAACAAAGAAAAAATATAGCAAGACCAGGAGAAGAAGGAGTTTTTGAGGAAGCAAGGGATGAGGTTTAATATTCAATAGGGTGGTCAGGGTAAGACTCCTCGTGGCCATGACATTTTACCAAGAGTGAGGACAATAGCCCAGGAGAAAGAGGAAAGTCAGAGAAGGATCTGAGAGTTTTAGCTGGGCAACTAGTGGGATGGAGGTGCCACAGCTGAGAGGATGCAGAAGCTGAGAGGTGGAGAGTGTGTGGAGTTCAGTTTTGACACTCTGATTCTGGCGCGACTATTAGATGTAAATGTCAGTTGTGAATATCAGCAGGAAGCTACTGGCACCCTCAGACACATGGTTTGGGGGGAATAGAGTTAAGATACTGTCCTCAGAGTGTGGGGAGGATGGAAGGAAACCCCCACAGGGCAGTGAAGCACCCTGGGCAACCACAATGGGCAGCACTTGACTGGGGCAAAGAGGTGCCAGGGCTGCAGGGGGCAGCTGGTGTGAAGGTCAGGACAGGTAGGAGCCACAGTGTTCTCCAGGGAGAAGAGGCCAACTGTGGTAGCAGAGAGCAAGAATGGAAAATGCAACCAACATTCTGACCCACTCTTCCCCACCCTTGTATTTCCTCATGCATCCCATGGATGGAGCCATAAAGAAACCGGAGAGAAAGAAAACCAACTGAGAAAGTCTAGGATCCCAGGCCAGAGTGGGGGAAAGATGGAACGTGTGAATCTGCAAGTTCGACACAAAGCGTCTTGCTCCACACTTAAGCAATGGAGTTAATTTTCATGGGAATGAAAGAACACAGGTTTTTCATCACCAGGTCCTCTGTAGGATCCCAGGAATGTCTCAAACTGAAGAGACACGAAGACTGCAGCTCCTGAAAGCCTGCTAGGGAGAGAGTTTTGTATTTTTCTTTTTCTTTCTTTTTTTTTTTTTTTTTTTGAGATGGAGTCTCGCTCTGTCGTGCAGTGGTGTGATCCTCTGTCTCCAGGGTTCAAGAGATTCTCCTGCCTCAGTCTACCGAGTAGCTGAGATTACAGACATGCACCACCATGTCCAGCTAATTTTTGTATTTTTAGTAGAGACAAGATTTTACCATGTTGGTCAGGCTGGTCTCAAACTCCTGACCTCAGGTGATTCACCTGACTTGGCCTCCCAGAGTGCTGGGATTACAGGCGTGAGCCACTGGGCCCAGCCAGGCCAGTCTGTTTTAGGTGTTCTTCCACTGTACTCTCCTAACATCGAATGATTGCCTCTGCCATCTAACCTAAGCACACTGCCATATTTGGCAGCCGACTTGTCTCTCTCTCCATCCTGACTATACGTTCACGTAGGCAGGATCCATATCTTTTGCAACTTGTTCCCCATGACAGAGTTTCGACATCCTGGGCATTTCCATTGCCTCTTTGTCGAATGAAGGAGTATTGAAGTTGTATCCTTTTGCTCTGAATCTACTTTATTTTTTCAGTTCCTTTGATGGAACACAACCCATTATCTCACATACTCTGTTCCTTAAAGTACACAAAGATGAGCTCAACCTTCTCTCTTCCTCGTAACATCGTCTGAAGTGATTTCAAGGAATGTTTTCTCAAATATCGGGACTCCCAAAGAAACTATGAAATGCTGGCAAAGTTTTGTCTTTTTTTTTCCTTCTTCTTTTTCTTGTTTTTCTTTGATTCTCCATATAAATATTAGAGTTTGACTCCATTTGGGAGATTTCATTGCTTGAACGTAAAAATGTCACATTTTGGCTGCCTATTTCAAAACATTTTATTTCAATTGTAAACAAGTCTCTCGCTTGTATTCCAATAAAGTAAAGCAAGTAAGATACATGCCTCCATAAAATAGATAAAAGTCTATTTCTTTTGTTAAACATCAACAATGGTTCAAATGTGGAATGCCAATTGGAAAATTGTATTATAGGTGGTTAAAATTACTTTCGGGAGACATATGGATGTTAGAGGATTAAGAAATAGTACAAGTTATATGTCTAGTTTCGACTCTACAATTTAGAGATATTTGTGATAAGATGAAATAAAATACAAACACATAATCTTTTTTTTTTCCTTTATAAATGGGATCAATCTCCTTTAAATGAGCAATGTAATCTGTTTCTTGCCACTTTTAATTTGAAAATATTATCTGAGTACAACAATTACTTTTCACAGTAGCAGTTAATATTAAGAATACTTTAGCAAATTACCTAGATTTCAGTAAGGCCAGAAACTCTACTTTCTCCATAATGACTGACTTCCAGAATCTAATAATCATAGAGGCACTTCATACCAAAGGGATGGCGTCTGTTCTGCAGGCTGAATAAAATTATCATTCACATTAATAACTATATTTGCTCATTACCAACTTGTCAAGCCAGATTTCTCCAAAGACATTTATTTCAGTCAACATCAAAGTTTGTCAGAAAATATGGTTTTCATAAAGACTGCAACTTTCCTTTGGAGCATTTTGCTTTTTTTTTTTTTTTTTTTTTTTTAAAAAAAAAAAAAAAGGACAGAAAAACAAAATACTTAGTAACATTTGAGAAAAAAATTAGAGACCAAAGTGGTGTCATGGTACTAAGCCCAGAAAGAGGAGCTCTGAGTTTTAATCCTTGTTTTGTCTACAAACCCTGTGACTTCAGCCACACTATCCCTTCAACTACATTTCTCTATCAGTAAAGAACATTTGAGCTAAGTGTTAGTAAGATCCTTTCTCATGAATTTGTGGTCCTTTTGTTTTTAAATTGGAGGAAAAACTAAACGCAAAAGATAGATGTCTTCTGAGCTCAATTATTCCAAACGAAAGAACAGTCACATAGTGGCTTGGTTTACTGAATTTTGTTAAGACTGTAAATCACGGTGGAGTAGACTAAAGCCAAGATTATGCAATTTTTGATTTGGACTTGGATTATGGAAGTGGATGTGGACAATGGAAAATAAAAAATTACTGACTTGGGATTGCTATTATGAGATACAAATGTCTTAATCATTCTTTACATATTGGTTGATGCTAATGTCATGTAGCTATAATACATCATAATTTAGAAGTTTTTCAAGAATTTCAAGGAATGGAAGCCTTTCATTGCAAGAAATATTTTTATCAAAGTCTATTTCGCAAAAATACCAAACAAGCAAAACCTCTTAAAGAAGCATAGTGGGCAAGTGGAAGTTCAAAAACTAAAAGGGGTGAGCACCCCCTGAAATACACAACTAAGAATCCCCATCCTTTGAGGTCTTCTCCAAACATCCCACACCAAAAAGTTTATGAATAACTAGATCTGTGTCATATGGACTTGTTGGCCTGAGGAGATGGGTAAATAAAATGTTCACTCAATTTCTTTTTCAGATCTTAGTCAGAAAACAAAGATACCTATTGGTGTTTGCATTTGAACATGCAAATTCCATAAAGACACCAATAAAAATAAAACACAATCCACGAAAAGTATAGGTATATATTTACAGCTTTAGTTCCAATAAAATATGTCACAAAAAAAGCCAGGCTTCTACCATTATCATTCGGTAAATGAGAAGGATCTACCTTTGCAAGATAAACAATAGACACATGGAGTGGTATCCTCCCAGAGAATGAGAAGACAAAGACTCATGCTAGGAGAAATCACACATAGTCAATAGTTCTTTTAAACAAAAGTTGAGAAAATACTTAGAACAAACTACCCACAGACATGGAATTTACATATATAGGTATATGTATACACAATATATGTACATATGCATGTATGTAATATTTGTATATTGTTATTAATAACTATATTATTTAATAGATGTGTGATGTTATCAACAACATAGACATCTCTTATAACACCCTTATTCCGGTTTTAATACAGAAGAGGCAGTTTCAGAAAATTGGATAGGATGAAAGAAATTTCCGTTTTCCTATTTTTTTTCTAGGAACATAGTAGTTTAATTGAGCTTTTGTTTTTCTTTTTCTACAAACATTTTTAATTAATTGAAATACCAGGAAGTGGTTGTTTGCAAAGCTGGGGTAGCTCTGATTTTTAGGTTAGGAGACTTGGTCCAATAAGCATCCTGTAGGTATGTGTGGTAAACTCTGCCAGTTGAGTCCTCAACTCACACATGTAAAAACTGTGTGAATGGAAACTCACCCACTCATCTCCTCCTTCTCCCTAATGGAGCCTTTAGCATTGGCTACCATCCATTATTGTGTTTAACTCATAAAGCACACACTGTTAGACTTCTCTAACTACCCTTGAAGTTTGCTCAAAAACATCATTGCTACCGATTGTTAGCCTAATGGTGGCTCTTATATCTCTATTCAGACCACCAAAGCAATAAATTTTTTGAATAACCTACATATTATAGAATAAAGAGAGATGAAGCTCACCCTTAAGAGTACTTAGAAAAAGTGGTCTAGCAAAACATAGGAAGGTCGTAATTTTTAATTCAAGCATGAAGCTTTTGTATCTTCTTTTCTCTTTGGAGAGAAGCCTCAATTCTCAAGCTCTGCAGATAGGAAAGTTGGTAATTGTTTCCAATTTTCCAGAAGCCAACATGCTCAGTGAAGTTAAAAGACTTGTTCAAAGTCCACTTGGGAGGCAGAGAAAAGGCCAGGCATATGAAGGTCCCTGCTCGGCTCTGCAGTGCCGTCTTTCTGAGGGGTTGATGTGCTGAGAGCAGCTTAGTCTCCTAAACCTGCAACCCCTATGCCCTTTAGATGAACCCATTGTTGCCTTTATATTTAGAATAGCAATCTGGAAGCCCTGCAATGCGTGGAATCTATAGCAATAGATGCCAACAAAAGTCTTGCCAATTCTTAAGGTGTAGTCCAGTCTATTAAACAAAACAAAATAAAAAACGTCCATAAATAAAAGGGATTTTTCTCCTTGGTTAATGTGAGTTAATGACATTGATACAATTATGTTAATGAAGATTATGCAGGGCTCTCTTGATCAAGAGTTACATTCACACTCTTTCACACATATTATCTCCTATAAAATGCTCAACAACTTTCAGAGTCAATGTCAGAATCACAATTCAAAGTTGCAGTGACTGAGGCTCAGAGTAGTCTGGAACCTCTCCAGGGTCAAAAGATGAATAAAATGCATAGTGGGTCTGTGAGGACCAAGTCAAGCTGCAGGGCCTCCACACCTTCAAACCGCAGAGGGCCCATATTGACTCCGGGAGTCACTCTGGCTAGCAAGGCTTAGAAATAGACTTTATGAGGGCTTTCAATCATATTAAATATTCAGAATATTACATATTTTACTGATTTATTTTGTTTATCTCCTTTTATTAGAAAATAAGCTCCACAGATCAGAAATTAATTGTTTTGTTTACTGTTGTATCTCCAACACCTACAAAAATTCCTGACACAATTGCTTGACAAATATTTCTCTCCTGAAAAATAACTAAAATTAAAAACAACAATTCCTAATTATCTAGAGGCCACTTGTGGTTAGAATATGTGTTTCCTAAATATTTTGATTTATTTCAGTCTGTTTGGCAGAAGGAAACTTTGAAGAACTCACAAAAAACTTAATCTTCAAAATATTGAAATCCCATTATATGCAGTCTTGGGTTCACTCATTTAGGTCAGGCTTAAGAAACCCAGATGTGGAACCCTTTAGGTTATGATTAATCCAATTTTTTATGATGGCAGAATGTCTGAAGCATGACAATGTCAGATGCCACTGCTGAATTCTACCTGGTGCTGAAATAATCCTCCGTCTCTAAGTCTTTCTGTCCAGTTGTCTCTCTCTCTTTCTCTCTCTCACTTTGTCACTCTTCCCTTCTTTCTCATTGTTCCTTCTTTTGTAAATAGATGTTTCTGTTAACTTATATAATCTTAAGAATCACTTTGGGTTTAGCTAAAGGACTTGATTTCCAAACCTCTTAAAGGATCATCATAAACAAGTACATTTGGGGAAACACAAGTTTAGCTGATTCATAAACCTTGTTACTACTGTTTTTCCTACCTTCAGGATCTTTTGTTTTCTATGCTGAATAGTTGATACCTCTTCTTCTCATGTAAAAAAAAAAAAAAAAAAATGTCTAAGCACAATGACCCTGGAAAGAAAGGCTTCCAGGAAGGCTTTTATGTACAGGGTCTCCCAGCTCCCAAAGCCATTTCTTGCCTTTCCTCTGTTGCAGTTCTGCTCAGAAGACCAGATACCAGAAAATCAGTGAGATAAGCACACTTTGTATGATACCACCTGATTCTCTCATTTTTGTGCTCATCCCTACTCCCTGATCAGATCTTCAGTGACCTTCTCCATCTCTCCAATAAACCATAATATCAGAAGATGATCTACCATTGAGTATTTATATCCCCAGATACTGAGTCAATGTTTCCTCTTTTTCTGCATTATTTGCATTTAACTTTATCTTGAATTTGAAATAAAATCTTATCCCCTGGTAAAATTGTTTTAGTCATTAGAGGACCAGGAAGGGAAGCTGAACTTGAAGCAGGATCAGCTCTAAAAAGGCAATTAACTCAATGAGAGTTTGCTGTCTACTTATCACAGGTCAAATATCCTGCTAAAAGCTATGGATGTAAAAGTATATGAACCTCAGACTTTATACCAATGAGGTCCCTATTTGGGCAATGCACCACCTTGTTTTTGAGGAATGCTGATGTTGACAACTCACCATCTAAGTCTCCCCTCTTTCATATCCCAAAATTATTTTACTCGTTCAAAACTCAAGCCCACTAGGTCCTCTCTTACTACTTCTCTTGTTCCCATTGTAACATGCATATTTAAATGAATTCCCAGGGATTTTTATTTATTATTTAACCCTTCCTTGCAGACCATTTTAAGAAAGCACTGATTTATGCTTCTGGATCTAACCACTGAAATCAGGCAGATCTTAGCTCAAATTCTAGCTCTTCCACTTTTAGTTGAGAATTCATAAGTAGGATACCCAAAGACTCTGGACCTCAGCCAATACAGTTATGCATGAAGGGTAATATTTATTGCAATGTGATGTCATGAGATTTAACCAGAGCATAATCATGTCTTGGAAATGCAGTGACTAGCAATGTATATCCATCTCTTTTTACTACCTTTTCTTTTTTTCCCTTCCTGGTTACTCTTTTTTCTCTTCTATTGCATTGAAGAATTGTGGAGTAGGGAAGAAAGAAGCTGTTATTGTACTGTATGTCACAGGAGATCTGATCAATCTGGTGCTTTTATTTATTTTGTTTCTACCTTTGCCCTCCTAAGTGTCAGGCCCCAAACTCATGGCTCGCATTTCCTCCTCCTCCAAAGACAAAGCTTGCCTATGAACAAAGCAGACCCTTTTAGCACAAGAAAGATGTAAGACCCAGGATCACTCAACACACTGAGTTTGGACTGCATTTTTGTTCATTTAGTCAGTTAAACGCCAGAAGAATTGTACTATGTCTTTGAAGGAAGGCAAAGAAGTGAAATGATTGAAATTTGACTTTATAGGAGGACCCTGGTGGTTCTGAAAGACCATGAAGCTTATTTAATTTGGCACTTCCATATGTGAAATATAGTAAATATGTAAGAGGCTCTAGGGAAATTGAAAAGATCATCCTTCTAATAAAACTTAACAAGGCCAGCATGGAGACATCTCCGCCCTCAGGTTGGAACACTTAACCACTGCTTTTGATGATGAGTTTAACCAAAATATGAAATTAGATGTTATACTTAATACGGCCTTTGTTGTAAAAGGGAAAGATACATTAATACTATACACATGTACATACACAGTATAAGTATCGTCTAGAACTATTCTTATAACTATATTTCTATATACAAACTTGCATAAATGTGTTTGTATACATAAAACTATATAGGCTTAGAACCTTTCATAAGCATTTATTTAGACTCATAGTCACATACAAACAACTTTTGTGAGTAAACATTTTATTTGTATATTTTTATATATGTATGAGTAGCTATGCAGATAAGCAATATTTACAGTAATTTTTGTCTGAACATAACACACAACTATAGAATAGATGCCCTCATGTGTAAGCCAGTGTGTGCACAACACATACATGGACAAATATGAGAATGTATTTTCTACATCAATGGATCTCAAAGTGTGGTTCTGGAAAAACACAATCAGCATCACCTGGGGACCTTGTTAAAATTACAAATTCTCATGCCTACTCAGGACCAGGTGAATCAGAAACCCTAAGGCCCAGCAAGCTGCGTTCTAGCAAATCCTCTGGGGGTTCTGATAGACTTGTTGGCATGGTTACCATGAGAATAGCTGCTCTATACCATACATAGTAAACACACACTTTGCAATTATCTTATTTATAGGAGTATACGTATATGTCCTAGGCTAACAAATAAATAAAACAAATATTCGAACATATCCATGAACATAAAGCAACTGCTCATTAGTTAGGAGCAGATTATAACCAGTTAGTGGATTCAACTCTGATACGCAGAGAGACCTGTTCACAGTCCCCCTCCCTGGGAAGCAAAGAAGCTGAGCAATGGCTGGGGAAGACTGAACTCACACCCTGAGTGTGCATAAAAGAGGAGCCAAGGATGGTGCTGTCAGCTGTCAGCCTCCTCAACTCCATCACACTGGTAGACCCTATCCTGATGGTGCAGTTTAAACAGACACTCTTTCTTCAGTGTGGCTTGTGCTCATTCCTGCACTGAGCTTGGGAGACGAATAAAGCATCCTCCACATAACATTGGGCCTATAGTGTTGTGTTCGCTCTCCTTGAAATCACACCTATGTATGGCTTGATAGGGGATGACAAATTTTTAAAAAGTATGAAGACAACCCAAAAGAGCAGAAGGCTGCATATGAAGATACTAGATTTTTAATTTATTTCTGGCTCTTCCACGGCTAGTCTGATAATCAAACATTTATTCGGAGTCTTTTATATGCCTAACACTAAGATACTACAGAAGTGTCCAGGAAAATGCTAAAATTTGTCCTTGCCTTTTGGCAGCTTCTAGTCCAGTGGGTGGCAATATGAGTTCACAAGCCAGAACCAAACAAAGTCTCGGGGAGGAGCCTTGTGCTGGGCTGAATAATGCTGACATAGGAAGTGGCAGGGAGAAGAAAGTGTGGGCTGAACATTTTAGTAGAAAGTGTTGGGTTTCAGCTTGGATTCGATATGCAAAAGATATTTTAATAGGGGAGCTAAGGCAGAATATGTGTATATGTGCAGACATCCTTATCTGTCAATTGGGTTAATGATAACTGTTTCCTGACTGCAAAGCCATTGTGATGTGGATAGAAGATATTGAGTATGGGAAGAAGTTGAAAAGTTCAAATCATTATACAAACACCAATATGGTGCATGTTTGAGTACTTCTCCTTGAGCCCCAGGATAAATTCACTGGGTCTTTGTTTCCTATGTTTTATTACAACAGTATTGATTTTACCCCACAGTCTTCAGAGGAAATATGCACACATGCCATCTTCTCCCCAGTTTAAAGTATGGTTCCATCATAGGTCCAGTGCTCCTGTAAACCCTGGAGCACTAAAATCTCCTATTTGTTCCAGAATATCCATTGTCTTTCTCTTCAGGCTGTGCCTCTCTGGGTCTCAGCCATGGAAACAGAGTTGTCCACATCCTGCACTCTAGCACAACGTGATAGAAATGCCATTGTGACTCAAAGGGTGAATGCAGATTTTAATAGGTTGTCCCTTGAATCGGTCTCTCTGCCTTGCCCTTTCTTCTCCAATTCATTCTCCACACTGCTATCAGAGTAAGGTTATCAGATTTAACACAGAAATACAGGATGTTCAGTGAAAGTTGAATTTCAATTTGGCAATGAATACTTTTTTAGTATAAATATGTCCCATACAAGATTTGGGACATGTTGATACTGAAAGAAAAGATTCATTCTTTATCTGAAATGTCACTATATTTTATCTGACAACCATACACCAGCATGCTGCTTCAATATGCTTATATTATCCCACTGTTCCTTCATGCAAAGCTCCGCCCACCCCAAAGCTGGGAAGAGCATATATGGTCCTTTTTGAAATAATTCTTACTTGTATTTCCAGCTTTATCTCCTTCCATTCTTTCAGATACGCGAATCCAATGTTTCTATAATATAATTCAGCCAATAAACTTTCAGTCTCATAGACATTTCTCTGCCCATCTTGTGTATATGTCTTGGCACATGCTGTTCCCTCCCACTCAAAAGCTCCTCGACCTCCCCCCACGCCCCAATACTCTACCAGCAACTTTTTGCCACTTAGCAAATGTAGAACTCCCTCTGGAATCCTCTAAATGTCTTGGACTGAGTGGTTTTCCCTTCTACTTTTTGTCATAAAATTCCAGACATTTATCTGCTGAGACTTAATCACATAATCTATTAGGTTCGTGCAAAAGCAATCACAGTTTTTGCTATTACTTTTAAGGCAAAAACCGCGATTACTTTTGCACCAATCGAATATAATTATCTACTTATCTTCCTCCCCATCTTGATTGTGAATACCTTGAGTGGGTGGATGTTTTCTTCTCTCTACTCCCAGCCTTTGAGAGGTTCCTGGCACATTACACTAAAAAATGGGTTTTCAATGAATGTATGAATAAAGTCAACTTCATTATAACCTTTTCTAAAGTAAACATTAGAAGGAGAACACCTGAGGGTTGCAATGAAATATATTAACTGTGCTTTATCTGTTTGCCAAATAAAAAAGGACAGACCGTGGTTTACTGTTTGATCGGAGTGATTAATGCCAGGTCTGACAGTTTTTGAAAGGAAGCTATTCAACCTGTGCAATACAGCACAAGCACAATAACATAAGTTCAATTCCACTGGTTTAAAACACATTGAATGTACATTTCATCCTCAACTTTTCGCAAGACTTCAATGTATTTCAAAGGAAATTAGACATTTTTACTATTTATCGAAAATAGTTAAGATGGAAAACTACTAAAGGTTTTTAAGATTACCATAAAATAATTAGTAGAGAACGTTCCCTTTTGGAGCTAACACTATAACATGAATCAGAGAAACAGAATTTTTTAAGCAACCTCATTTTTAGATGCACATTTCATTCATCCATTAAATTGCTCCCTTATTCTACCGCTAATGGAATGTTTATTAAATGCCAGTCACTATGGCCAGTGGTAGGAATACAGCAATTAATGTCCACAGAGAAGAAGAATCTAAATCACACCAATGTACCTAGTAGTCTTCCTGATAAAAGTGATATCTTCACCAAATATCAAGGGTTGGTATTTAAGCAAAATGTGGAGGATCTTCCGTATTGAAGGATTTACTTGTTATTTACTTGCTACTTGTGAGAATGAAGAAGAAAAATCCTATGTCACAAGTAGAGTCTCCATGGTAAGGAAGGCAAACTGTAAGCATGAAAGATTCGGAAATGTAACAATGAAATAACTTGACTGGTATGGAACAAAATGGAAGAAAGCTTCTGATTAAAAGGAGAGAAACAGCAGAGCCAAGGTGGCTTTATGGGTACTGAAGACACAGGCAGAAGATGAGTGGCAAGAAAACCTGATGCCTTGGAGACAAAGAATGACCTAAATGCAAAAATGTGAGTGAAATGTTATATGACAAAGGCTTGGTACTTGTAAAAACAATGGAGAATTTTAGTGGACACAGTTAAGTAGCTGAAAAATACTTAAATAGAAACATACGGTCTCATAAGAAGATTAGGGACTGGAGGGATGAGACTGAAGATTAATTTTCACTGGATTTGTCAGTGATGAAGTAGCTTTCAGAGCTTCCTGTGTGTAGGTCAAAATGCTTGTCTTGACTAATACAAGGTTTCAGTATTCCAGACATACCGTGTGAGCTTCGGCAAGTTACCTCGCCTCCCTGAGTCTCAGTTTTGTCATCTGTAAAATTGGGGCAATCAATCCCTTGTTAGAAATATTTGAGAATTCATTGAGATAACTGTTTGTAATTTCACCTACCACTACATTTAAGGAGCAGTGCCTAACTGTGTGTAGACTAATCACTTTTTCACATTTCATTTGAAGCGGACATGAGGGTGAGATTTCCAGTACTGATAAACAATATTCCTGTAAAGGATAAATAAGGAATGGACACATATCTAGTTTTCTGTCACAAAGGAAAATTAGCTAAATGTAATGGCTAAAACTGTGCTACCAATTCTGATTATTTTGAGAAGAAATTACATTTGTAAATAATTAGTATTAAATCTACTTTTCTTAAATTACAGATAATTAAATTTGTATATGAGTCAAAACCAAACTCTACATATTATAGCTGTTTGGATGACTTTATGTCTAATACATTTTGGAATCATGACATTCCCTCTGTCCCAGTGCCAGCTTTGAATCTCAAAATATCTTAGAGCCAGAAATAGCTATTGATTAAATCAGGATTGAAAGGGTAAAAGAGAGAATCCTGTTGTGTATATTAAGGATTAGTCTGTCACATAATTAATACCATCATCTTCATTGTACAAATGATACCATCTTATACATATATAGCATTTTCTGCATCTCAGAGTGCATTTATAATCTTAGTTCATCTTCACCTTAGCCAGTGATGCAGCCAGGAGATACATGATTTCTATTTGTTAGATAAGGAAGAAATAGCACACATAAGACAAAGTGACTTGCTCAAGTACATACATACAGTGAAGATCAGAGCCAGGGCTGGAAGTAAGCCTTTCTCAGTGCAGAACAATTTTCATGTAATTCAATGGGAAACTTCACCCACTTGACGTGTTAGCTAGATCAATTAATTTCATCAGATATAGAATAAAAATCTATCAAGACATAGGCAGTTAGCTAGCTAGAAAGAAATAATTTTAAAAATGTAAAAAACAAAAGGAAAACCTGAATATAGGGTTATTTGCATATGGTAATACATATTCCTAGAATATCTTTATGATGTTTAATATACTATATTGCTACAGCTTGATTATATACAGAAAAGAAACTCCTACTCAATCTAATTTTGATGCAGAAACATAATAAAATCACTCTTACCAACACAGAAATCCTTACATACTTTACCTTAATTAATTCCACAATTATTTATTGAGCCTTCAAGACAAAGTCCTATCCTAATTACTATAGTTATTCAAATAAATATCAAACATTTTATAAAATATGCAATATAAAATATAACTATAAGATTAATATTTAGATGGAATTAAATACAAAATTACACTGAAAATGTGAAAACAGAAGAAGCTTTGTTCTTTTTCTTGTTAATGTATTGGGTCTAAATGAGTTGACTGACTAGTTTGTTTGTTTGTTTGTTTTTAATTCTGGCTTTTCTCAAACTGCCCTTCACATTATCTTATAGAAGGGGGATTCATGGTGGCCTTGGGTGTCTCTGACCTAGCTCTTTTCCTGTGGAAGCCCTTGGCTTTTACCAGGCGTAATACGTCTGTAGGGAGAGGGAGGCATGAAAATGTAGCTGAGGGTCCCATTCAAAGTGAACAATAAGAGGAAATGAGCTGGCCGGGGAGGGCATTTCCTGTAACTTACACAGCACAGCTTGAATTATTTGGGGGGAGATTGGGGGGGGCTTTCATTTCCTGAAATCCAGACTGAAGAAATGGAAAGATTTCCTAACTGTGTTTCCACATAACATATTACTAAACAGTATCACAATTCTTCAAATAATTTCTAACAACTGTTGGAATTAGTTATAATGAGCCATAATAAAACTCATCTTGAATTTATATGCAATTTTAACCTTATCTACGTATTTCTAAACTTCTCATTTTATTTTCAATTTATGTAGATTTAGGCTTTGGTTATTGAATCTTTATTTTCTTCATTTCTCACTAGCATTTATATGTATATTCAGATTGCAAACAGGAAACACTCGACATTTATTTTTTAACTGTGTTGAATGTACTGTTGGAACAAAATGGGGTCTAAAAATTTGAAAAAATATTAACTTCGATATGTCTGATGATGATGAAAAAATAATTAATTGATGGGGCAAAATATCTATTTCAAATTTCCACCAAGCGCTTCCAGAAAACAAGCAGAAAATAGATGCTCGAGAATCATATCTGATGTTGGCCTAAAATCTTTACTTCTTCACTATTTACAGGAAATTGATTTTCTGTGATGGAAGTCATCTCAGCCCTGCAGGCTCTTTGATGTCCTGTCAAAGACCATTGTGCATGTTCATGCATTGTTTGCAAGCCACCAGGAAACACTTTCATGAAATTAATTGTTGCAGAAGAGACCAGAAGCCAAACTTGTTTTATATATATTTACATTCTTAATGTGTCTTAAATCATATCTTTTCATCTCTTTCGTTCACTGTTGAATTACCCAAATCACATAGGTAGAAAGAAAAAAAAGGAAAAACAATGGTTTATTTTTTAAAGACGCTGTCTCTGGTTTTGATGGAAATATAAAATGTGTCTCCTGAAATAGCCTTGTCCTTGGGGAGCAGAAACGAGCAGATGAGCAGCATTAAGCTTTGGCATGGGGGCCAAGAATTGAAATTTATAAGTCAAACCTATCAGGAATGCATCGAAATCCTGTTAATTTTGTTAAAGCTACAGGCTTAGGATTTTAATAGAAGTTGTAAATGCATTTGTCTTTTGGTGGTTTGGAATAACCCAACCCCTTCCACTCCATGTAACTTGCAGACTGACATTTCATATAATTAAAGGAAGCATTTGCATCTTGAATGATGATTGCTCCTGGTTTTGTAGACTGCAGCATCACACAACAATGTAATCACTCTAAGAAAAGCTCTAAATTTAGTTTCTTGATTTTTAAAAAAAGAAAGGAGAATAAAAAGAAAGAAAAGCTTCATACCTTTCCCTAAGCAAAATTGATGTGTTCGGTACCAATAAATGAAGTTAGGCCCGGCATGGTGCCTCAAGCCTGTAATCCCAGCACTTTGAGAGGTCAAGGCAGGTAGATCACCTGAGGTCAGGAGTTTGAGACCGGCCTGGCCAAAATGGCAAAACCTCATCTCTACAAAAAAATACAAAAGTTAGCTGGGCATGGTAGCACATGCCTGTAATCCCAACTACTCAGGAGGCAGAGGCAGGAGAATTGCTTGAACCTGGGAGGTGGAAGTTGCAGGGAGCTGAGATCATGCTACTGCTACACTCCAGCCTAGGCCACAGAGCAAGACTCCGTATCAAAATAAAATAATAATAATAATAAATAAAAAGCAGCTGAAGTCAGAGAATGAGTACAGGTCCATGAGAATGCAAAGCCAGGGTCAGAGGCTGGGTGGGGTATGGAATGGGAGTGAGTGGGTGAAACATTCATATTAATACAGCCTTTCTTGAAAGAGCTCTAAAAATCAGAGAGCTTTTCAGAAGTATTGTTTTTATATTCAGACTATTGCTGTTGATATCTATATATGGGCTGCTGATATCTATTTATAGGCTATATGAAGTCTGTGATAATGAGCACACTATCAAGAGTTCAAGCCTGTGAAAATCTTAAAAGGTGAACTTAGAAGTTTAAAAAAAAAAAAGTTCAAAACCAAAAATTCAACTGCCACCACCACCAGCGTCACGACAAAAACACCTCACTTCCAAGGTGGAAAATGAGCACCGCCTCTGAGGAACTGAGATCAAAGTTGACTTGGTAGTCTTAATGGAACACAATCTAAACAGTACTTTCCAAAAGCAGACTAAAGCATTAAACAAAGCATTAAATAAGGCATTAAACAAAAACACTGAAATTACTATGGGAGATCTCAGCATGTAGAAACTACCAATTAATTCCCAAATTTTGATCAGGTTGGTTAGACTATAATTAGAGTGCTCAGCCTAGTTTGTAGTCCTAGAAACTGAATGATAATATTAAGAACTTGGATAAGGTCTAGTGGAAAGCAACACTTCTATTTAAAAGATAGAGGAATTAGACAGCAAGGAATAATAAAGGAATTGATTTTATAGCCTAGTGGATGCCTGGGTTGAAGGAGGGTGTTAATTTCTACACGTACAGTGAGTTCAACTGAAAGAAAAACATCACTGAGAAAAAATAGTTGCTTAGTATGTGCAATAACCCAGGAGCTGACAAGAACAGATGCTGAAGAACACGAACAACAAAAAAGTAAACCATGGGCTGGGCATGGTGGCTCAGGTCTGTAACCCCAGCCGTTTGGGAGGCCAAGTGGGGAGGATCATGTCAGGTCAGGAGTTCGAGAGCAGCCTGGCCAACATGGTGAAATCCTGTCTCTACTAAAATACAAAAATTAGCTAGGCGTGGTCATGGGTCCCTGTAATCCCAGCTACTTGAGAGACTGAGACAGGAGAATTGCTTGAATCCAGGAGGCAGAGGTTGCAGTGAGCCGAGACCACGCCACTGCACTCCAGCCTGGGTGACAGAGCGAGATTCCATCTCAAAAAAAAAAAAAAAGTGAACCATAAACCAAACAAACAAAAAATAACCGACCAACCAAACAAAAACCTGATACAGAAAGCAGGAAGAGCTGTTAAAATGATCACTGTAGGTACATTACAGCACTTACCACAAATATCTTCTTGCTATAAGGTTCTGCAAGAAGTATGTTTGTGCGTGCTTTGTGTGCACGCACACACACAGAATGAGCATTGATTAAAAATATCTACCACATGCCCTGCATTGCTCATACATTCAAGTGTCTGTTTCTCCCAGCCACCAACATAAATAGGGGACTTTTGCCACTTTTTATATTAGGACACATGGAAAAGGAAGAAATGGCATATCTAGATACACAACTTTTCAGATACAAGAGTCGGGATTTGAGTCCAGACCTGTTCTACCTGTTTCTGTTTTCTCATCACACTTTCTGATAGAGAACCAGAAGTTGTTTTTGAAGTAAATAAATAACTGTCTGCCTATTGTTGGAGCTCAGAAAAATGACATCCCAAAATGAAGGCTTCAGAAGCAAAAGATTTTCTCTGACCTTCTCTGACCCTCCTGCCTCTGGACCCTCATTCTCCCCTGGGGCTGCCCACAGAAACTAGAACCCCTTTTTCCCAAAACCAACCATAAAACCTAAAAATATTACTGTAACTTTCCTTCTGCCTTTCTGTGTAAAAACTAGCCATAAAGACATTATCTGGGCCAGGTGTGGTGGTTCACACCTATAATCCCAGCAATTTGGGAGGCCAAGGCGAGTGGATCACCTGAGGTCAGGAGTTTGAGAGTAACCTGGCCAAAATTGTGAAACCTCATCTCTACTGGAAATACAACAAAATTAGCCAGGCGTGGTGGGGCATAGCCTGTCGTTCCAGCTACTTGGGCGGCTGAGGCAAGAGAATTGCTTGATCCCAGGAGGCGGAGGTTGTAGTGAGCCAAGATCGTGCCTTTGCACTCCAGCCTGGGTGACAAGAGAGAAACTCCATCTCAAAAAAAAAAAAAAAAAAAAAAAAAAAAAAGCAAAAGAAACATTATCTGATCTACTTTGTCTGATTGTAGATCATAAGATCCCCCTTCCAGAGAAGATCCTGCCCCATGCCCAGAAGGAAGGAATGTTGCTCAGTGGCAGAGAAGAAGCTAGACAGACAGGCCTTGTTGGTTTTCCCCTCTGTCTATAAACATTAGATCGTACCCTATTTGTCCAATCAAAGTTTGGAGAAATGTCCAAACTTCACTGAACCTAAGTACAAAAGTGGAGTTTCTCTTGTGTTTTCAGCTCTTCATTCTGAAGGCTCCTGTGTTATGTAAAACTATAATCAGGCAAATTTGTATGCCTTTCCTCCTATTAATCTGCCATGTCTCAGTGATTTTCAGCGCCCTTTCAGAGGCAATGGGGAAATTTTCCCTTGGCCCTTATACTAACCAGTTGAGTGCTTCCTGATGCAGAGGTGACAAGACCCTTAGAAGGAAGACTGCTTCAGAGCTCTGAGGAAAGATCTGAGAATCTTTCCTCATCAAGCTTAGTAAATGGTTTTCCTTCCCTTTATTTCATCCATAGAGATTAATTCATGCCCCCCCCCAAAATGAGATGTGAAATAAAGGATATTGTCTCCGCTTATTCAATGGTCATTTGCCATGTTTTAAAGGAACTGAAGTCTAGGGAGCACGTGCCATCACTTCTTTAGACCAGGGACGTGGAGAACAAGGAAGATACTAGAAAGGAGGAGAAAGCTCCTGGAAATGGGGAAGTGAAGAACACAGCAAACTCTGGAACCCTCCTGTGGACTCAGTATTTTCAGCCACAAGGACTACCAAACTAGTGTGTTGGTTTTCACATTTTAATTAATAAGAGTGAAAACTCACACATGACCCAGCAATCCTATTACCACATATAAACCCAAATGAGAACAAATTATCTTACCAAAAAGACACAGGCACTAGTATATTCACTCTAGCACTGTTCACAATAGCAAAGACACGAAATCAACCTAGGTGCCCATCAGTTGTGGACTGCATAAAGAAAATGTGGCATATATACACAATGGAATATTCTGCAGCCATAAAAATGAGTAAAGCCATGTCCTTTGCAGCAACATGGTTGTAGCTGGAAGCCATCATCTTAAGCAAATTAACATGGGAACAGAAAACCAAATACTGCATATTCTCACTTCTAAGTGGGGGATAAACACTGGGTATGGTGGCCATAAAGATGAGAAGAATAGAGACTGGGGACTACTTAGGTCAGGGGCAAGGGCTGAAAAACTACCTATTGGGTACTATGCTCACTACCTGGGTGATGGAACCATTTGTACCCCAAACCTCAGCATCGTGCAATATGCCCATGTAACAAACTTGCATGTGTACCCCATGAATCTAAAATAAAAGTTGAAATTATAAAAAAGATCACAGGAGAATATATGGCTATTATTTGGCAATAAATTTTATAGGGAATAAAAGAGTCTAAAAGCCATTAACAATGAATTAATTAAATCAAATTTTTGGGGAGCATTTAATGACAAGGGAAAGGTCATAACGTAAATTCATGTTGAACAAAAGCAGGGTACTAAATTATATATATGTAAGCTTCTATACATATATGTGTATGTGCAGATCCCACTTGTGTGATATATACATGCCCATATAGACATCACTTAGAAATATTGCAAGTCTTGTTCCAGACCATTTAAGTAAAGCAAATATTGCAATAAAGATAATCATACACATTTTTTGCTTTCCCACTGCATATAAAAGTCGTTTGCACTATAGCTTATTAAGTGTGCATAACATTACGCCTAAAAAACAATGTGCTTACCTTAATTCAACATATTTTATTGTTAAAAAATGCTGAGGATCACCTGAGCCTTCAGCAAGTCATCATCTTTTTGCTGCTGGAGGGTCTTGCCTCAGTGTTGTCGGCTGCTGACTGATCAGGGTGTTGGTTGATGAAGATCAGGGTGGCTGTGGCAATTTCTTAAAATAGGACAACAGTGAAGTTTGCCACATGGATTGACTCTTCCTTTCATGAAAGATATTTCTGTAGCATGTGATGCTCTTTGATAGCTTTTCACCCACAGTAGAACAGTTTTTCAAAATTTGAGTAAATCCTCTCAAATTCATATTCTAAATTCTTTGCTGTCATTTCAACAATGTTCACAGCCTCTTCACCAGGAGTGGATGCCATCTCAAGCAATCACTTTTTTTGCTCATCCATAAGTAGCAACGTCTCACACTTTAGAGTCTATCATGAAATTGCAGCAATTCAGTCACATCTTCAGGTTCCACTTTTAGTTCTATTTCTCTAGCTCTTTCCACCACATCTATAGTTACTTTCTCTGCTGAATCTCTCAAATTTATCCATCAGGGTTGGAATCAACTTCTTCTAAACTTCTGTTAATGTTGATATTTTTACCTTTTTTTTTTTCTTGAATCACAGATGTTATTAATGGCATCTAGAAAGGTGAATCCTCTCCAGAAAGTTTTCAATTTACTCTGCCCAGATCCCTCAGAAGAATCACTAACTGGCAGCTATAGCTTTACAACATGTATTTTTTAAATCACACGACTTGAAAGTCAAAATTACTATTGATCAATGGGCTGCAGGATGGATGTTGTGTTAGCAGATCTGAAAATAACACTAACTTCCTCAAACATTTTTATCAGAGATCTTGGGTAACTAAGTGCATTGTCAATGAGCAGTAATATTTCGAAATGAATCTTTTTTTTTTTTTTTCCTGAGCAGTAAGTCGCAACAGTGGACTTAACAAAGTCAGGAAATCATGCTGTAGACAGACGTGCTACCATTCAGGTTTTGTTGCTCCATTTATGAGGCACAAGCAGATTATATTAGCATACTTCTTAAGGGCCCTAGAATTTTCATAATGAGAAATGAGCATCGGTTTCAATGTTAAGACACCAGAGGCATGAACCCCTAGAAAGAGTCTGTTCTGTGAAGCTTTGAAAATAGGCACTGACTTCTCCTCTCTAGCTATGAAAGTCCTAGATCACTTTCTCTTCCAAAAAAAAAAAAAAAAAAGGCCATTTTGTCTACATCGAAAATCTGTTTTGTGCAGCCACCTTCATCAGTTATGTCATCTGGATCTTCTGAATAATTCACTGCAAATTCTACATTAGCACTTACTGCTTCATCTTGCACCTGCATGTTATGGAGACAGCTTCTTTCCTTAAACCTCATAAGCAGAGCTGTGCTGGTTTCAGACATTTCTTCTGAAGCTTTCTCTCCTCTTTCAGCCTTTATAGAATGGAAAAGAGTTAAGGCTTTTCTCTAGATAGGGCTACTGCTTAAGAAAATGCTGTGGTTGGTTTGATCATCTGTCCAGAGAACTAAAATTTTTAAGGTCATTTTGCATTCTTATCATTTCAGGGCTCACTGAGGTAGCACTTTTAATTTCCTTCAAGAATTTTTTCTTCACACTCACAACTCAGCTAACTGGTAGAAGAGGCATAGGCCTTAGCCTGTCTTGGCTTTTGTCATGTCTCCCTTGCTTAGCTTAACCGTTTCTAGCTTTGATTTAAAGAGAGAGATGTGCAGATCTTCCTTTCGCTTGAGTAGTCAGAGGCTATCTCATGGTTATTAATTGTTCTATTTTCAATATTTATTGTTGTGTGTCACACAATAAGGAGGCCCAAGGAGAGGGAGCGAGATAGGGGAATGGCCAGTCAGTGGAGCAGTCATGACACACAACATTTATCACTTATGTTTGCTGTCTTATACAAGTGCACTCTTGGTGCCCCAAAACAATGACAAGGATAACTAACATTAAAGATCACTGGTCACAGGTCACCATAGCACATATAATAATAACTGTGTGAGAAATGTGTGAGAATTACCAAAATGTAACAAAAACATGAAATAAGCACATGCTATTGGAAAAATGGTGCCAACAGATTGCTCATTTCAGGGTTTCCAAAAACATTCAAGTTTTAAAAAGCATAATATCTGCAAAGTGAAATAAAGCAGAATGCAAACAAATGAGGTACATTGTATATATTTCTGTGCAATTTATACACACACACATGTGCACAAGTACACACAGAGAGAGAGAGAGTGAGAGAGAGCAAGCATTTACAAACATACCAAAGTAGAGACCATGATACTCCTGGGTGCCATTGGTCACACCTGTAATCCCAGCACTTTGGGAGATCAAGAAGGACAGATTGCTAGAGCTCAGAAGTTCGAGATCAGCTTGAGCAACATGGTGAGATCCTGTCTCTACTAAAAATACAAAAAAATTGCTCAGCATGGTGGTGTGTGCCTGTAGACCCAACTACTGGGAAGGCTGAGGCAAAAGGATTCCTTGATCCCTGGGGGCAGAGGTGGCAGTGAGCCCAGACTCGGCCAATGCATTCTAGCCTGGGTGACAGAGTGAGGCCTTGTCTCAAAAGAAAGAAAGAAAAAGAAAAAAGGACCTTGATATCAAAACTATTAAAAGTCAATATTACTCACTGATTTAATTATAAGTGTTTCGTATTTTCTAAGTTTTTGTAATTTAGAAATTTCTAAACTGAGCACGTCTACCTTTTATCATCAGACAAATACATAAATATTTTAGTAGTTATTTAACAATGACTTATACCAAGTTAATTATCACATCCATCTTCATGTGGATGTATTTCTTGGTTCTCTCAAGAATTCCTACAAATTTCACTGCTATTTCAAGAGAAAAAATTCAGCCTTTCTCTACATAATTTATTTTAAATATGGGCATGAGGGATATGGAAACTATGAAAATCTAAAAGAAATTAAAACTGCATTTCATTAAATACTGGCAGAGAAAAGTAAATAGAAATGTTAAAGCATTAATTCCTAAATCATTCAGCATTTTGGTGTCATTCATGAGGAGGTCCTATGGCCAGCCTTTGAGAACACAAGGACAAATGAAGATAACCTCTGAGCTAGTAAGTTGGCCAAAAGAGACTGGTTTACATCTAAGTGAGGAAGGGAGTCATAGTATTGCTATTTGCTGATAAAGAATGTAAAACATAACCAAATTTGGCTGACAGAAATCCTTTCTGGACCATTTTCCTCAGAGAGCCGTGTGTCTGTATTTACTCTGTGTCCAAAAAAAAAAAAAAAGGCTTGACCTTTACTGAATGCCCAGAATGGCTAGGACACCTTGCCCTTTGCTCTAGTAGATAGGCCTTGACTCTGGGGAAATAGTCAATTCCCAACACCAGAGACAGGAGAAAGCCAAGAGTCTGAGCTAAAGACAGAAACCATTAGCACAATGTGGCTGCCAAGGACTTCAGCTCGCAGGATGACCCCAAGGACTCTGGTGATGGCTGCTCACATAGCCAATCTGACCATTCCTCTACCTTCTTATGACTCTTGGTGCCCATCCAGGAGCTGCCATCATATCTAGAGAACAGCTCAAATTAGCAACATGCTGAGGGTTTGTGGTGATATCGTTGTACTAGCACCCCAGTGATCAAAAACGATGCAAGGGCATTTTGTGGCTGCCCAAATGGGGTACCATCATTTGTGTGTTCAATATCTAGCAGAAAATATACTTCAGCTCCTTTCTCTGACCTTGCTCAAGGAGATGAAGCAGCTTCCGGCCAGTGAACAGGGAAAGAGCATTTGCAGAGGACAGGAGAGCCAACAGGACATCTGAAATTACTCGATGAAAGCCAACATTTTATATCCCTGCTGTAACTATATCCTGTTCTGAAAAAGCAATAACCTTCTTTCTATCTGACTGACAGCCATATGGGGTTGTTACTATAGTTCTCAGCAATTTAGAAATGAAAAAAAAAAAAAAATTAACCTACATGGTGGGATAGAGAAGATGGGAAAGGAAGTAAGGGGCTTCTCAAATGGCTAATGGATCAGAACACAGCCACAAGAGCCTGCTGGGTTTCCTATGTAAGAGATAGGGAAGCCAGGCTCACTGGTACAAGGTCACACAACTGGAAGGGACGTGCCATGGGGTCTGTGAACACGGTCTTTCCATGCCATCTGTCTATTCGTTCTTCCTAGATTATCTGTCTCAGTGGGCATTTCCTGCCCTTTTCCTGCTCCTGTCTTCTTTTCACCAATCATTTGTCTACTACCCACAGTTACCTTTCACCATAGAGGCAGCCAGGCAGCCATATGCAGTGGGAAAGGCTGACACAGCTTACCATGGCCCATGGCTGCCACCTTGGCTATCTCTATCACACTCACCCAAATGCACCTCACCACCATGGTAGCTTACCCAGAGCACTCCATCAAAGGCCCTATCGTTTATCTGGAGGCATCGGGAAGCTGCAGCACTCTTGCCTGCCTTTCATAGAATGGCAGAGGACACTGGCTGTGTGATTTAATAGCACCATCTCTGCTGATGTCCCAAGGCGCCACTCATTTGAGAAGCGTCTGCACACAATGCTAATATTGGCAAGATTTCTGAAAAGCTAACTCAGGTACTAAATCATGCCAAATGAACAAGTCAAATCCATATTGGGCTGCTCCCAAGGTAACTCTCGGAAAGAAAAGCAAAGGTCATGCCAGTGACTGAAGCAGAAGTCAACCCAATGCCCTTTCAGGGGAAAAAAAAAAAAAAAAAAAAAAAAAAAAAAAAATATATATATATATATATATATATATATATATATATATATATATTTAAGACATAATGTCTGAAAGTGGATTTCTTCATAACTATCACCATATGCTGCCTGCCTCTCTTTATTCTTGCAGTTCCCGTCCTCAGATCCTGTGTCATCCTTTAGTGGTCCTGTTGTAGATGACTACCCTGCTTTTCTAAGTCATGCTGCCTCTTCTCTCTCCCACAGGTGAATATATAACCCATTTTCCTAAATATACAGTTGTGTCAGTTTGGCTTTAGCTGTAGATGCACTCTACACTGAGGCTACTCCTGGTCTTTACCCATTTTCTTTTTCCACATGAAGAGAAGGACAAGACAGATCCATGTGGGCTGGTAGAAGGCTACCCTCGCATTATGCATGTGGAAGAGTAAGGCTCTGAAGGATAAGATCAATTGTTGGACTTTAGCTCTATGCAGACGATACCGGCTCCTGGAACCTGGGGCTACTGCCTTCACACTGCTCCCTTCATGTCAGGAAATTCACATGCTAAGCCTGAGCCTAAGAGCCTTAAATATGCATTCACTTTGTTCTGTACCTTAAATAAACAAACAATATGTATTAATAATTAGGCATTATATTTTCATTTTTGAAGCATTATAAATCCAACAGACTAGGGTTCTTCAATCTTAGAAATGGAGTTTTCCAGTGGGTTTTGCTGGAAGTGCACCATTGCGTTACCAGTTATTATTTTTCTAAAAACAAATCACATTTTGTCCAGTGTTCCTTGAAAGTTCACAATAAATGTCAAGTCTTTGTGGTTTCTATTCATAACTCAAGATCCTTTACAGGAACTTTGCCCATACTAAAGTTTTCTTTCAGAAGGAACCATTTTTCCTTTTTTCTTTATTGTGTTTCTTCATCATCCTCAAAATCAATTTTTTTTTAATGGATGAATCAGTTTCTGCTTTTGTCCATTTGTCCTTTGAGTGAGTGGATAGCCGCGCAGTGCATCATCAAACCCTTCATGTCCAACATTCCCAAGCCAGTCCCTAACCCAGGCCAATAAGAACCCCAAGGCCACCACAAGAGATATGAAAAGAAAAAGCAGCCCTCCAGTTCTCCTCAGTTTTGCCCCATGCTATTCTCTAAGTATGCATGAGAAGCTGTGAAGGATAAGATCAGTGATGTACAGTCCAGTGGGAAAGAAGACAGGTTTGTGACTTGAACAAAAATAAAAAAGAAGCAGCAGCAGCAGCAAGAAACAAACCAAGGAGGCAGTGCTGAGAATAGAAATAGCTAGCCTACTGATTCTAAGTGGGCATCGTGATTCGAGGAAGAGGTGGCATCTTTGGATTCCATCTGAGGAGTCTGATGGTCGTCAGGTGTGCTATGTGAGAGGTAGGGATGGTCAGATGGAGTGATTTTTTTAAAGTTTACATCAACTCCAAAGTGCTAAGCAGATAGGTCAAATCCTCAATTGACAGTATGTATTAATATATAAACGCTTAGCTTTGTTTTGGTGAGAAGTAAGTTTCAATAAATAGTAATGATATAATGACAGTAATAGCCATTGGTAACTTTTTTTTTTTTTTGAGATGGAGTCTTGCTCTGTCGCCCAGGCTGGAGTGCAGTGGCCGGATCTCAGCTCACTGCAAGCTCCGCCTCCCGGGTTCACGCCATTCTCCTGCCTCAGCCTCCCGAGTAGCTGGGACTATAGGTGCCCGCCACCTCGCCCGGCTAGTTTTTTTTTTTGTATGTTTTTAGTAGAGACGGGGTTTCACCGTGTTAGCCAGGATGGTCTCGATCTCCTGACCTCGTGATCCGTCCGTCTCAGCCTCCCAAAGTGCTGGGATTACAGGCTTGAGCCACCGCGCCCGGCCAGTAATTTTTTTTTTTTACTCTATATTTTTATACAGAGGATCTGAGATGGCGGATGACATATGTTAATGTCTTACAATATAAATGGTGCTAAACAATTCCATTTCCTTTCCTGGTTTGTTCTTCTTTCTATTGAGGCCAGGTCTAATCCCCACATGAGATTCTTGAAGACATTTGAAGGTATTAAGAGGATATTTTGTAATATACCTTTTTCTTCCCCCAACCACATCAGAGCAGGTTTGCTCCAACTTCTCTGTTAACATTCATCTGAATGTTTATAGGGTGAAGAACTTTTTGTCCAATAAATTGAGACATTTGGGTGAAGGGACATTGAGCTTATGCTTGCCACTATCACTGCCAAAGAAACAAAACCCATGCTAAGAAAATACTGAAAGTTGAAAAATATGCATTAGCACTGTAGAGCTTCACCTTCTGCTCTCCAACAGTCCAAGGTCGAGGCAGACTCTTGACCTTGCTTGCTCACCTTCCTAAGATAATTTGTTAGGAAATGATCAGAGATTTGTGATCATCAGAGAGGGGAAGGAAACCAGTTTATCACATTAACACATAGATGTGTTTCCTATAGCAAGACCTTGTGTAATCCGCACAACAGTCTTATGAGGCTTGTGTCCTTCTTTGTCTTTTATAGTAAGGAACTGATTTATCCCTGGTCACACATCCAGAAAAATCTGAAAAGCATTAGAATAAAATTGTGCCTCCTTCCTGGCTCTCTTTCTTCTCTTCCTCCCTGCATCTCCTTCTGTCTCCTCAGGTACTCCCTCCCTTTCTTCCTTCTGGTTTGACTTCCTGCCCCTGCCTTGCACCACTTGGGATCCTACTTGTCTTTCTTCAACAGATTCCAGGCATCAAGAATCAGCACAAGAAAGGGAAGGTAGTTCTTTGTATGGGTGACCTTTCCTGAGCTCTTAAAAGCATACTGGGCTGGCCCTCTCACACTGCAGAGTAACTAACTGTGACCCTGCAGGGAGCAGCTCAGCTGTCCTTGAGATTGCTGTCTAGACAGGTTCCCTGCCTAACAAGAGATGTGAAGACACAATCTGTTCTCCATTTCCCCACAATTATTTTCAGAATACTATGGAGAGTACACGGTAGTGAAATCAGTTTTTCCCCGTTAAACCTGCTACCTTGCTTTTATGCTTTAAAAAAAGAAGTGAGAAAAGTTTTTTTTTTTTTTTTTTATTTAAGAATTTTTATGCAGTGTTGAGAAAAGTGAGAACCCCTTTGAAAAATTGTTTTGTTTTACTTGACAACTCCTGGTGAAAAGTGGAGTTAATATAATATTGCCAAGTAAAACTGGACCCTGGAGTGTAAAACTTTATTATTAATCTCTTATGGTTTTAAGTCTACAGTCACATGTGAAAATACATTAAGCAGAGACCACTTGTGTTGAGGAGCAGAGGCAACATGTTTTATTGAATTATGGGTGGTTTTCCCAAACATGAGAACATCACTTAAAAGTAAAGTCTTCAGGTGGGAAGAAATACCAACAATTCAAGTGTCCCTGAGTATTGATTATTGTCTTTTGTTTGAAAGAGAGAGAGATCTGAGGCATAGTTTACAGAAAAGAATATGTTAAGTTGGAGAAGTTAGAGATGATGACAGGGCAAAAAATATATACAAAAATGAGAAGAATGAAGAGTGTTTTATATTCATATATACAAGAGTTAAGGTCATTAAAGAAGGAAAAAAAAAGGGAAGGGGTACAATGGCAGCCACTCTGTGGGCAGAGGCCTTAGATAGAATCCTGTGGGCTCCATCTTGGGGAAAGGCTTGGAGATAGATTTGAGGAAGTTTTATCAAAGGACAAAGAGAAAGGATTGAGTCTGTAGCTTGGGGACTTCTTGGAATCCGCAGACCCCTCATCTCTACCAATGACATTGTAGTCTTTGTTAATAAAAGTGTTCTAATCATAAAGCCTAATTGTCTGATTTGTTTCCTCTGGTGGCCATCACTGCATGGAAAGAAACCTAAGGAACTGGAAATAGTACGAGATCTTTCTTTTGGTGGTTTCTGTTAATTAGCTTGAATTACTGGCACAATAATAGAGCTGCCACCACCATTAAGAATAAGTAAAAGTGGAAGTCAGTAAGAGAACAAGGTACAACAGAAAATTGACAATAAGTAGCTGAATGATCTACCAGAGAAGGTTTTAGTATCAACTAGTCTAAGCTGATCTGACAGTTAGAGACCTAATGAAGGCTAGAGAGCAGCAAAACCCACTTCCTCATTCTTGGAATCCCTGCACTTAAATCTCAGTATACTTAAATGTCACTACTTCCAAGCTTTAGATTATTAAATGTGATTCAGATTCCTGCTGGCTCTAATGGGAACTACAGATAATTGTTAGTATAAAATCTCCCACATGATGCTTTAATCAGGATTACAGCCATTCGTTTTCAACAAAACAACAGTCCGTGTCATTCAGCCTGTCCTGTTTACAGACTCGCAGATGTGAAGCTGTAGGAACGATGGCTAATGAAGCAGAGCAGGCAAATCACAGACCCAACACTTGGCTGTTTCGAGAATTTTGTCTGCATTATTAGTATTCATGTTTCTACCAGAAAACATGAATTCTGGGATCTGGAAATCTGGAGAGTCTCCAGGTCTAGATCATATTCTTTCTTACAGTGAGCCACGATTTCACACTCAAAATCCTCTGCATACTCATTAAGCAACACGGATGAATGAGCCGGCTGGGTGTGAAAGCAATGAGGAGTTTTGGGGGTTGTGTCTAAATGAATGGCACATGCCTTGTGGAGAGAGCCAGTCACTGCACCGCTCCACGTACTTGTAAAATATTCAGATTTTTACCAAAGCCAAGTCAGCAATCTAGGGGTTTTATGTAGAAAATTTCTGATTTTTAATCGTAGAGGCAGGGACAGACCCCTCCAGATTCTGTCTAATGTCTTTTACCCAGAATATGCTGCCCCTCCAGCTTTGGTGACTTAAAAGCAGAGATAGAGGATTGCAGGCATTCTTCAGCCTGAGCACCTCAAGCCATTCAGAAACTTGGTCTTTGATGTGAAAATGTGTTTCACGTGCTTGGAGCAGGGGAGGTGACAGAAAGGTGCTGCTGGTGATGATCATGGCATCAACTCACATTGTTTTTAACATAAAGTGCACGCCAGGCATTCTGGTAAACACTACATATATGTTTTCTTATTTGATCTTCACAAACATATCAGACGTTTCCATTTTACAGAAGGAGAAACCGTGGCAAAGAGAAGTTAAGGGAACCAGTCCAAAACCTCATGCCAGCTACTAAATTGCATCCATTATGTCTTAGGTGCTTCCACACATGGTTTTAATTTTCAAAACAATCATGTGAAATGGGTATCATTCTAAAAATCCTGCAGAAGAGGAGAAAGCACCTCCGAGATTTACCTACTGCACAAACTCCTCTACCAAGCAAAGTGACTAATTAAGCTGGGATTCAAATCCTGGTCTGACTCAAAAGACTGTGGCTTTGACTGTGAACCCATTAGCTACCCTGTTAGAAACTCTGTTTATATCATCACCTGATAACTCCTAACACCCCTGCAGGGTAGGCAACAGTGTCCACACTTCACAGTTGAGATCAAGCTCTTTATCCACATGTACACAGACATTAAGTCAGCCCGGGTGGATTGCAACCTGAGGATCAAGCCCTTCTCTGGCTGACTCCAGGGCTTGTGGTCTACCTGCTCCACCACACTGGGTCATAAAGTCTGCAGGCTCCCCATTTCCCTGCACAAACATGCTACCCAGTCCTTCCGGCCGCCCATCCAGTAGCTTAGGACAAAACCTGATTTCTCCTTCCCCAGCTGAGGTCTACCCTCTACAGAGTCACCTAGGTGAGGTGAAAGATACTGAAACTGCCTCATTTAAACCCCTGCCCCAAAGCCTCCGGTAGCTTATGATTGTGCTTAGAACGAAATCCACATTTCCTCATGAGATTTACGTGACCCTGTGTGATCTGTCCTTGGCCTCTCTCTTCTCCCTTTCTGCCTTTCTCTTCTGTCTTTCCAACCACTTTAGTGTTCTAGCAGATCCTCCAATAAATCAAAGGTGTTTTAGTGTCATGGACTTCTTTCCCCTCCACTTAGAAATTTTTCTCCCAAACCTTACTTCTTCACCTTATTTAGGTGTCTGTTCAAATGTCACTTCCTCAAAGAGACATTATTTAAGGAGAAAAGTATATATGCACATAAAACAGAGTCCCTGCACTTACTTGGGTTGATTTCTCTCTTTGTCACTTACAGCTATCTGAAATTATATTAATCTATCTATGAATGAACAGGCTGGGTGTGAAAGCAATGAGGAGTTTTGGGGGTTGTGTCCAAATCAATGGCACATGCCTTGTGGAGAGAGCCAGTCACTGCACTGCTCCATGTACTTGCTGTAAAATATTCAGATTTATTATTCTTATTGACTGCATCCCTCACTGGCATGTAAGTTCCATGAAGGCAAGAGTATACTGCATGTTCATGGCAGTGCTGCTTACAACAGTGTCTAAGTCTGCACTGAACACATCTCTTTGCATGAATTACTGAAGGACTTCAAAAGTGCATGTACATTCTCTAACATTTGGCATTCATTGTAGTATTTTCAGAGCCAGAAACACAAGGAGAACAGTCATGTTTTGAAATCCACTGAGAACAAATACTAGGGATAAACACAGATGTAAGAAAAGGAATGTTTTGGACAGTCTCCAGCTAAGTAAGTGAAGTGAAGAACAGAGTCATAGACCTTGGAACAAAGCATGAAAATGATTAAGCTGTGAATGTTGTTAAGGGAGATTTTAATTATTTTTTTTTTTTAAAAAAGGTATGCAGAAGCAATAATTGAAGTTAAAAGAAAGAGAAGATTTGCTCTTCATGGAAGAAAAGTAAATGTTACTTTATTTCTCCTTTCCTTAACTTGAAAGAAATGAGATGAAAGACAGAGGAGAGTTATCAAGGTGACAATGGGGGAGGCATATAATCTTAAGGGCTGTCACAAAGGGTAGTAACTTTTCTGTAGTGCAGATTTAAGGGAGGAAACCACATTGCTTTCAAAATGGAAACTTCAAGCAAAGCCAGTGTTGCTTTTATGGACCTTTAGAGGAGGAAGGTAGTCAGCATTTGCTGTTCAATTTCATGTAGAATGAGGAGCCCTGAGAGCTAGCATTTCTGTCCTGAAGCATCTTCATGTAGATCAGACCCCCATGCCTGACTTCTCAAAGCATGCTAATCCCATCTCGACATTTGCAGTAAATGAAAACTCTCTGTCGGTAGGTAGATAAGAGGCTTTCCTTCTAAGGATCGCCTATGATGACAATTTGATACAAACAAATAAAGTATTTCTACAGCCCTATTCTCCAGGGCTGGAGGCAGCACGTCACCTTCCTCACTGCAGTGTTGGTGGGGTGGGGAAGCAGTGTGGTGTGGCCTAAATCTCCAACACTGATGGGCAGGATATATTTGCTTTGATCTGATTCTGTCAGTTCTCATGATCTAGGCTTCAGTTTCCACCGTTGTGAAATGAAAGGATGGATGAGATTAAATATGCCCTATAGTCAGTTCCCAAATTTTTTTTTTTTTGAGACGGAGTCTTGCTCTGTCAAGTGCAGTGGCCGGATCTCAGCTCACTACAAGCTCCGCCTCCCGGGTTTACGCCATTCTCCTGCCTCAGCCTCCCGAGTAGCTGGGACTACAGGCGCCCACCACCTCGCCTGGCTAGTTTTTTTTTGTTTTTGTTTTTTGTTTTTTTGTATTTTTTAGTAGAGACGGGGTTTCACCGTGTTAGCCAGGATGGTCTCGATCTCCTGACCTCGTGATCCGCCCGTCTCGGCCTCCCAAAGTGCTGGGATTACAGGCTTGAGCCACCGCGCCCAGACAGTCGGTTCCCAAATTTAAGACTTCATGATTATAAATCTTTCATGGTCATATAAGAAAGGGTTCAAGAATGTACCAGTTGCATAATATTTTGGAAGTACACTGTCACTAGAAACTTGAGGTCCCCTTTTTTGTCAACTTCAAGGGATGACTTTTACTTTAGAGAACATTTGTTTCAAAGGACTCTGTATATCTTTGGAATTTCTACTTGGTTAATGATGTTTAGGGATATGAGGAGGTGCACAGAGGAGCAGAAGTCAGGGTGGCATGCATGAGAAACATGCTTGGAAATATATTCTATGATATACTTGCTATTATTATGATTATTATACTTATTGATTCACATAGACATATAGAAACTAAATAATCCCTAGTTTACTTTTCAGAAAGACAAAAATTAGTGTTTTTCTCTTAATTTTAGATAAAATCCTAGTTTTCAAATTTTTAATTTTACCCTTATCTTGATTTCTGCTTTTCACTCTTCATTTCACCCTATGGATGGGAGCAGGACAGAAATAAAGAGGAAAAATCATGTTTCATTTATTTTAACACCCAAGTCATCTTTCCCACATCAATGATAAGGGTTTTGTCTGCATACTGTGGACGACTTGAGAAAAAACTTACCAGGTGGCAAGCCAGCTACATTGGACTTTGTGTGGGTGTAAAGCCCAGTTCTGCCACCTTTACTTGGTGTGGCATCAGATGAGTAACTGAACCTCTTTTTGTCTTGATTTACTTTCTGTAAAGATAATAATAAGATCTGCCTCATAATTTCTTTACAAGTTTAAATGAAGTAATACCTATAAATAATCAGTAAAATGTCAGTTATAAATTAAATATGCAATAATGGTCTAACTCCAGTGTCCTACACTTCATTCAATAATTATTAACAAAAAATACCCAACATTTATTGAGTACTTATTATGTGCCAGGCTTGGCGCCATGAACCTAAAGTGCACTATATTATTTATTCTTTACCTTGTGGCATTTTTACAGAGAGAAATATGCATAAGAGATGAGTAAATAGCTTGCCCAAGGCTTTCAGGTAGTGAGTAGCACAGGATTCAAGTTGAATGAGCTTTGCCACAATCATGTCCATACATACGGTGTGCATCTGCTACCCTTTTTTTCCTTTTATTATTTTCCTGTGTTTGCTTTGTTTTCTCAGCTCTTAAAATCTTGATATGATTAAAGATATGTCTCAAATGTCATTGAACCTATAAAATATTCTCCAATCATCCATAATCTTCTATCGAATTCACAGATGAATTTTGAAAAGCTTTCTAAATTTTAATCATCAGGATCTGTTTAATGATGTTCATATTTTAATTTTTGGGGTCTGTGATAGAACATTAAACCATTAGCCTCTCTTAATCTAGGGCAGATACCATTTGTTTTTGTACTTTCCTTTCTTTTTTTTTTTATCTGCATTTGCAATGAGTGGAGTTTATCATCTTTCAAAATCATTTTCTTTAAAATACAGATGCCTCTTTACAGCAAGGAAGGGGTCCACATTCAAATGGGTAAGTATTACATCAGTTTACTGACAAATACATACTTAATAATTTTGAAACATCCCCTCCCCTCAATAAATCATTAAATAATTGCTGGGTGCTTGCTGAGTGCTAATAGCCTCTAGGAGCTGTCATGTGGTTCCTGTTAGTGCTTGTGTTTGCATGGGCCATGCAAGGCTACCAACTTCTGTCTTCTCTGTCTCCTAGGTGCTAGGAAGCCAAAGTTTATTTTCTCCAAATCCAACCTCATCATCTCCCTCACTTCACCTCCCTCCAAGTCTCCTTACATCCGGTAGAGTGCACTATGAGATCGGAGTCATACAGACCAAGTTTTCCTCTCAGCTCCACTCATTTACTGGCTGAATGAACACAGTCAACATAATTTCATCTCTCTCACCTTATCTATAAAATACGAATTGAAACATCTACTTTTCAGAGTTGTTAAAATAATAAGAAATAAATTGATATATTAGGCACTCAGTTCACAGATGTTATCATCATCTAGCCATTGCTACAAGCAGCAATGTTAGCCTCCTTTATTATCTATACTTCCTTTTCTCACTGATATTTCCTCTGATCTTGCTGTTTTGTTCATCATTGTATGTATTTTTTTCTATTGCATTATATATGGTTTATGCAGATGATCTCCAAAGCCTTTGTGAAACTGGCAAGATATAGTACAAAAAAAACAATATAAGGAAACAAATAAAATTAAATAAATAAACATAGCTCTTTGGCCATGAATTTCCAAAGCCTTGCACTCTTCAGTTACAAAATCTGTCAACAATGATGTTTATTTATAAATCCCAAAGAACCAACAAAGTGACAAAAAGTAAAATTTAACACAGGGTTTGCTTGTGCAGAAGCAATACTAATTGCAGCCATTTATGTCAACAGCTTACCATTTTATACCTAATTACCATGCCTCAAAACTGCATTATGTGTGTCATTAGGTGTGTGTCAAATTAATTCTGTTGTACGTTTTATTTAATTATGCCACTATTCTCTACACCTACATGCTCAGTTTTTATAGTTTGTTGCTTATGGGCCATGGTCGATTGCTCTTAACTTAAAAAAAAAAAAAAAAAAAAAAAGGCAAAGACAGCAAACACTGGAGAGAAGGGGATAAAAATATGTGCCTCTACCATGGATGAGCTTATTGTTGGGGAGAAGGAGGGACTCTGTCTGTTAATCTGATCACCTTAATGTTATCCCATTTCTTCCCACCACTGTAGATTTGTATTTCTTTATTTCCATGATGGGAAGATTAGCCTTATTCTCTATTAGCCTAAGAAAGTCTTATTCAATCCATTGAGAGCCTAAATAGAACAGACTCTTAAAAAAGAGTGAAATAATATTCTCTTTCTTTGCCTGACATTGGTCTTCTCCTGCCTTCAGACTTGACCTCTGACTGAAACTTTAACCATCATTGTTCCTGGTTCTCATACCTTTAGACTCAGACTAGAATTATACCATCTGCTCTCCTGAGTCTCCAGCTTAGTGACTGCAGATACTGGGACTTCCACAATCGTGTGAATCAATTCTTATAATTTCTCTCCTGTACCTATAATGAGAGAGAGTCTGTTCCTCTGGTGTACACAGACAATACACTATGTCATAGGCTATGTGTAAGGATAAACAATATCTGTAAAAAACAGGAATATTGTTTAGTGTTTGGAAGACTCTTAATAGGCAGTAGTAGTCCTATTTATTCTCCTTCTTCAAATGCATTTATCCCTCGAGTCCTTTAAAACTTAGATGAACATTTTTTTCTTATTAATTTCATAGAATTTTGATTTTTTAATACAGTTGGACATGCTGTTTGTTGATACTCCATAGTGACTTCAGAACTGAGTGTATTCAAAAAAAGACCATAAGGTTCTTACTCATCTTTACTCAGTTTTTGTTTTGTTTTGTTTTGTTTTGTTTTTTGAGACAGAGTTTTCGCCCTGTTGCGCAGGCTGGAGTGCAGTGGCGCCATCTCGGCTCACGGCAAGCTCCGCCTCCCGGGTTCACGCCATTCTCCCGCCACTGCACCTGGCTACTTTTTTTGTATTTTTAGTAGAGACAGGGTTTCACCGTGGTAGCCAAGATGGTCTCGATCTCCTGACCACGTGATCCACCCGCCACGGCCTCCCAAAGTGCTGGGATTACAGGCATGAGCCACCGCGCCCGGTCCTCAGTTTTTAGCTATACTCTTGAAGAGTCATATTGAAATCACAGAATTTCACATATTAGCTGTAGAGGGAAACCTAGAGGGTCACTGTGTCCAGTGCTTTTGTTTTTCAGATTAAGAAAACCAAGACCTAGTAAGGTTAAATAACATGATCACACAGTTGGCTAGTGACAATTAGGACAAAGTGTTCAAACTGATCTTTTCACTGATTAAAAACAAGAACTGGCAAACTGTGACCCACAGGCCAAATATGGCCTGCCACCTATTTTTGTAAATAAAATTTTATTGGAACACAGCCACACTCTCATTCATTTACATATTGTCTATGGCTTTTCTGATATTACAACAGAGTCGAGTAGTTGTGACAGACACCATATGGCTTGCAAAGCCAAAAATATTTACTATCTAGCCCTTTACAGAAAAAGTTTGCAGATTCCGGTTTAAGAAAAAGCACATTTCCAAAGCTTCATCTCATAAACCGAGATATCACCTAAACCTTTAAAAAAAAATCTTAATGAAAAGAACCAACGAGAAAACTATGTTATCTTTTTACATTAAATGAGTTTTATCTCCCAAGAGACACACAATGTCATATATGCAATGCCAACGATAAAGGCAATTGTTCTGTTAAGGGGCAGGACTATGCATGTTGAAACCCATGGAGTGTCAATGTCTCTCAAAGCCACCTCACATAACTTCTCTCCCTAAGGTTTGAAATGACCATTAAGAAATTCTTGGGAAGGGGGAGGGATAGCATTAGGAGATATACCTAATGTAAATGATGAGTTAATGGGTGCAGCACACCAACATGGCACATGTATACATATGTAACAAACCTGCACTTTGTGCACATGTACCTTAAACTTGAAGTATAATAAAAAAGAAAAAAATGTAAATAAATATATCTACATTTAAAAAAAAAAGAAATTCTTAATCAAAGAAGACAGATTAGAAGTTGAACTGTAAGATTCCTTTGGGTATCGAGGGCATCTTATTATTCCATCCGTCTAGGGTAAAGCACTCTACTGGCCACCAGCCTTGTACCTTTAGCACACCTGCCCCATACCTGCCAAGGGCTCTTCAGGTTTAATGGAAAGATATGTCAAATGTTTACCCTAGTGAGATGCCTTGGTAAGAGGAAGTGCATCAATCTGATGGCTAGAAAAGCAACAATCTATTTTGAGGACAAGAACATAACTATTAAGTAACCCAGAAAAAAATAAAATATCCTCTCATAGCAAGAAAAGAAGGGTATCATAAATGTATCAACATTTGTTGGACATGTTAACCTGTCCGGCACAAAAAGTAAATAGAATCAGCCCTCCACATTCGTGGGTTCTATATCCATGGATTCAACCAACCACAAATTGAAAATATTTCGGAAATAATTCCACAAAATTCCAGAAGGCAAAACATGAATTAGCCACACACAAAGTATTACATTGAATATTTGCAACTGAAGTGACATAGGCAAGTATTAGGTACTGTAAGTCACTCAGATAGGATTTAAAGAAAAGGGGAAGATGTGCGTAGGTTATATAGGTTATAAGAAAATACTATGTCATTTTATATAAGGGACTTGAGCAGTTCAGATTTTGGTATCTGTGGGTAGTCCTGGAACCAATCCTTCATGGATACAGAAGAATGGCTGTACTGGGCATTGTACATTATCTCATCAACTCCTTCAATCACTCTAGGTTATGGATAATGTTTTCCAAGGGAGGGTTTCGGGTTGTCAGTAATAGAAAAGCCCAACTTGACTGGCTTAACCAAAAAAGAAAATTCATCATCTCAGGAAACAAGAAAAGGTTCAGTGGCTCCAGGATTGTTTAATTCAGTGACTCAACAATGTTAACAAGCCCCTACATTCTCTATTTCCACTTGACCATCTACAGCATGTCATCTTTATTTTCAAAGCTGCAAAATGAACGGAGTTATGGCTGTCCGATAGAATATAATGGGATATTTATTCTTAAGCACCTCCTTTTAGGGCAAGGATATTCTTTGCTTGCTAGAATTTTGTCATATAACCTTGTCAGAGGCAGTTCTTGGCAGAGATATTAGACTTCCATGACTTTGGTGTTAAGGTTAGGTTGGGGACTCTCTCCTCATGAGCCACAGTTGGGTGGAAGACAGGAAATTCTTAAAGAAAATTGTGGTTTGGTTAGGAAGGAAGACAGAAATGAATTTTGAATGGCTCACTAATGGCACCTCCTCTAGATCCCCTTTAGATTATGAGTGATGAAGCACAGAGAAGTTACATAACTTGTTCCAAACCATATAATAGAAGTGGAATTTCCTTTCTGTCTTTTGGTATGGACCCCTTCTTTTTCCCCTTCTTTCCTCTGAAAAGAATTGCTATATTCAAATTTTAACTACAGAAAAACAAGGTAGAAAGTAAGCGAGCAAATTTCTGTAAAGGAACCATAAAGATGGAATACTGAAAAAGAAACATAAGGTGGGAAACCTAGGAAACAGAAAAGTCAAAGTTGGCCTTTCAGTTTCTTGTCTCCAAGAGCCTAACACAACTTCTTCTCCATAGAGCACTAGCAAAGCCAAGCACCAATGCCACAGGAACAGGTGTTACTGAATTTTTATATGAATTACTCCATTCATTCTTCAAAAACATTTATCAAATGCTGAGTCTTTATTTCTCAGCCAGGTACTGGAAAATAAAAACTCATGCTCTCTCTACCCAGGGGAAGAGGGTGGCTGTGAGAGAGACAGACAGGTGACCAGACTCACATTGCAACCTGCAAATCCTGCAATACCAAGAATAAGAGGTAAGAATCCTCCAAGACTTTAACCATGTTCTTCATTTTACACTTGAATAAACAGAGCCCCAAAGGTTTTAGAACTAGTGGAACGCAGTCAGGGGATAATCCCTTATTACTAGCTAGCTCTTTTTGCATACAAACTATGTATCAGGCTGTGCTCCATTTGTGTTAGGTAAATATCAGGTGATTTGGTCTTAATAATAACTCTACAAGGTAGGTAATCTTAC